>NC_049170.1:45776262-46078443 GCF_009769625.2 Cygnus olor | reverse complement strand
CATAAGTGGTAAATTCTGGAAAATCATCATTCACTGGGAGTTTGGAAGCTAACTGAGTTACTAGCTGTAATGAAACTCGAATGTTTCATTTGTGTACCTTTGTGTGGGCCCCCTACCTACACAGATATTCTTGTGCAATACCTAGACTCACCAGAAGATTGGGCTCGCTCTCTTTCCTAGTACCACAGAACTGGAGGCAAAAGCAGGTATGGTATCTAGCCTCTTGACCTAAAAGTGTCACTTGACTGCTAGCTGCTACCCTTGCTGTGGGACAAAGTCTCCCAACTGTGTGTTGCAGTTCCTAAGGAAGTAATGGAAAAGTATTGTAGCAGGTCATGCACAGAAAAATATTATTCATAAAATGAGTTCATAGAATCATAGAATGGTTTGTGTGAGTTATCTGAGTTATAAAAAGAAAGTAAATGTTGCAGAGTAAGCATCATTTGGTTTGTCTTACCCCTAATCAAAATAATTAGGGCAGTCAGATTTGTGTAAAGACAGACTCATAAAAGGCACTGAAATGTCAAGAAGTTTGAGAAACACATACATGCAGCTTTGTCTTATATGTAGAATTTCCTTTTCTGCCTGGTTGGGTTACAGCTCTGTCACAGTTAGTCTCATTTTCTGCCTGGTTGTTTTTGTTTTTTGTGTCTTCTCTAGTCTGGGTGAACATGAGGATCTTTGATGTTTGGGAATTCCAGAAGCCTGACAGCCTGGTCAGAATGTCATTTCAGGTGCAATCGCTATGTATGTGTGAAGACAAGTTGTAATTCACACATGCAAATAGTTCTTAGCTTCATTGGAAGAACTGAATTTCTTACCGTGCTATGTATGGGTGCTTTGCACATCTACAGTAAATCCAGGATGGTTTAAATCTGTCAGGCTTATGGTGGATGTGTAGGCCATCTGTTGAGCACTTCTGACTTCTCTGTTCATGTTCTGCTATTTTTCAAAATACTGGACTGAAATTCTGTAAGCTTTTGTCATCTAAACAGAGAGAAGAGGTTTGTGCCTTGTTTATGCTTCAATTGTTTCTTGTCTGTCATTTTAGTTCTATGTCTTATAGTCCATAATTATGTAACTAGGAACAGTGTCTAAAATTGAAAGATTCCTGTTAGCTTTCATAAGCCGTAGCTCAGGCCCTTTGTTAGAGTCCATAGGATGTTTGAAGGCAGGGATAGTAATGTTGTAATACCCCTTTTTTGCATTTAGAAACCTGATACATCAATGTATTTCAAACCTTTCCAGAGATTAATAGAAAACTGCTGTTTTTCTGGAATTCTTGCCAGCACTGGAGTAGAGGACAGCTTTGGTACTTCTCTATGGAAACACTGTAAATCCCACCAACCACCAGCTCCACATGGAGTCAGAACCTCTCTCGTTCACAAAGCAAGGCCTCTAGCCCTTGCTGATGGATAAAAGCCTCTGATGAGAGATGCCAATACCTACTAAAACAAAGCAAAGATAAAGATACGAAAAAAATGAAAGCCAGTGCACTTTTAATGTTCTTATATTTTATTGTATCTCAGCATAATTTAGAAGATTATAATTATTTCAGTGTCATGTTCATTTTACAGATTCTGACTGGAAATTCCAGGCCCTGTGTCTGAAAATTAACTTCAAACCTTTTATTATATTTCTGCCAATGCTTTGACTTCAGTATTTTGGCATTTACGTTTGATGTTACCTTTACAGAGATCTGGAATGTGCCTCCTGTAGGACACTGGGCTTGTTGAAGTTTAGGGTGAGCAACAAATGGAGAGATGAAAGATCTTTTTAGGTAGCTACAGAGCAGGAGTTAGTGTTTTTTGTGGAGGATGTTCTTGTTGCTATACTTATGTGAAAACACACGTAGAAAATAGTTTTTTTTTCCCCTGTCAATTCTCAACCATGAACCGATACCTCATTTTTAAATCTTAATGTTTTGATTTGTTTGTAGTAAACACCTTAATTGTTTCTGTCACTTTCAGTATTTGTTCTTGCTCATTACTTCATTTCAATAATGGTGTTCCACTTTGAATTGCAGTGTAGTGTCTTGGCTAGTCTGCAGGTTCAGAGATTCATCTGAAAGCTGACTTGCAGAGAAACAGCTGTTGAAAGAATATCCCCTATCCCCCCCCCCCTCCCCAAGTTAGTAAATATTTCCCCTTTTGAGTAAGGTAATGCAAGTAATAGTCTATATGGTGAAGCTAATTGTTTGTTCAGTACGGTCTTCAGAATTCATAGAAATTTCTTCAGGTACTCCATTCTGTTGTTGTCTTCTCCAGTAGCCGTAATTTTTTGCTATTTTCATAATATGCATTTTAAAGGAGGCGCCCAAAAAGGCATACAGAAGAGGGTTCAGGCAGGCGTGAAACAAAGCTATGCTCTTGGTGACCTGGAGCGCAATGTCTATAGTTTTACTTGCATCACAGTCAGTAATCAATAAATAGATGATATCTATGGCTCGCCAGAACTTAACAATGTTGTAAGGCAGCTGAGTAATAATGAAAGTAGCCACTACTGCCAACAGAACCATGAAAGGTCGAGACTTTTTAGCGTTTGCAGATCTAAAGATTGCTCGAGCAGTAACTGAATAGCAGGTCAGCATTACTAGGAAAGGAAGCAGAAATTCCAGGATAATTTCCAGGATTTGAATGGTTGCTTTTAATAGAGTTTCCATGTTCGTTGGAAATACAGGAAAGCATTCATTCCTGTTATTGTGCTTCTTGACTTGGTTAAAGATCAGTTCAGGGATACTGAGCAATATGGCAGCCAGCCAGACACAGAAGCAGGTAATGCTGCAGCGTTTACCAGCTCTTCTGTGCCCTTGGGATCCAGAAGTCGCCCTGTATCTGTCCACACTGATGCAGGCCAAGAACAGCATGCTAGAGCTGAAATTCATGGTGTACAGAGAAGAAGTGAGCTTGCACATGGATATTCCAATTTCCCATCCTTGCACTGCATTTGCAGCCCAAAAAGGGAGTGTAAAGAGCAAGAGCAGATCGGCGATGGCGAGGTGCATGATGTACATGTCTGTCTTGGTCTTCAGTTTCTTGCAGTAGGCATAAATTGCTACCACTAAGGAATTTCCTGCGACTCCAACAGTGAAAGTCAATGCGTAGAACACAGGAAGGAATAATTTCCTGAACTTTCTCACATCGTCTTTTTCACAGAGAAGCTCGTACATGTTGTAATCTATGACAGAGTTGAGATCATCCTCCTCATCCTCAATCCAGTAATCAGTTGAGTTGTTCATATTCCAGCCCATGGCAAACCTAAAAGTCAGAAAAAAAGAAAGGGGGGAGGGATGGGAGGGAGTTAAGGGGTTGAGAAGACAGACAACGAAGAAATAATATTGGTTTCAAGCTTTAAAATTTTGTACATAAAGCACAACTATCCCATGGAGTCGATTGCTGAACGGTGGCAGAACACACTTTGTTTAGTCTTTGTCTCACACAATGAACCGACTTATGCCCAAGTGGAATTTCTTACAGAATCAAATTAATGTGGGCAAGCTGAATCTTAGGAAACTGCTCAGGATGTTATGCGCATAAAAGAATCTTATCACATACAAAACTGCCCACAAGTACCCAAACAGTTCAGAATCTCAGCTGTTTTTTTCAAGTACTACCTCATGATGGATTTATTCCATAAACACTAGGGCTGTATTCTCACTGCCTGTTTAAGGTTGAAGTTTAAGTGTTCTTATCTTCAGACTGTGTCTTAATGTCTTAAGCAAGCCATGTCCTGCAGTATTTTCTTCTGTTGTAACTGTTTTCATTGACTAATTTGCTGAAATTCTTTCTGTTCTAAACTACAGTGTTGCAGAGCCCCATTCTCTTGAAATAAATGGGATTAAGATTTCTTAACAGATGTAGGAAAAAGCTGCTGAAAATGAAAAACATGTGCCCCTTTCTCATCTTCTGCAATGTTTCCAAATTTGAGGCCAATGTTACAGAAAACAGATTTTTTTCTGATACTCTGCTCAGAGCTGCAGTTTTGCTTTTTCAAGCTTTGAAAAACTCCAAATACCATCTCTGTTTTTGAGACAGGTGTTCAACTGAATGTTTGCCAAAACTTTGTGACAAACTATCTTCTTTAAAATATTTTTCATGTATTCTGTCTACTAGGAAAAAGAAGTTACTAACTGATGTCTCGTTCGGGGATACAGACCAATTAAATAGAAATGAATAATTTCTTTTCTTACATGATATTTATATTGTTTTTTTTTAAGTGAATCTGCTGTATAAATTTTAAAAATTGTTTTGGTTAGAAATTATCTGTTTGGTATGGCTTTCACCATTAATGACTTTGTTGAATTTTTTGGTTAACATTTCAAAACAATGATTACTCATATTTTAAATCTTGTAGTCTTGCCATTTACTGTTGCCTAAATGAAATGTACAGAATGCAAAGTAACATAATTCTATTTATTAAGTTTATCAAGGGGTATCAATTCTGTGCCTAACAGTTTAGGTTAGCAGAATTTTTCAGCAAGGGTAATCTTCTGCAGCTTTATAATACTTCAAGGAGAGATTCAGACATCAGCAGCAATTGTTTCTTTTTTTAGTAGAAGGGGAACTGCTGCAGCCTCAGTTTGATCTCTTAGCCAAGATTAGAAAAAAATTAAAACTTAAATTGAAAAGTTCAGGCTGTGGTTTAAACATCTATTACAGAACCTATCTGGGAATGCTTAATCAAATTGCATCGCTAACAAATTTGCTTGAAAGCCAAATGATAAACATTTCAGTGCAAACTTTATGAAGTCTGGATATCACAAAGCAGTTTGGCTGTGACAGGGAACATGCTCTGCTGCCTTATGTGATTTTGGCTGACCCGAGTCCTTGACGGAAACAGTTATGTAGTATTCAATAGTTGATATTTCTCCCTTAAAAATAAAGTCATATTTTTGGCTAGAATGCCTATTCATATTATGACATTCCTATTAATGTTGTTTCTCAGGCACACGCATACATATGTATTACATAAAGTACAGCTGTCCCGTGGAGCCAGTTGCTGAACAGTGGAGGAAGAGACTTAGTCACAGCCCACAGAGCGAGCCACCTTATGCCCCACTGGAATTTCTTACAGAATCAAATTCATGTGGGTAGACTGAATCTTACAGCTGGAGACTGCTCAGGATGTTGTTATGCATAGAAAGGAGTCTTACTGCATATACAACTGCCCACACGTACCCAAAACAGTTCAGAACCTCAGCTGCTTTTTCAAGTACTGTTTTCTAGGAGATATATTAATAGGTATATTAATAGACAGCATTGTATGTTTTTTTTGCAGTATTTTTCCAGCCTTCCAGTTAGATACAAATTCAGCATTTCTGTGTGTTTAAACTTGACGTGGAACTGACTGTACAAATACATGTTGAATGAAGTTAATATTCCCAGTTTAAACATACAGACTTTTCTTTGATGAATTGAGCACTAACTGCTCTTCTACTGAACAAATCTAATTTTAAAATTGGAAACAAGCATGTGTCTTAGTTAAATGAAGTCTCTCCGTAAAGCCAACTTAAGTAAGAGTAAATCCTAGCTCTTCTACTTGTAAATAAGATAGATATATCATTGTTAGCATACAGAACTGTAAAAAATAAAACAAAACTAACCTTTTGTCTGCAGACTGGTAGCAGGTACTGCAACTGAGATGTGCTTCAGTGAAATGGTCCGAGTTGGTCTGACACATTACATTTTGTCTTCAAGCACCACACCCTCCTCTGGAAGTCAGTTGCACTTTCATTTTGACTCACCAGTAAAGAGAAAAAAATCCTGCTTTCCTTGAAACTTCGGTGCTGAGGTCTCACGTTTCCTACTTTCTTCCCTGTTCCAACTGGAATGCAAGTATTCTTTGAAACATCAAAACTCCTACTATTTCAGTATGTTACAGTTTGAGTTAGTCCTGAAAGTCCATTTTTCATATAATCAAAAGGGTTTAACAGATCACACATTTAAAATGTGAAAAGGAGGAAAAAGTGGGAGAGATCTTTCTAGGACAGCTGCCAGTAGGAAGTCGCTGCATCGTTTCATCAGGGCAGTACTGTGCTTTTGATGGCTGCCTATATAAGGATTTAAGAAAACCTTTTATCCCACATTTTAGTAACTTTTTAGGGGATAAAATGAAGAGATGTATGCTTTTTGTGAAATGGAGTGGAATGTTTGCTCATTTGGTATTTGATATTGAACAAAACTGGGAAGATGATAGCAAACAGATGTGAAAGCAAGTGGCAAGCTGTCAGCCAGAGTATAAGCAGGTACTCCTGCACCCTGTGGGAGAGTTCTCAGGGACTTGGATGTTACCAGTCAGGCTCATAATCACGTTAGTGTTTGATAATATTTCTTCAGAAACTGTAGAGGAAAAATAAGAGGCTGTTCTTTCCATGAGGCAATGTTTTTTCCACTTGCAAGTGTGCTGCCTGGATTATAAAGAGGCAGTGCTTTTCCAGGAAATGAAAGATGCAACAGTTCTGTGTTTTACATGCAGATGTTAATATTTCAGCACTGAGGTATGGACTTGTGCTAAGGATTCCTGAAATGACTGAATCTTGCTTAAATTGCCACAATCCCTAGAGCTCAAATTGGTCTCTTGTGCAAGTATTATCTTGTGCAGAGGGTCGGGAGCCTTTCCTGGTCTTTCAGAGCTTTTATTCTAGTTGGATTTCCCTGTATCCTGTAGCAATTGTATGAGTTTCAGTAAATGCAATATCGATGCCAAATGACAGAGAGAGGTTTTGGGCAGACCAGAAGTTAGGTTTCACTTTTTGGCACACTGGCTAAATTGACACACCTGCTAAGGCTGGCTTAGCCATCTGTCTGTGTTTCAGCTATTTTGGAATATATGAAAGGAAAGGTTTTCAAAGTGGACAGCTCAGAATGTAACAGGCAGATGTTTTCCACGTTCTTCTAGGTTCATTTGTGTTCACAAGAAGAAGAAAAATAGATCGGAAGAGGAATGACAGACCGAAGAAAGAATGCTGCAGTGTTTGTGCTTAGTTCTGTACAGCCTTCATCTTGAGCTGTCATAGCATTTTTCTGGTGTTTGCAGTGATAGATAAGGATATTTGGGTTGCTTCCAGCATATCTGCTGCTTGCAAGTCACGTCATTGCTTAAGAGGACTGAGCTCTATATCCATAAACTAAGGGAGCCTTTCAGTTCTCCTGGATGGCTCTTGTCTCAATATTGTCCCCAGCATGATAGAATAATCAGGGCAGAACTTAGAAAGCTCCCTGGGGGAGCTTTTTATTTGTCTGTGCATTACCTGCGGAAAAGGCATTTGTATTGTCAGTGGCTAAGAGGTCCTGGGGGCAGGCTGTAGGAAGGCAACTCATGTAAGTATTGTGCTGTTACTACAGTGCCTCAGTTCCTCAGAGCTTTGCAGGGTACAGGGAGAACAGAAGCCTCCAGTACAGAAATAATGCCATCACATCATACTGCATTTTAGTATGGCCCTATGTGCTCAAAACCAGCAAAAATGTATGAGTGCAAAGTGACAGTGGATCATTCGACTAAGAAGCACTTGGGGCTGTGTAAAAATTGGATGGAAGAGAGGGAAAAAAACATTCCTAAATTCAGCAGCTGCTTTCACTGGCACCATCAGAGAAAGTGAGCTCTAGCTGGGCATCATGAGCGGCCACGTTCAGTGCAGAACTGAGCAGCCTTTGCTGATCTGCTGCAGAATCCCAGCATCATCTCTGTCTTCCTGGCTGTAGCCAGTTTCCTTGCGGCCCCATCATAGCCTTCACCATATGTGAGATAGATATCCAGCAGTGTTATGTGGAGAAGACTGTACAACTACTTTGTGCCAGTAAGATAGAAAATACTGCAGCCTCTTGAGATCTCCTAGTCTCCGTTAGATCTCCGCTGACAGCAGCCAATACCACACTGCCATCTACCCTACTCAATCCAGTCTGTTCTTGGAGGAGAGTCCAGAACATCTGTCTGTCAGTGCCTAGGAAGTTGCCAAGATGGTAAATGTCACCACAGACCTCAGATCTTTAACTGGGAGAGGTAACCCACCTGGCTGACCAGTGCAGCAGGCAACCTGACAAGAGTTATAGGTATTCTGAAAATTCAAGTAGTAGATTATCTTACCTTCGTCTTCCTAGCCAAAAATTTAAAGATGGGACATTGAAAAACAGGTAACTAAGTTGCAAAATGAAAAACAGATAATGAAATTGCAAAAATTAAGTGCTGTTGGCTTATGAAACCAGTAAAATTTGTACTGTCTGTGTCTGTGCTACATTTAGTACTCTCCACCAAAAAGAACCCATATATAAGTTGATTTTGTGAAGGTCAGCATCTTGAGCCCTCCGATAGCAAAGGTTAGGTTTCTAATACGGTTGTGATCAATCCTCTAAGCACATATTTAAATGTCTTTGTCTTTGCATGTGTGAACGCAATGAAGGGTTTAAAAATACAATATATAAGTTAAACTTACAATGACTCCAAATGTAGCAGCATTGTGGTTTATAGATTTTGGATAGGTTGTGCAGACATATATATGAAAATGCTGATTATAAAGCCTATCAATGTAGAACTGTATTTAAAACTGACCTTCTAAAATCTCTATAATTTCTGTTTGTTGAATTGTGAGTTTCTTGCAAAACTTCAACTAACTCCAGCCAAAATGACAGGCTTCTCTGGCTCTTCCATCCCCCTGCAGTTTCTTTGAATTCCAGAAGTAAGATGTGAATGCCATTTATAAACTAGGGATTTATTCCATCCAGGCAGCCTGCATTTTCTTTCAAAGCACTGGAGTCTTTCAGAGACCTGCATTGGACTAGAACTTCTTTCTGGCATTTATGGTCAAAGTTGGATTGAAATGTGTTTGGGATTTTCAGAACTTTAGGCTGAAGGAGTAGAAAGGCCAGGAATTTGTCCTTCTTTGATGTGTTCAGAGGAGAAGTACATACAAAACTGAGGTATGCATTTGCCTTCCAAGAACTTATTTGTGCTGATGATTTAGAACTCCTAACCAGATGTCTGGTTCTCAGTGAACTCCTCACAAAGTTCAACATGAAAGCTGCTTCTGATTTTTTCAGAGTGGTGAAATTCTGCCTTTTTTTTTGAAGCAGGGATGTTTCTCGAGTGCCGTTTACAAAACCGTTTATGTACTGATTCCAGAAAGTCAAAATAACCTTTCTTGTAAACCTCACTTCAAGATAAATGTGATTTAGAAGATACCACATGTGCAATTCTGTGGAAGAGGAGAAGAGTCAGTTACCCCTTCAGAGTGTAACACTTCTCAGGGGAATATACTGCAAAGCGTATGTTGTGTTACTTGGGGGCTGATCACCTGCCCGTTGTAGTTGCCCAAATGAGTCGGCTGTTTGAGTTCTACCTTTTCTCTACCAAGCTGATTTATCCCTTCCCACCCCAGCCTTTCACTCAGCTATTTTAGCTCTCTAGGCTAGCACAGCCTGTAGGCCACAGATAGCCCTGCTTCGAAAACAAAGGACAAACAGCATGCTGCAGGAGAGGAAGGTGAACAACCCTCAAAACAGGCAGTGTTATCAGAAGGAAATAAATCTCTCTTCTCACTTCCTGGCCATCACAGCAGCTGGCCTTACAAGGAAGCAGCTCTTCTTGCAGCCAGGTGGTTGTATTGTGTAGGCCAGAGGCTCACAGACCTTGTGGTAACAGCTGCCTGGGCAGTTAAAAAGGTAAAAAATACTTGTTTCTGACACCAAAGCAAACGAAGTTGGTGTGGATCAGATCTCCAGTTACAGCTCTGTGAAGCTTGTCATCGCCGTTGAGATAGCAATAACATATCTGCTGATTGTTACGCGTCCAGTATAGTCCTGCCCTCTTTGCCCTTTGTTGTGTGTGTGAGACATTGAAAGGAATGAGAGAATGCTTGGGTACTGAGGAACTTTTAAAGAAAAAATAGTGGGGATTAGGTTTCTTAGAAAAATTATGCCATTTTAATCAATGGTAGAATCTTTTAGGACCTGTACATTAAAATGTTAGCTTTATGCTACGAAGACGTGTATCAAATAATGTTGTCAATGGCTTGGAATGCTACCAGATTATTTTCAGTTAACAATTTGCACTGAGGTTATTTCTTTGAAGCACAAACTATAATCATTTGCTTAAGGGGGAGAAAAATCTTAATTCCAGAGAAGTTCCTGAAGTTGCTGAAATAATAGCAAAGTCATCAATGATAACCCTTCAGAGGTCTTATTCACACAACTTGCTGGTTATAATGTGGTCAGCATCTCATTCCCATATAGATCCTCCAGTCTGTATAGCTTTAAGAAGTTTTACTTTGGAAATGGCAGCATCTCACCTTCAGGTGTGCTTTTGTGTTACATGTATTTGCTAAGCTGCAATGGAGACAAAAATAATTAGATTCCTTTTCAAGTTCCTTCTTGTTCTTTTTCATAGGAATAGGTGGCAGAGCTGGGTCCTGGAGGGTTTGGATGTTTGGCTTTTGGTTGTTCTCCCCATAAATCAATTCAATTTACATATTGAGTAATAATATGGATTTTGTTCATGTCTGGTTACTCAGAGTATAAACACAGAAGTAGATTGCATACTTCTGTTCCTGTAACACAAAAGGAAGGCAGATTTATCCATATGAAGTTTCATTTGAGTCTATATTGAGCTTTTTATACTGACAACTATTTTTGTGTTTGTGACTTTTTTAAGGTGCTGGGAACCCGAATTGCAAAGTTGCAATTGTAATGGGCAAAACCAAAACCTCCTCAGCATCCAGGTAAGGATTTCTAGTAGATTCAGAGAGTTACCTAGAATTTGTTTCCTGGAGTATTCACTGCTTGCAAAAACTTTAAGTGGGATAGCATTAATTGCCTCGATTGGTTGGATGTGGGTGTGAATTACAGGGGACTTCTAAAAAGACGCACACAGAGGTTTAGCAAACAATGTTGATGACCAAGCTCCTGCTCTGCTCTCAGCTGCTGCTAACTGAAAGCTCCCGATCTTTTCACTGTCACCAACTTGCATCCACGTGCTTCCCCCTCCATTACAGTAGCTCTAGTGTTTGTGCAGCTGTGTGATGAATTGGATCAGGAAATTCTCTGGAGTTCACTAACTTTATCTTGGCCGCAATACTTTTAGTTTGAATTAGTTGTTCCTAGAACAGGAGAGTGGGGCAGCTTCCTCTGCTGCCGGTGCGTGTGCAGCTCTGTGGATGATCACTAGATGCACGAAGGCAGCCTGTGTATATGGGTGAGACGGGTGGGCAGCCAAGATAGGCCTCATGTTGCCTGCCAACACATGGCCACCGGCTTGGTAAATGGCCTCTTTTGTGCCATGACTGCTCTTAGGGTAGTGCCCTGTTCTGCTGTCACCATCACTGTGGGATGAGGGCCCTGTGGCACACATCCTGACTCTCTGCTAGCATCAGCCCAGAGGAGAAGAGGAGAGTCAGTTCTTGTCAAGTGTAAAGAAAAATTTATGACTTGAATGCACCTGACACTTTATGGGATGTCATATCCTTACATCAGTAGCATGCTCCTTTTTTTTTCCTATTTAATTTGAAATTTCTACTACCTCGGGCTTACAATTTCTAAGTCTAGCTTACGAAAACAGTTAACAAGAAGAATTGCTTGCTTAAACAATAATAAAACTTTTCAAAGCTTGCCTGAACAGACGAGTACAAGTGGCATATCAGAGACCTGAAGTTGTCTACTAAGTTCTTCAAAAGAATTATCTGCAGGTATAAAATTAAGTTTGAAACACGGGGTGTTTATATGAACTTATGTGCATAGAGAGCATTGCACATCTTTAATCAGACCTACTGATTCCATTCCTACATAGGAATCTAATTTTTCTTTTTGCTTAAAATAAGGATAAGGCATATCATGTTCAACTGCTATTACCAAACTGAACCTTCCTCTTGCAAAAATCTTATGCAAGTCGTGAGTAAAATGCTTTGTGACTGGTTCCACTGAAATCACGCAGCTTGTGACACACAAAATTAGAACCATTTTTATCTCCAAGTTGGATTTTAGCCCAAATTCCACTGATTATCAGAGGTTTTTGGATTTGATAGGCTTCCATTGAAAAGTAAACAGTAACTGTCTTCTAGCATGCAGGATGCTTTGTCTAGTGGCTGTGCACGCTGTGGCATCTGTTGAGCTCTTGGAAGCTGAACAAGAGTTCATGGAAGGAATTGTGATTCTGCAGTTTCTAAAACAGGAGACTTGAGTTCAGGTACCTCGGAAGTCACCTCCAGTCCTGTGTGACTACTAATTGTCCTTAAATTTCCTGGAGGAATTTAAACATGAGGATCAGTTTCCTGAACTATAGGCAAGCCAAAATTATGACAATGATAAACGTGTTTTGAGAACAAAAAAGAACAGCCAAGAGGAGGAAATGGACTGTGTGATACAGGAACAGATGGTAGAATTTGCACAGGTGACAGACGCAATAGCTTTTCATTCAGCGTGCGTTAGAGGCCAGTAGTAAAATTCAAGGAGGTTTGCAGTATGCATGCCATACTACGTGCAGGCAGGATGGCTGTAATCGGTATAGGTAAATCTCAACATATTCTTTATGCAAGTGCTAAAGTGAGGATAGAACATAAAAGTAAGGGGAGGGGGAAACTCGAAGTTAATCTTCCGTCTTGATCAGGTACAAGCAGCACAGCATGATCCTTGTTCCCATGGACACGCCAGGAGTGAAGCTGATAAGACCCCTCTCGGTGTTTGGCTACCTGGGTAAGTGATAGTATTTGTCAGCTGTATGTCTGTTGTTAGCAATCGCAGCAGCTGCAGTAATACTCGTGAATATTGTATATGACATAGACCGGTAAAATGCATACAGACAGTCAAATTGAAGGCCTGTTTGTTTTTTTTTTTTAAATGCATATTGCATCCTCCTTCATTTTACCCTGCTGTTGTGTTCTCTCTGTACCTGCAGATGAGATCCATGGAGGCCATTTTGAGATACATTTTAATGATGTGCAAGTACCTGCCTCCAATATAATACTGGGTGAGTTTCAATATTAATTCCTTCTTAACGCATACAGCAACAAACCAAATTTTACAAAACGGTGGTTTATTTTATGACTCATCTTAAGTTAATGTAAACCGCTAGTGGGGGATTCCTTAGATAAGGTGTGTCCAGCAAGACTGGCTGGCTGAGCCAGGTTCTCAAACACATGTAAGAGGGAGCCACGTGTTCTTTAGCAGCCTGCCTGCTGCTTGAATATAGCTTGTTTAGAACAAAAAGATGATTGAAGGAAGTAGGGTAGCTGAAGCTGTTGTGCAAAAATCAGTTCCCTGAAGTGGAGCAAAGTAGAAACTGTCAGTGGCATTCTTTCCCCCAAGCCAGTTTTCACAGACTGTACTGCCTTTTTTAAAAAGAGCGGTCTGTTGTAGTCTGTGGCCAACCAAACCTGGGTACCTGCAGATTTAGCAGAACTGAAAGAAAAATGAAAGAATGAGCCAACCAGCTCTGTGAACTTCTACAGGGACAACTTTACTCTAGTTCTCTTAGATGGAAAACATCAGGATTTAAATAGCTTTTGTTTTGTTTTTTTGTTATTTTTATTACTCTGAAAGAACTTTCTCTCTGTAGTAGCCCTTGGACTTGGAAAGCTCAAAGTTTTCCCCCAGATTCTTATACCAGACCTCACAGGTTTATTTTTCAGTGTGAGATTAACAACATTTAAATTAAATCAGGTAATAAACCAAACCTTCTCAGAAACCATCTTGGGGTGTTCTTTGTGCTGTAAGTTGTATTAACAGTAGGTTAATATGGATCTAGTTAGAGTAAACAAGCACAACAGTCCTACAGAATAAACTTCCAAGAAGTTTGCTTTTAGCTGTAATGCTATGTGGCCCCTTCTGCTCTGAGCCACGGATTGTTTCAAGCAGAAATCAAGGAATCTGCACGTACCTGTTTTTCTTTCCCACCAGGTGAAGGTAGGGGGTTTGAGATAGCACAAGGTCGGCTCGGGCCAGGCCGAATTCATCACTGCATGAGGTCCATCGGTGCAGCTGAAACCGCTTTACAGATCATGTGCCAGCGTGCAGCAGAGAGAGAGACTTTTGGGAAGAAACTGTACCACCACGTAAGCGTGTTCTCTCTCTTAGTTCACACAGTCCAGACGTCACCTTTTGTTTTGCTCATGCAGTGGGCAGTGTAATAGATGTGCCTTGCCATTAAATTACTCATATTTATATCTTACATATAGATATATCTTATATATATCTTATATATATCATATATATATTATTATTATGTATCTTATAAATTACTCTAATGCTTCAGAGGTCCAAGGAAAAAAAATCACATTGGGAGGCTCCCATATTTCACAGTAATTATAGGATTTTTTTTTTTTTCCTTATACTCCTTTGCAGGAGTATTTTCAATACAAATTTTGCTACTGTGGTTTTCACCTGCTTTTACTGATGTTTGGACAGGTATTTGATTAATGGTATGCATGAAAGTACAGACCAGTACAAGGCCAAACTGGGATTTTGGTCTTTTCTAGCTCTGGACTTGAAATACGGTTTTGTGAGAGCGAGCTTGCTCTCTTCTATCAATAGGCAGAATAAGTTGACAGTCTCCTTTTAATAGGAATCTATAGGAATTTATGGGAATTTAGTAGGTGGCCTATCACATTTCAAGTGTTCCTCAGTCTTACCCAACAGATAGGATGACTTTACTGGAAAAAAACACATAAAAGCAATGGAAAGAGGAAGCTGAGTTAGCGTCTGGCAAAGGTTATAGAGAAGTTTGTATAGAGCCAGAGGGAATAAGCTTACAGATCCACTTTACAGTCATGTCATTGCCAAACTTCCCTTCACTGCTACAACATAGAATTAATAATAGTTGGATGAGGAGCACTCTGCATTTGTCAACAGCTCATCAAAGGAAAACTGATGAAGCCACAGGCAAGACAGGGCAGGAGGCAGCTGAAGAACCAGAGAAGGTTCTCCGCAGTTCTGGGATAGCTAAGAGAGAGGGGAAGCCGTTGGCTGCCTGGGATAGCAGGCTGGCTGTCACTGCCATGCTGCCCCTGTGGAAGTCAAAGTGCTGGGAGCTGCCAGCAGGAGGGAGGGAGCACCTGAATGCCTCTGCAGGGGTCAGACCACCTTCAGTGGTAGAAGCTAAGCTGAGCCCCCAGACCTTGCACTGAAGCAAGTGCCGCACATTTTCTGATGCCTCCTGGGTCTGCCAAGGCAGCACATTTCGCACTACAGTCAGGAGCATGCCTGAGACTGGCTCAGGCTCCAACTGGCTGTTTATTGACCAGCATCACATGAACGTTTTTCTGATGTGCACAGAAAAAACAGCTGAGAAGGAAAGGGCTGCCAGGATCATATTTTGCAAGCAAATATCCCATATTTCAAACTTCATTTGGATCAAGGGAGCTACTAATTTATCACTGTGAAGACAGATGCAGCAGGCACCACCCTGCAGCTGTTTGCCTGGGTGTGTTAACACACCATTACCGGTAGCTTAAGAAAAACAACTGGTTCCTCTCTCTTCTTTCACCACCTCACCCTGTCAACCACCCCAAGTTTTTGTATAGTGTGGCATGGCACCGCACGTGGAAAGAGGGTTGTGAGGTGCAGTATCAGGTAAAGAAAAGCAGGGAGTAAAAAAGCAGGCCTTGAAAGGGCTTCAAGAAATGGCCATGGGTCTGCTCACAGAAATGAGTGAACCAGGCTTTCCCCCCCGGCCCCTTTGCTCTTTCCTGCCAGGAAAAGCACTGCTACGGCTTTTTGTGTGTCAAATGTTTTCTTTCTTTCTTTTTTTTCCTTATAGTAAATTAGATGCCTTTAACTAGCTTTAATTTGCACAAGGATCTCTCTCTAAATGACTGAACATATGCTGAGGAATATAGACATCTTCCTTAGGGCAGGTTTACCCTGGCAAGGTAGAAAGCATTAACTGACTTTTTTTTTCTTTGTCTCTTCAGGAAGTTGTTGCCCACTGGATTGCTGAATGCCGCCTTAGCATAGAACAGGCTAGACTGCTTACGCTAAAAACAGCCAGCAAGATTGATACGTTGGGCAACAGAAGAGCTAGGAAAGAGGTAAACTTGGTGGCAGCTGGAACCTGTGCCTTTTCACAAGATAACTGGTTGAAATTTAAGCTAAAAATATTGCTAAAAGTTGGCCTAATCGTAGAGTACAACTTCATGTTGCAATAGGAATTCTTATATTGAGATTGAAAAGAGATCTCAGTTTAAAAAGTTTATTTTTTAAATACTTCATCAGATTGAAGAAGTAGGGCCCAGTCATCTCAACCCAATGGCATAGTTGTGTTTTTTTTCTCCTGGAGAGGATTCAACTTACTAAGGGAATGGGAAGAGCAGAGCTCTCCATCCCTCCTCCAAAGGGATGCACTATGAGAAACCAGCCCTCAGTAGAACTGTTAGGTAAAACATTCTCTTATGAAACTGATGTTAATGTGTTTTTAACTACAGGTAGCCATGACCAAAGTGGTTGTACCTCGGGCTGTGCTTAAAGTGATTGACTGTGCAATCCAAGTGTGTGGGGGAGGTGGAGTTTCCCAGGATTTTCCTTTGGCTTCAATGTGAGTAAGGGATACTTATCTTAAACAGAACGCTTAGTTACTAGAGATAAGGTAATTTTATCATGCCAGTACATGCTTTTTTTTTTTTTTTACCTCAGGTAGCCTGAAATCATAGTAAACACACCCTCTTGCACAACTTGCTCTTACAATTCAATCCCCATGCAATAGCATTGCTTTATCCTTAGCAAAAAAGAGAAAAGCACAACCAAAAAACAACAACCACCAAAACACAGAAGCTGCCAGTGGACCTAAAGTGGTTCTTAAAAGCAGCACAGAGGATCTGTTTCCGAAGCTCAGTCTAATCCCTTATGTTGTTGGGGTAAAGTAAGCCTTCAGGATTTCCAGCCCATGCTGGAATCTCAACCCTGCCAGGAAGATTTTGCTGCAGCACTTCCTGTGTTATGAAAAACACCTCCTGTCTTTTGAAAAATCTTATTAAAAGGATGACTAGCAAAAATAGTTGAGAACTCCCGCTGTCAGACTAGTTTGCTACTGCAAAAGGGCTGTAACCTAATTCAGATCTTCCCACACAGGTTTGCTTATATTCGGACCTTACGCCTGGCAGACGGGCCTGATGAAGTTCATCTCTCAACAATTGCAAGGTGGGAGCTACTTGATCAGTCGAAGAAGCTAACTGCAAAAATTTGATGTCAGCATAAAGCCCTCTCATGTGGATGGAGGACTTAGGGAAGATTACATTACTCAGTGCAATAATGTTTAAGCTAAAATTGGATCAATATAAAACCTTGATTCTAGTTTGAATCAATATGTATTCTCAACCTTTACTTGTAATTATTACATTTATTAATCGGGGCTTGCTCTAAGAGTTTGTAGAATACCCTGTGTGAAGTAAGGGCACATGTAAACAGAGTTTGTCTGGGTTCTTTATAACACTGATTAAAATCTATTTTCTAACAGGCTTAAAGTGCTTTATCTGCTTTGAGCCAAAGCCCTTTAACTTTTTATTGTAAAGTCAAAGCAGTTTTCATTTGGCAATTTCATTCGATTTATGGCAAGTTGACAAACTTAATTACTGATTAAATGGCAAACCATTAAACAAACAAACGCTGTTCTTCCCCTTTCCAAAGCTCGGCTTTAGTCCAGTCCCCTTTCTTCCCCCTTACCTGCTCTAAACTCTCCTCATTTTCACCAAATGTTACTGTCCTCCCCTCTCCTCCCTTCAGGTGGGGCTAGGGGCAGCACAGGAGCTTGGACTTAAGGTGTAGCAAATCATCTGCTGTTCCTTACTTTTTTCCCCTCAAAGTCATCTCCCATTTCTCCTTATCAGCACCCTTTTTTGTCTTTCCTTGCAACTTTCCTTTTGTGCAGCCTCACAAGCCTCCTCCTGGCTGCAGCTGCTCCTGCCCTTTCTTAAAGATGTCTGAGATTCAGAGGCATCTTCTCCTCTGAAGAGCTGAAATTTTGGCTGGAACCAAGACTGGTTTGCACAGGGCAGTTCATGGCTTCCTCCTCAGCTACCAAAACAGGCTCTGCCATTCGTGCCCATCTGTGAAGTTCCCAAAGGCCATAGTTCCTCAGTGCTGCATCTGTAACAATCCCGACGTTCGTTATTTACCACAGAACTCACTAGTACAACAGAACCAAGCAGATTACAGAAAACAGCACTGTCATTAGTTCTATTTCCTATTAAAGTAGGACAGTGCAGGTAGAATATTTCAGCTTTTACAGGGTGATCAACAATTAACTTAACGATACAAGCGATTACCTTTTTGCATAACCAACCCTAGCCCGATGTCAGAGCTCAGAAAGAAATAGCTGTAGGGCTTAAGGTCAGAACTTGCTCCAGTTTCATCCTGAAGACTGAGAAGAACTAGATGAGCATTCACCTGAAAGGCATTCCAGCAAGAGCTGCTGAAGTCAGGGTGGTACAATTACAAAGTACCTGTAACAGGAAGCTTTCTGCAAATAAGTTTCTTCATATCAGTTCATTATACCTACAAAATAATAGCTTTCAAGCAAGCAATAATGCTTTTCTGTATTCCCACCGGTCTTTGTTTCTTCTTGCTTCTTGCCAAGACTGTTTCCTAGGAAGCTAAGAATGTCAACAAGTCAGTTGCTGAAGTCAATTTCAAATACAAGACAACCTACGCTGTACCACTGTTTGTCATTTAGTAGTTCTGCTCTGGAGTGTCAGAGCCTGCACAACATATTTCTCCAAGCAACGAGTCCTAGGAACCCCATTTAGCCACACTCAAATTAAGGTCTTTGACCACCCTCATTTCCCATACCCTCAAAGAACTGCTACATAAGAACACCAGCTTTATCTCATTAACAAGGCTCTTAATTCCCTTTATTTTAAAATTTTATGTACATATGAATGATCTGTATAATGTACACTCAATATAGAAAGTTTTTATATACTGGATAATGTATAGAACATTTCACAATTACACTAATTTCTTACATAACATGTCAACCTTAAGTTTTTTGCTGAAGCTTTTTCAATTTGGTAAAGCCAGTTATACATACAAGTGTCTAATGCTGTTTGATCTCAGGAAGATAACGTTAATGATTAAGGACATCAGTGAACTGGTGTGGGGAGATACCCTTTGGAAGTCAAGTTCAATGAGGAGTGATCATGTCAGACTAGGAAAAGAAGGGATGTCCTTTTAGTGGGGGTTGGTGAGGTCAAAGTGATTTTAGCCCAATTCCTCTAGACTGTAGCTCAACTCCAGTCATGCTAAGTCATAAGATATAAAAACTAGGAAAGTTTGATTCACAGTCTTGTAAACAAATATAAAGGAACAAAATGTGCTTACGTACAGCAAGAAAAAAATTCTTGCGTACCCATTTCAACTGATCCACAGAGTGCTTTCTTATGTTACAGTGTGATAGTTAGAATCACCAACTTTTTCCTAAAAAACAGTCATAGAAAAAGGAATAACACTGTCATTAAACACTTGGAAAGGCAGTAAGTTCACTTCAATGTGTTGGAGGAAAACGCAGTTCCTCATCACTGGCCAGTCTGCCTTTGTGCCTCTTTCACATGAATTTCTAGTCCTTAGCTGACATCTCCCACTTCGTTGTCTACTGGGGGTGGTATGTTGGGCATTACAGATGACGTTGTCCCTGCAGTAAGGTAGCCAGCAACTCCGGGGCCTTTTGGAAAGAAAACAGAATACTGGCCATTAGTTTAGCTTCTAAAAAGTTATTTAGCAGCCTCATTTTAGGCTCATTGATCTTTGTAGGTTTCTTCCAACTGAACTATTCTAATTTCCTCTGCTAACTCAAATACATCATCCAAGTCAACCCAACAACTTATACAAGCATTTAAGTTTCCATTTATATTCTACAATTCATGGGAATCTAGGAGCAGAAGCAATTAAGGCAGCTTAGTTCCTTTAGTCACTAAGTGGGTTAGCTTGTGTGGACCAGACTTCACAGTATTTTTCCTCTGATGTGCCAAGCAAGTCATAAAAAAATCCACCCATTACCCAGCTCATCTTCCACCACAGAAGTGGCAGTAAAGAGGAAGCAGACTTTCTGCACCAAGGAGAGGACACCTGCTGCAGGTGAAATGCCTTCAGGCATCTGATCCGCTACCAGGCTCTACATTTATGCTTTTACCACTAAAAAGGGTTTCCCTGCCACGTATTTAAAATGGAAGCTCACTGTGCTGCTTCATGAATAGGCAGAAGCCTCAAGCTTGTCTGCGGGCTTTGTGCCCTCCCTTAACAACGCAGCTTTGCACTGCAGACATGGATCCTCTCCTCAAAGCTTAGAGGTAACTTCTAGTCATAAAGAAACTTGAACCAAATGGAATAAGGACTCGATGCTGCAGCATGAGGTGTTTCAACAACAATCCTTATTAAATCAGCGATCGTAGAAAACTGCCAACCCTCGACATGTTCCTGCATCAATAAAGTTACTGACTTGGTATCTTACCTTCAGCCTACACTGCTGATCTTTGACATGGTAAGTTCTGCTGGGTTCTTTACTCTCCCACTGTCATCTCCGCCAATTTCTCCTGTATTTATTACCCCCTTTATTCCCCACTCTCCCTTCTCCCACTACAGCCTGGAGGCAGAACATCAGAGCATGTTTTTTCTCATCTCAGTGCAAACAGTCCTAATGCTGTGACTGCAAGCAAGAGAACAAAGCAAGCAGTGCCTTTGGTACAACAATCCCTGGCTTTGGAAGGAATTCTGACAGCACAGTACAAAAATTCCACTACTGCTCTTGTCCCTCAAACTTTTCATCATGAATTATTCCTAACATACTTCAGAAGTTCAGTTCATCCGTAGAGCCCAGCCAGTATCAGCTGTTGCAGATTTTAGTTTTCTGCTGAGTGCAGAAAGAAGGCAAGTTTGTCAGCATTTTGCAGTCTGGGAACACACATTTGTTACAATTCTGTGACATGCATCTGTTATTGGGAATGTAGCAAATGCTGCGAGCATTTTGCAAGATGGTATCTACCTGCTTTAGAGAGCTACACAGAAGTTAGCAAGCTGCCTGGCAGAGCAGATCTAAAGCCCACTTCTCAGGTGAAGGGGACTGCTGCCAGTTAGAAGGGAAGGAGAAGAGACACCTGAGGGAAGAGAAATAAGCAAGGGAAGTTTCAAGGGAAGTGCAAATAGCAAAGCAATTTGAAGCAAAAGGTAAGGCAGAATACAAGATAAGGCAGGTTAAAAAAACCTCGCAGTTCAGTTTCCATCTATACCTTGCATTTGTAACAACATCTTCATTCCGTATTTGCAAGCACTTAAACATCAAGCAATTTAAATGCAGCACAGTCCCTAAGGCAGTTAGATAGCTACATTGTCCCCAGTCTCAAGCTTGTCAGTTTCTGGCATATAGTTTCAGCTCTTTGCCAGTAATCAGACAGGGTTTACATCACATTTCTAATCCATAGTATCTACAAAATACCAAAGAAGTCAGCACCAACTGCATCAGAGTTCAAGTATTCTTTGTCAAAGTGGCATTAAATTGCTATAGTGCAATAAACAGGGAACTCCTGTTCAGAGCTGAAGCGCTGCATTTTTCCTATGTGGAAAGACACAGGAGGTGTTGCCACAAGTATCTATGCACCAAACAATAAGCATCTGCTTCTAGAATTTAAAGTTCTAGACTTAAAAAGTTCTAGACTTCAAAAGCTCTTTCTTCATTTTCTCAGAATACATGCCAGTATCATGCAAGAAACTTTTCTGTCTACATAGCCATCTGATTTATACACTTCTATTACAGTTACATGCAAAAGCTCAATTAAGGTTCCTATATTAAACTAAATGAGAAAGTTCCACGCGGCATATGGAAGTGCTCACACTGACTCGTCACAGAAAACTAAAACCATATTTGGGAAGCTAAACTAAGAGACTGAGTAATTTCTTGCACTTGCTTAGCTGCTGACTAGTAAGGATCCATAAGTTTGAATCAGGTTTTGCGTTAGACAAAATTTGCTACAGTGCAGTTATACAGAACAGTTTCAGATACAGCAAGTAATCTGTGATCAAGTACAGCACAAACAGCAAGAGCGCTCTTCCACCCTGCAAGCAGGACTGTGGTGGCACCCTTGGGGCACAATTTCAGTCCTGGCACCAGCAGGGGGCTCACCCAGAATGCACCACAGGTGTGTTCCAGTGTAAACTGCAAGCTGCACATACAGGTACAAGGCCGTTCTCACCAGAGAATGGCTCTACCAGTGCACTGAGTCTTACTGGAATATGGCTTCACACTCAGGGCTACTAGCACTCAAACTGTTCCAGTACCATGACTACGTGCCTTGCGCTAAAGCAGCATAATTCACATGGCAAATTAATGTAGTTCAGCTACTTAAAGTACCACTGCCTTTTAGACAAAGCCTACATTCAATTTTTGAAGGAGTTTTACCTCCCCCATCCCCAACTTCAGGAAACAATTTGCTCTAGGACTCAAGTAGACTGATCCTAAGAAAGTGAGAAGTTACTCTTGTTCATTAGATCTCAATAAATCTCTACCACTACAGTGCACTTGCAAGACTTGTCAGCATTCAGACTCCATTGCTCTGATATTTTAAAAGTAAATACAGCAAAGACTATCCACAAAAATACATTCTCTACTGAGAAAAAAATAACTTGATAAAAAATACTTTTACAAATTTAACATTTTTACAGCATTTGCTGTTCAGGCCACATGACGGCACTAGATCGTAAGGATAACCACTATCCCCGGAGTCAAGTCCGACAACTGAGTAACAGTTTGCTATGATTCAGGACAAAAAGGAAAGGGTTGCTAACCTGTGAGGTATCCTGCTGTTTGCGTCTCAGAAATGAACAAGTCATGTTTCTGATCTTTGAAGGCACTCCATACAGAAGAACGAGACAGAATTTCATTTACCTACAGTATTTGAAGAGATTAACATTAAGACTTGCAATATTCTAGAGGAATAAACTTCTTTTCTAGAACCAAATCTTTCTGAAGGGATTACCAAATAGTACAGCATATACATCCATAGTGTTGCTGCAGTTGTCTACAGCAATATTCATCACGACAAACAAAAAAGCAATTTACATTTCTAACAGGAGTTCTGAAGAGTTATCAGTAAAAACCTAGCTGAAGGAAGCTTACAGAACGTTTCTGGCACTTGGAATTGGTCTTTTTGCCTAGTATATTTCACCATACATCAAACCAGTGACTCCTCCACAAGAAACAGATTGAGAAGTTCCAACACATCACGATTTCATAGTTGCACAATATTAACACTTTATGCTTGACAGACATAAGATTAAACAAGGGATGTTCAAAGTTGGATATTCCATATGTACAAAGCTAAATTCAGCACTTCTCAGTGCTTACCTGTTCTCCATACTGTAGGCTGCGAGACATGGATTTCAGAGTTTTAACAATCTGAGCTTTTGTTGCAGATGGGCTTTCCAGGTTCTCAAGACCAATACCTTCAAGCAACTTTAGAAGATAAGGGACCAGATCCGCCTTCAAAGCCTACAACCATACACAAAAGAGTTGTCTTAACATGGACTAGTAAGTTCCACGTGTTCCAGAGGTCTTACATTCTTGGATTGCTACCACTAGCACGAACCAAAAGTAACAACAGCTTGTATGAAGTACGTTTAGCTAGTCAATTTTTCCTCAGTAACCCAAATACACACAAGCAAAAGCAAAAGGTTACTATCCAGCAGTTCAGCTCTGTGTAGGCACAAGTTCAGTTGAATTAGCTGCCATTCCAATGTTCTCAGCAGCCACAAGCCAACACTACCCTATGCACAGTTCAAGCTTCAATGACGGGCAACATCCCTGACCAGATCTGCATTTGGGATTTCTAACTTCTCCAACATGAAAAGCACATTTTTAAAGCCTCCTAGACGCTTAAGTGGAATGGTACCTCTATCCCTATGAAAAGATTAGATAGCCAAACATCACATTTCTATAGACTGAGAACATACTACTTACTTGAGCTACTAAGTCATTTTGTTCCTTCTGAAACATTCGGTTAAGTGCTTCACAGGCTACACCAATTACATCTGGTCTCTTTTTCATTCCGTTCATGAGAGGGCTAATGGTCTCAAGCGATGCCATTGCTCGAACACAAAGCTGTGAAGAAACAGAAATAACCAGAGCACACACTATTTTATGCTAAGCTTGATTATGGCAGATCTAGTCAGCTAACCATAAATTCCCATAAGAAACAATATTTCTCAGTTCCTTTAACCTATCAATTCTCCATTCATCAGCTAGAGTCCCTGTTCACTTGGTACATGGTATTTACAGTCGTCAGAATAATGCCCTTCTACAAGCACTACTAGAGAACACAAATACTCCAACTACACTTTTCTGGAACACTTAAATGATTCTGTACCTCATTGTCAGACAATATGTGCATGACACGAATGGCACTTTTCGGAATGGCATTGTTCTTGTGGTTCATGGCTTGGAGTATCTTGTGAAGATGCCCAAGTGGAGGGACTTGATCAGCTAGCTGAGGCTGAGCACTGAACAGGCACACAGTTGCTGTGGTAATGGTTTCTAAGGTTTCCCCCTGTAGGAAAAAAAACAAACCAGAAAATATAACTCGGTAAAGCCTAACATATCCCCAAAATCGTATCATTTCTCTTGCTCTGCATTAGATTTTGTTCCTAATGTTTTTATCACGTGATTTTGCTTTGAAACTTAAGCTTAAGAGAATACAATCAGCTCCAAAAGCAGTAGACGTTCACTGAATCTCAGAAACCCAGGTTCCATAGAAATTAAGTACCATTTTCAGTATCTAGAGAAGTCAGTCTGGCTGCAGCCTGTGCAAGCACAGCACCACACATGCTTATGTGCCTAGAGGAAGCTGGACAGCACGAATGTTCAGGCTGACCACTTGAATGCCTTAGAAGTTTCCACAGCCTGTGCAACAACACTGAGACTTGCTGCATTCTGCATGCCTACACAAACTGTTACCATGAGTTTGTTCTACATGTCTGTTTTATTCAGTGTGCAAGTTAGTTGTCTCCCTGCAAATATAAGCTAGAAACTGTTTGAACACTGTTTCTCAAGTCAGTAACATAATGATACTATTAACTGAATTTTTAACATCCTCATTCAAACTACAGAACACTAGCTCTACTGCATTAAGCTAATTCTTAGGTGGGAACCATATTTAGGTCATGTAACTTAAAACCATCGGAGTGGGAAATCAGTGTTGCAGGACGACACTAGAATTGTCAAGACCTGAAAGTTTAGAATGCATAAAGCAAGAGCTATTTTCTTAGGTTGGTCAGTAAATGAATAATTAAGAACAATTTCTTAAGTCTTGTCACTACTGTAACATAAACCTCTAAGACTTACCAGAGCTAGTTCTATGGCTTCCGGGGCTTTAGAAGCACTGACTTGTATTTAGAAGTTGCTTACTTTTAGTAAAAGCATGTAGGTATGTTTAAAGTGGACTAATCATTTGTGTTGCAAAGAAAGTGTGAGAACCAAAGTTAATCAGATACTAAAAGACCACAGTAGCATGAGACTTCTAAACAAATTCAAAGAGCAGAGTAAAAACTACAACTTACATGGGGGTTATTTTTCTCCAGTAGTTCAGTAAACTTTTCCAGCAGTGCAATGAGAAATTCCCTTGGTTTCCGTAAAACCCAGGCCGGCTGGGCAATAAAAATCCTTAAGAAGACTCCCCCCACCGAAAGTTCACCATCTGCCTCACCATACACCACAGCAAAGTCTTCAGGCAGCTGTTAAGTTGTAAAGAAAACAGGGAGTTATTACTCAGCAAGGAATATTTGCAAGATCTGTAATTCTAACATCATAACTGTAAGTGGTAACTGTTCTCCAGAATGGAGCTGTGGGAAGACCAATAAGCATCTCATTTTGAAGAAACATGAGGTAAGAAGAGTAGAAAGAACATCACAGTGCAGGTCATACTACTACAGTGGACTTTTCTTTCAAAGAACACAAGTAGCTGTGTCTATAGCCATACTGGGGTAAACATTAGCTAAAGAGAAGTATCAGTAACGTGGCTGATAAAACAGGCCTCTCCTTTCTTCTACCCTTATGCAGGTATCGTGGAAAAAACGGACATCACTGACTGACCTGACGAAATGGTTCAGGACAATCATATCTGAGATTCAGTGTCTTACTAACATTTCTGAACATTTACTAACTTGGTGGTTGGTAAATAGTTTACTATAGCTATGTAATAAGTGACAAGACTTTTTCCAGCAAGCCAGTACTTTCCTTGGTCACTGACTTCTTAGAATGACCTGAACTATCAGAGAACTTGAAGTATTATTGGCAAAAAAACACTGCTAAGTGTCTGATTTCAAGGCATAAGAAGTAATGAAAAATAAAGGTAAACTAGTTATCACAGCACTGAATTCCTGTTGGTACACTGAGTATTAAGAAAGCACATCAATAGAAAGTTACGAACAGGCATGTGTTACCAGCTGTCTTATATTCTCCCTGGGAGCATCCCAAACACAAACAGTATACTTTTACCTTCCAGTTAGTGTCAGGGTTGTCCCTCTGAAGTTTAAAGTGCCTTTAAAAAGAAAGGATGGTTTAATGAGCAGTAGAAGAAGCAGTCTTTCCCTACTACAACACCACATCAGTCTCCCTCCATTTGTGAAGTATTTCCCATAGTTTAAAACCCCCATTCTCCTCCTGCTAAATGTTGTGGCAGTAAGCACTTATCTAGATGCATAAACCACTGAGTCACTGAGTTACACCTGCAGTATACAACAGGGAACGTTTCCTTTTCACTGAAGTCTGGATTGCAAAGATTCTACTTTTTACAGACAGAGCTCTGTGATAGTTTTTCCCTAGTAACTGGTTCACTATCACTAAAGTAGCATCTCTGAGGAAATGCTTAGGCAGCTGGTCTCCACATACTCAAGCATCATCTCTCGAACTGTTGTTGATACTTTCTCCCTAGAGTTGTCATTCCAAATTAACTCAGGATTTTCATGAGTTCCCTCAAAGATATGAACAGCAGCTTCGGGGTTGTCTCTCATAGCGTCCATGAAGACTCCAGGTAAAAACTTCATTAGTGTAATCCTAACCTAGAAAGGATGAACAGAATTGACATTTAGAATACCGTAACACCTAAACAAAAACAAACAAATAAGACCATTACTGAAAAAGAGGTTGAGAACCTCAGGAAATCTAGTTATCTAGACAGTAACAAAATACAGTGCTATCATTTTAAATAGTGGTAGCTAGTGACAGATTTGAAATTGGGGTCCCTAATGACAAAGTCATTACAAATTGGAACCAAACTGCTTGCAATAGTTACAACAGATACAACACTTGTAGGAGTCTGCTCAGAAATTTAAAAAGTTAACTGTTTTTTGAGAAAACTACTTCCCTCTTCACGTGAATGTTTCAATCACAGAACGGTTGGTATTGTTCAGTCTTTAGAGAGAGGCTGGTGCTGTCAAGATGAGTTCCAACAAGAGCAGTTCAGATTCTTACCTTTGGACCCACTAGCTTATCTGCAGTCATTTTGGCAAAGAGCTCTGCTGTTTGGGCTCGGACCTGCGGATGAGTTGAGTTGCAGAACATATCCAGTAAGTAGATTAAAGCACCTGTACAAAGAGATAAGGAAGCATTCAATTTTTTATTTTTTTTTCTGGTCACAAGTAGTATAAAATCCATGGATTTGACCACTGTATTTTGAGTCTACCATTCCAGAAAAAGTGGCTTTCAATTTACTACTGTACCTTTTGCCATGGCCTCTTTAATTATTTTTGTGCTTGATGTCAAAGCATACAAAGTTTCAAGGACAAGTTGCCGACCTGTCAAGATAAGAAGCTTTAAGAACTACCATATAGTTTAACTAATCAAAGATGAACTAATAAGGAACATCAATCATACATTCATTCTATTACAGAAACTTATTAATTGAATGTTTATACTCAAATGCCTTAGAATAATTAGTTAATGAAATACTATGCAATTCAAATGCAATTTGAATACCTGCAATTTAAATGCTTCAGCTCACACATTTAAGATAAACAGGTTACTTAGAATAGCTTTTGTAATCACCCCCATTGGAAAACTGTTTTAACACTACAGTTAATAGCAAGCTCAGTCAACTGCATTCTGACTAGTTTTTGAATTGGAACACTTTGCCTTGCAAGACTCCAAGAATTATACGGTACATACTTGAAGGTAAGGAATGCAGGAGTGCCAGTAAGTTTGCAAGAACCATTGCTTCAGCAATGTTGTTAACACATTCTTGGTTACTTGTCACTATGTTCACTACCTGTAAAAGATCAGAAACAAGACAATTACATTACAGATTTTCAGACATCACTAAGAAAACTCGGTGTATGATGAAGCAACTTACTAGCCAATATAACTGCATTTACAGTGCTAACTGCCATGAAATTGACTTACCCTGGGGAAGAAGGGGACAAGGACAAGTGAAAAGCTATCAGTTGTTCCTCAAAGGAGTTGCCTGACACCTAGGATCCCAATTCTTGACACTTTTTAAGTACTATTCTAACAGTTAAATAATGTGATTTATATATGCTGATTACATAGAGCATCCATAGTTTTGGCTGTTTGCTTTGGGTTTGATTGTTTTGTTTTACCTCCAGAGCCAACTGCTGCACCTGGCCAGCTCCATGAACACGCAGAAGGGAGAATATCAACTTAAAGTGACCTATGCATTCACACTCAGAACCTGCAAGAGACCAAGCAAGTTATTCTCTTCACATTAATCAAAACATTCACTGAAGGCCATCCTAAGTCTACATTTGACTATACATAAAGATGGTAATCTATATAGTCTGGCACAGTAATTGATTGCAACAGCTCCTACAGAACAGGATCTACAACAGAACTGAATTAAGCCCGGCATATTAATCTAGCTTCCACAAAGTCTTGGTCAATGGTATTTCAAAAGAAAAGGACACTTCCTCCCTCTAAGGCAAAAAACTGAGCTAGTTCTTGGATTACCAATTAACTCATGTAACTAACATGCATTCTTACAAGACAATTAAAGAAGTTCAGTTATTTTATTTATCATTGGTCACCAGTACTTCTCATCTTCAACTACACATGATGTTTTGGATTCCTACAGCTGGGAGGACAGATACAATCTATAACAGTAACAGTTGCCTTCAGGGTTATAGTTGCCAAACACATAGAACCCGAACTGGTATCACTAGAAGCCATGACTAATATGAGTTGCTGTTACAACAGGAACATCTTAAATCATACCATCTCAGACTTCTCTTGTCTATACACTGGTATTCGCACTCATAGGTGTTTGCTGGTGTTAGCTGCCCACTCTCAAGAGCATTATCTCCTCCTACTTAGGAGGAGCAAAAGCACTGACATGTTTTTAGGTGTTTAGTGCTATGCAGTACTCAGGTCAAAGTTTTTTTTTCTATTTTTTTTTTTTAATGCAAGGAAGTTCAAAATCAGCTGAAGATTCTTCAAACAATTACAGAAAGTTATTTCAGAAAGTTATTTAAAGTATTTTTATTTAAAAGATTTAAGTCATCCCAGCAACTGCAGGCCTGAATTCAAGTTAGAGCCCAATGTTTCAGAGAAGACAGATAAAGCTTGGATTTTGCACAAAATGACTACATCTACTGATAATGTTCTCCAGCACAAAAATAAGCCTATATATAGTCCATCAACAACACTAAGGTCTGTTAGCCGGCAAAACTATCTTCCAGCTAGAAAGAAGCTCAAAAGACTATGGTTCTGTATTATTTTTCAAGTTGTCCTCAAGAAAGCCTATCAGTGAAGTACCTTATTGAGCCTACCTGGGTTGTGTTTTATCACATTTCTCAGGGCCTCCAGAGCCATTTCAACTCTCCGTAACCGATCTCCATGTTGATTGGACTCTACTTTTCCAGTCTGTGTTATTGCCATTAATGTATGAAGGTACTGTGCTTGTGAGCCTATGTAATCCAAGAGGCTTGCAGCAAATGCTTTAGGAAGCTTTGAAGAGATGAGAGCATTTTAAGTTGTGATGCAATAGTATTCACACTAGAAGAAAGTGTAGCCACACCACTTTTCCCACACTTAACAGTTCCTTCCAAACAGGAAGCATTTTTTCATTATTATCTCTACAGCATCTGCACCACATTAACCCCATTTATATGTTAATACACCCTTAAAAAGCTACTTGAACAGCACTTTAAAGGTGCATAGTTGTTCATAAGTATAGATGAACAGCAAAGCCACTAGGCAGAATCACTTCCTCCTGGAACTAATGATTCCACTTGAGTATCTGCAGTGAAAGGTTGTAGAGAAAAGGCATTAAACCATCCAAAGCAGCATGTCTAATGAAAAAACTCATCATTCTTTTAAAATTTATTCTGCTCCAATAGAGACATCCCATAACATGCTGATCATGTTGGACATAACTTCCATAAGATTTATTATTTTCTCCATTCTATTTGTGCTGACACACAAAGAGTAACATTTCAGGTAGTAGTTTTTAAGTTCAACAGAAAGGTTTTAGCTAGATCTCTCACCTCTAGTTGGAAGGTAGGGACCTCATTGTAGACTCTAACAAAAATCTCTCCCACAATAAGTTCCTTTGCATGGTCACTAAAGACAAAGTCAGATCCATAACTCTTGTCACAATCACCCTTTAAACAAATAGACAAGCAGCACAAGCTCAGACAGCAAATAATCATGTAGAAAATATAAAGTGATAACCTGGCTAATTAGACAATACTAATAGAAGACAGTTTTAGCAAAAAAAATCAGAAGCCCTAGACACATCGAAACATTAAAATTCGTAATGATCAAGCCCAGCTTTTTTGTTTAAGACTACTGAATGAAGAAAGTCATTTAGGAGTAGACAACAGATATCTGTATTAACTGTATGACTGCATTACAAGAGGATGCACCAAAATATGAAACAGTTTTAAATCCCACTACTGTTTGTTTAAATTGTTAATTTTTGAAGTAATCTTACTCTCTTAATCATGCTTTCTTGTTGAGATTCCAAGAACTCAAGTAATTCAGCTCTTGTCCCGTTGTTCCAGATCAAGTATGGGTTCTCTGTGTTACTGTTAAGCATCTTCAGAGTCTAGAAAAAAATGAATTTACATGATCTAAGCTTACTCTGCATAATAATCCAAAATTAAGTTTTAATTAGTGTTTCATGATATAAATTAATCCTATCTCAATAATAGCCAGATCAATTTCATAAGCAGGTATCAAGTGTCAAGCTTTCCACATACCAGAAAAGCAGTACATTTAAGTTATTTGGTACATTAAAGTCTATATTTTAATTTTTCATTATTCTGCTTCAAGCTGCAGTTCAGATTCTCCTATTTTTGGTAGCGAGCAGCAACAATCTGCAGCATCCCTTTTTGTAGATGACTTCCTCAGCACTTCTACAAAGTTTAGACTTCACTCTCCATCATCATTATAATCCTTAAGCCATCAACATTTAACTCATCTCCTTCGCTCCCTTATTTGTTTTGGGAATCTTGTTCTACAGGCTGCTGGTTCTGTCCATTGAGCTTGAAAGTAAAGCAGTTTTTGTTGCCATTACTTCAACTGCAAAGAAAAATTGTGCTGTTGTTCTCTGCACCAGGCTGGTGTAAGAGAGCTCTGTGCTTTAAGAAAGTTAGAAGTGACTAGTTATTCCTTCCAGAACTCAGTAGACAAAGTTTTGATGCTTACCTCAGTAGCACTGACCACAGCAAGTTTCCTTGCAATATAGGGTGTTAACATTCCAGCTAAGCTTTTTCTGATCGCTGGGTTTTCAGGCGTAGCTTGTTCTTCAGAAAGGTACCCTCCAAGACGACTCAAGGCTAACAGACTGAGTTTAGCAAGGCTATTTGCTACCTCCTGAAAAAATAGAAGAACAGTTAAAAGAGAACTAAAACTAGCTGGAGAATTATCAATAGCTACAGAGATTTGTCCAACACTTCCACACCAAAATGAAAAGAACTGGTGTTGTCTATTTACCTGCATTGCTAATTATGCACTGATGTCTAATAAAGCACTAGAAGCTACTAGGCGAACAGCAAGACATGATCACTGTTGCAGGCTTAAGAAATATAGACAGACATAACCAGGGTAGGAAAAATTTGGTCACTAGGATAAACTGAAAGCTATGGAAGCCATTTAGGGTAATAGTTTCTGATCAGAAAATGGTTCCTGCCAGCAGCCAAATACCAGTATAAGCCTTTCCTAACAGCGGTACAAGATTTAGTAACTAAAATACTGTTCAAAGGTCATCTCATCCAGTAACTGAGAAAGAAGTGTCCTACTTAGAGGATCACTTCTTAAGGAAAATAGAGTGTGAAGCCACTTACATATCTATAGGCCAAAGTGATAATGCAGTACTAAAGGAGGTATTTTAAGTAAGTTCATGGTATCACTAGACAACCCTTTCAGATGAGCCTCCAGAGGAATTCTCATAGCACAAGTTTACCCTTTCTCTGTTGACTGGTCTATTAGAAACCATTTTTTTTTGGCTTTAATGTTTGTTCATTTAACTCTATGATGATAGAAAATATTTGAGTATGCCTAGTTTTTGTTAGTACGAGATGGCAAGCAACAGCCTGTGTCTGAAAGCCTGCACCTTGTTAACATTACCTGGTGATTAGAATCTTCACTTTTCTGAATACCACTCTCTTCCAGTGTATAGTCATAGTTGAAGAGGTAACCCAGCAAGTACCAGAGAACTCCAGCTTGGAACAAATGTGTTTGTAGCCAATAATCTAAGGCAAAGGAGCTAACACACTCTACCCCCAAAGAAGCTACTCGTGGTATGTTCTGAAAGGGGAAAAAAAGTTTACTTCAGTACTTGTAACAAACAAAAGCCAACTGGCTGCCTTACCAAACGAAGATTTAAAGACAAAACTTTTTAAATTCTGCAGTATTGTCTAAGCAGCATGGAAACGAGTGGACAAAACATCTGCATTCAAAGTCAGATATCTGGTAGCCAAGAAACATGTCTAGTTAGTCAATCCTTCAGTAGAAGAGTCTTTGAATAGTTATTTCTTAAGACTAGAAAGGAGTGTTGATGAAATGGTGGATAAACAATTTAAGAAGGTGGCAGAGATTCCAAGATGAGTGTTTTATGGTGACGTATTCTGCAGGGACTATAGAATAGGCATGCACCTGGAGTCAAGTATTACAGTCTGGTTTAAGTTTTTATTTTCACTTACCCAACAAGAAAAGTTGGGGATGAGCTTGCTGTTATTAATTCACACAAAATTAAGTATTCATATAACATGACTTAAGTTTAAAGAGCTAAACAGCTCAAAAACTTCTTGAAGGCTGTTCTCAGAGATTTTGCTGATTTAGGAATCTACATGTAAAACTAGTATCTTTACCTTCTATTTTAATGAATTAAACAATTCAGCTAAGCATAATTCAATTATGAGTCAAAAATATGTGAACCTTAATAGCAACCATGTTTTAAGTCCATTAAATGGATTCAAATACAAGCATTAAGAACAACAGTTCTATATCCCACAATGATTAACTGAGATCTTACAGAAGCGATTGCTCATTTTTCTGCAACTGTCTTATTTCCCCTAAAACCAGAACATTGCCCTAAATATTTAATAGTTAAATATTCATTTAGGAAAAGGAAGAGAGCTCTTACCTTGCCATAATACAGTAACCTACAGAGGTCCTTAATGATGTTAGGCATTTCTGTAATCTTCTCTCTGCATTCCTCAAACTGAGCTGCCACACTGTAACATTTACTAACATGTCCACACACCTAAAAAAAGTATTTTATTGGTACCAAGTGAAAGCAAAATGTATGTTAACAAGCTTTTTTACTTTATATATACACACACAATTTCTCAGAAGGTTGATATAAATCAGAGTTGCCACAACTTACCTGTACAGACATATCATCTGGTTTACTAGAACGAGTCAAGACTGCCACACAACGATTAAATGCTTCTTGCAATACCTGTGAGGATTGGATGATGTGCATGTTCAGTCACAACAAAAACTGATAAAGTATGTCAGAAATAAAACATTAGCTGGTAAACCCATTTATAATGGCTGAAGAGAAGCCCTGTTTGACAAAACAACCTGTTGCTTGCTCAAATGCTTTGCAGGGCAAAATTCCTTGTGAGTGCTGGTGCTAGTATTTAGTGCTTCATGAGAGTCAATAGCATTCACATATGTGAACTAATATGGACAGTGAAAAACCCTTCTGCTGAGTGACTTGTTCATGTTTATTCTTTCACATACAGAACAGAGAAGCTTTCAACAGAACTTGGTAGAGAAGTAGATTAATATATTTCTGTTGAATTGTAGATAAGCCAACTACAAGCCTAGATCTGGAAAGGAATATACTCTGCAAGAGACTTCTCTAACTGCATGCAGGAAAGAGAAAGTAGAAATGGACTAACGCTTCAAGACAAGAGTGATTCCTAAATGCATCTGATGTCCTATGCATTAAAGGGATCTAGAATTTTCATCTGTGCAAGAGTTAAGACTTAAAAAGTCCCCTTCAATAAGTTTCTTTCAATCTACCTCAATTCCATTTTCTCTTCTCAGTTCTTCTGCATTTAATGCTGAACAATTGACAGTATGGAAAGCGAGTTCTGTGGCAGCAGGCAACAGGGGAGATTCTTTGGAAAACAAGAGGTCATCTGATGTTTCAATGGTGATAGTCTTAATCAGCATAGGATAGCCTGCATACTTGTAAGGTTTCAACTCTGAAAAAGAAAAAGTCTCGGAGTTTGCATCTATGCAAAGTCTACACAATTTAAAACACCATATAATTATCAGTGGAACATATATCAGCATGTAAAATAAAGAGTAGGAATCAAAGACAGCCAACACCTAGGATAACTAGAGCAATATGGAGCAGTCCACACAATTTGACTCCTTGTCACAGACTGTTCATACTAGAAGGTGACAAAAGATCAGGGGCAGATTCACAAAAAAGCTTTTTCAAGATTAAAACAACTTATCTACAGCTCACAAAGCCCCCAAGCTAATAGCCTTCCAAATAATGTCTCTACCTGGAGAAAAATCTGTATAGCTTTGTCAGCTACAGTTTTAGGCCAGTGTTTAACAGTGAACCTGTAAGGACCTATTAGTATAACACAGCAATTGTTTTCAATTATAATTTTCATTCCTGGAGTGTTCAGCAGGGATAAAGAACAATCTTGCAGCTAAGGAGCTGACTGTGAGCAAGCCTAATTAAGTCTACACTAACATCAGTGTCTCCACACAACTGACAAAGCTATGATTGCATATGAGGTTTTTATTTTAACATACTGTAACACACACAGCAGAACACTTCTGGCTTTGCAGTGCTTGGACATGCCAGCTGCCACCGAGGGTCTGCAGCTGGAACCTAGGATTAGGGTACTTTACCCCTCTTTCTCACTTGGGCTGTGGAAGAAGTAGTGTTACAGCACACCCACCAGGGGTCTAACACTAGTCAGAATTTCTGCAAGATTATACTTTTGTGTAGTTAATCAAGTGAGACGAGTCTCAGATATACCCAGAATCTCTCATCTAGGTGAACGAATACTAGTGAGGACTGTTCTGAAGACACAAAGAAGTCAGTCTCAGTCATGTATGCAGGAAGATTCAAACTTACTAGTATAGCAGCAGAAAATTTCAAAAAAGCTATTTAAGCTTTTTGAATTAAGCTCTATTACAGATTTTATTTCATGGAAAAAGCCCCCTACCATAGTTTCATAATGCTGTGGCAAGCCAGAAGCCAGATCAACAGAACACACACTAAACAAAATATGAGATTAAAGTTGACAGCAATGGCCACTAAAGAAATTAATTTAAAACATTCTTCTGAGGTAACATGCGTACCTTCCTTATGCCTGTTGAAGAGGATGCTTTGAGTTTTCAAGATCAAAATGATGTTTTCAGGATCTGGCCCATCTACCACTTTGGCAGACTTCGTGCATAGAAACTCATATGCTTTATTAACTTTTTCAAACATATCCTGCAAATAAAGATAACAACCCCCAAATTACTACAAGTCTGCAGCATTTGTTTATATGCAGGTAAAATAAAGTATTAACTATAATGCTAAGTTTGCCGCCTTACTACACTTCAGAAAATACTCTAAATAACCTCAAAATAAGAATACTGGTTTACAGATGGGTGTATTTTCTGAACTCCACCATAGGAAAGAGACTAAAACTAAGTTAATTCTTCTGTGACAAGAAAATAAAATTTGATTGTAAGAACAGGCAGAGGATTCAGTCCATCTTTGAAAGGGAACAATTAGCTTATTTACATCCTGAGTAACTGTTTAAACTAGATGCTTTCTGAGATGTGGCCTGATCTGATTACATTAGTTTACTGTGGAAATCCTAACATTCTTTAGGCGACATCAGTTAAATTACTTATTTGTAGTAGTATTCTGTATTCCAGGATTCACCTAGAACATAAGTTTTCACGCTCATTTAACTCCTAAGTGGGAGAAAACCTAAGAACTCTTAACATAAGCAACAGCTGAATTTCTCCCCATCTTATTAACACCACAGATATTTTGTACATACCCTGCCTTCTGGATTCTTGTCTGGGTGGTATTTTTGGGCGAGCCTAAAATAGGCTTTCCTGATCTTGCTTTCATCATGCCTATGAGAGAACAAGTCCCATTACACTGAATAACATCAAAAAAAACAAACAAAAGAAGGCTTGAATTCTGACAACACTGAACAGTACTAATTGTAATTAAGTGAAAACTAAAAAGCTCTTGCATTTTAATTTGAGAGTCCTGCTCCATTAACTGACCGGAGGTACTCACACAGCCACAAAATAGAAACTAATATTAGTATCTCTTGCTCAGATATACTAACCAAAAGGAACTCAGAGTCACCCTCGAATGAAAAGTCTAAATGAGCTAATAAAAATAAATAGTAAGAATTAGTAGTCCACACATATGAGTTCACAATTTGTAGTAAGTGCACTGCTCTTGAAGCGTAACTACAAAGTGGTGTCAGTTCTCTTCTAGAGGCCTGATGTCAGAAACAAGTGGCAAGATAGGAAGGGAAAAATCCTACTACTGTCATCAGAAAAAAAAAGACAAGGTCTGGCAGGTGGAAGGAAGGAAGATTAGAGAAACTGAGTTCTACTTTGAACACATTCAAGTGCTGCCTTATTCTTTGCTCATTATGAGGTAGTCTAATGTTCATCCTGTAGAGCAGCCTAGTGAATGCTGAGAGCTCAAAGCATTTTTCCAGTTTCAGTTCATCTTAACACTTCACAATTATCCTCTCAAAGCAACACCAGAGCTGAATTTTCAAGTTTTGTTTCTTCTTAGAAGAAAGCACTCTTCCACCGTGAAAGTAGGTGCTAGACATAACTGGTACCACTAATTAGTTGTGAGTACAAGAAAATTCATTTTCAGTGTACAGACATTATGTAACTGTAGTTACACACCACTTGATATACTGAAAGCAACTTACTGTCCTTGTCCTTTGGGAAGGTTAAGGACCTCATAAGCGTCATCTATTGACATTGTAGGTGGCTTCTTTTCTACCTCCTTCTTCCAAGCTTCTAGGGTGTCTTTCAACAATTTGACCTAAATAATTACAGTTTATTAGTGTTTCATTTATATTGGCTGTAGTACACATCATCGTTTACAATGAAGTGCTGCTTTATTAAGGTATCCTCATCACCCATCACCCTAAATTCAAAGACGTTTTTAACTAATCCTCTTACTGTTAGCAATTATTGTTCCCGTTTCAGTCAGGTAAGAATCAAGACTTGGCTTCACTGCAGTGCTACATTTTATTCAAGATTAAGACTGCCTCAAATTTAAAATATTTTTGTAAGTCACATTAGAACAGGTAAAAACGCTTGAGTGTTGGGCAATTTACACCCCCATATTACAAAAAATGCAAAGCTACATGAATAAATAAAGTTGATTAGACAATCAGACAGATCTAGACCACTGATTTGTACCAAGATCTTACCAATTCATTTGATGTATTGATATCAAGTTGCCCAGTTTCCTGTCCAGCACAGAAATAAGAACTAAAAAATGTTTAAGGCTCACTGAAACACTACCTGAAGTTGTTTGTGTACTTTAAGTCAGTACATGAAGAACTACTTAACCAGTGGCTGCTACATGACATGAAGACTCTTCTGCTTCAACATAAAAAAACGTTAAACATATTTGCTTATGAACCGAAAGACAGAATTAGTTATTTGTAACAAACCTAGCATTTGATTTCATTAAGTTTTGTTAGAAGTTAGGACTCTGAAAGAACAACAACTGAGCAAATTCTAAAATTCTTCTTACTTACTGGATCTTTAATTGGCCAGTCTGGAAATCTGAGTGTATCACAAAGATGCTTCAGGTAATAAATATTACAGAACAGTTCATTTTCCAGTTGTGGATAGTTGATAACTGGGATAGGACAGTATTGGTAGAGGGCCCTTGTATTGCTTTGAAGACGAGGGGTGAAGTCAGCAAGATGAGCAGCAATCTTTTCTATCATAAGACGCCTGAAAGTTACAAAGTTTGGTTTGACACTTGCCAAGCAGAGTCCTCAAAAAAGTGTATGAGTGTGTACACTGATACCTGCCACAAACGTTTTCCCCCAAATGGCCTGCCAATTTACAGAAGAGATAAAGGCCCTATTCTGTCATGAAGACATGCCTATAAAGTTCCGTTTATTTTAAAATAACCTCAAGTGACATTCTGCCCTCCCTCAATACTTCTTTACTTTTTGGAAGACCCTAAAAGCATATTGTTATATTAGAGGTGCACCTCCTAGACTGGTGATAGTAGTAAAAAGAGTGCAGTAAGTATAAAACAGTCTACATAAGTAGTGAATTCTCCATTCATGAAAGGAACTTGGTTAAGTATGACACAGGCATATGTAAAAGGCTTTCAGGTATTCAGTGAAATAATCCCCTTCTCTCTGCCAGTTTCCACACCTGTAATTTTTGATAGAAGCAGAAGGCACTGCAGGATGTTGCCCCTGCATAGAGCAAATGGAGGGAAGCAGTGGAAACATGGAAAACACGTATTTTAGACCTTCTGTAAAAATGCTAAAGACAAGACCTCTTCAGCAGATGTACTTGTTCAGATTTGTCTCTGACAGAAAAAAACATTACCTCATTTCATTGCTCCAAATTGCTTCTGGAGTGTCAAATTCCCCAAGGAATATCTCTGAAAATTTTTCTGGCTCATAATTTTCTAAGTAACACACCATTGCTTCAGGAAGAATATGTCCAAGTATACTTCTTTGAACTATATCTTGACTTTTTGTCTATGGAAAAAGATGACATTGCCATCTAAAAGTTAATCTGATTCAGCCTTCCTAACCAACTTAAGATCTAAAAGACCCTCCTCCCCCTTTTCCCTTACAGTTCTTAAATTCTAATTCTTAAGAATTAAGAAGAAGCATGAAGTACCGTTAAAGCAAACAGGTAAGTTACAAAGCTATTTGGAAACAGAGGCAGTTATTTTCATAATCTACTCACTTCTTCAGACTTGAAACCTTGTTTTGTATGTGTGTATTTCAAAAACCTATAAGAGAAACAGTAGTTATTCAAGTATATGAAGTTAAAAAAGTATCAGTTAAAACAGATCTGAAACCTTTGAAAGATAAACAGACCAACATACTCCAGCTGGCAACTCTCATGCATTTACTTTGAGATGAAAGGAGTAACAGCAACCACTGAATGAATCTCTGAACAAAGTCCATGAATTCCTTGGGAACCCCACCAAATTAAGTTCTTCCATGTTTAGGTACTGCCTTATGTTCACCATTTCAGTTTGTGAGTCTTGTTCCTGAAAGTTTGTTTCCTCTACATCAAAAAACAAAGCTGATAGATAGCCTTTCCCTACAAATCCTGCCCTACATCATTACATCATCATTTCATGGATGAAACAAGATGACCCTTCCCTTCTTGTCAGGGTCATAAGCAATTCATTTCGTTAGCTGCTGACTTGACAATGTTGAGGTAACTCTTTTAGAGGGTGTTTGCCTGCAGTCTCATGGAGATTCTAACAAAACACTTCCAGGAGCATTTAGAGCAGCACTCCCTCTGAGCGCAAGAGGTCAAGAACCATTTTCATCCTTTTTCCTCACCTTGCAATAGGAAGTACATTGGAACCCGTGTACATCATGATAAAGAAGAATACTCCACTCAAATAGAAACGAGGTAACTGAGGGTTATCTTGCATGATGTGAAACAACAATATAGCGACTTTTTCCACAAGGATAGGATCAAAAGTCAGTAGCAGCTGAAATAAAACACAAGCATTTACATTAGCTGCTCTAATAGCACAAGTTACCTACCAAAATTCCAGTTTTAACGAATTCAGTAGTGGGACAAGGAAGTCAACTTAAAAATTTCATTTAAAGAATACTTCATCCAGAAACTAACAAGTTCAAATTCAGACTTTTACTCATTTCAATGTGGTTTTTTTTGTTTTGTTTTGTTTGTTTTTTTTAGAGTTGCTTACCTGAGTGATATGAGGAAGGCAAGTACTATCTGACAGCAGCCTTTTCACTCTAGGCAAAGGTCTTATAATAGCGTTGTCTTGATCCCTAAAAAAATAAATCGGTACAGCAGCAAGCAGAAACACGCCTTTTCTCTTTCAAGAGCAAGCAACTTAAGCAATCTACTAAGATCAGATTCAATGCTTTTTAAAAATCAGACTAAGTGGGGTTTAATACCATGCATTAACTTGGAAATAAAGCTTCCTTAAACAAGAACCTGTCTGTAAGAATAAGACTGTGCTGCTGTGCATTAGGAATGCACCGAGCTTGTGCATGTGTCCTTGCAGTTCCTATCACAATGTTAGTATTGTCTCATTTACAAACTATTAACCCACAGGATTAATTAATACTGCAAAAGTGATCTTTAATACAGTGTACTACTCGGGTTCTAAGAAAAGCTTCAAGATAGAAATTGCAATTATACATCTGCAAGGGAAAGTTAGCCACCTCTGCTGAAAATTAGTGTTTACCTGCTGGGAAAATATCCACACATTGTGATGAGCATGTTGAGTATAAGCGTAGCAAGGTCAGTCTCATTCAACACAGCCTGGCCACTGGCAAGCAAGCACCACTTCAGCTGAGGGATGACTTGTAATGGTCGCCAGCCATCCATACCTTGAGCCCAGCAACGTGTTTTTGAAGTCAGTTTTCCACTGTCCCATAGTTCCTGCATCTATTGCAAAATTAGATATTCATTGATTCAAGCATTCAGAATCAAGTTTGCTCCTAAACATTCACAATCAACACAAGCTTCTAACTGCTATATGGCAGACTTCACCACAGTTCCACGCAATTCTAACAGAACCAGTTGGTAAACATGAAGTAAATGTTGACAGATTAAGCATGGCAAAACTGGGCCACAAGGGGGTAGACAGCATTACCAAAGGCATTTAACCTTTCACATGCTGTTGGCAAGAGTTACTGAGGTATCAGAGTGACTGCTAGTTTAATGGCACTGGTCAAGACTTTTCTGGAGCATTTAAACAGACAGGAAAAATGTTTCATTGATTTTTTGAACTTCTGTCCCAGCTTTCTCTCTCCACTCACCCAAAAAGGCTGTGTGTATAACAGAAGAATGACCTATAACATCTACATTAGAAAAGCCAAATCATTTGACATGTACAGCAACTGTAGTATTGTGAAGAGTTTAGACCACAGAAAACAGATTTGTGCTCAAAGAGGAATTAAGAATTTAAGCATCAGAAGCTCTGTGCTACAACAGGCAATTGTTGTAATAACTGTTACAACACTATTTGCTTCGAGATCAGATCTTTGGTCCCATCTTCTCTATACCTGTAGCAGACCTGGTTCTTGGCCCAACACCAAATAAACATGAACTTCATGGAAGATACTTCCACCTTGAAGCTAGAAGCAGACAGATACCTCTTGAAAGCTATAAGGACCACTCCTTTCTTTGTCAGCATTCCCGAAGTACCATTCTTTCTCACTCTCCCTCTTCATATCAGGCGCCGCCTCAATCACATTGCTCTAGAAGTTGATATTTATAAGATTAGCTTCAGCGCAGCTATCACATTTCTACAGGAAATTTAAGGAAATTGCTTTGCTAAGAGGACAATGCTTGAAAATCAACATATGAATAGTAAGAAACAAAGGCCACATATACCTGCAGAGGGACTGTAGCTCTACTTGTGTGAAGGTGTGCCAGAGTGAGCAGATCCACAAGGATTCGAATTCCATTTGAATCCATAAGGTCCTTCACATTTTTCTGTTAATGTATGAACCGAGTTAATAAAGCTGTTTTCTAGGTAAGAGTTGTTACAAGTATTGAACAATTTTATCCTAGTAAAATTGACTCTGGGAAGTCAAAGCATTAGCTGAAGAGCCTAGGATGGTGCAACCACCAGAATATTTATCTACACGTTTCCTTCAGCTTTCTTGCCAATAACAGCTACAATACCCCAGAGAGCTGTATCACACATTGCTTTAAAGCCTGCATCAAGGCTTGAATTTTTGCTTAACCCCGAAAGATTAGTTCAGAACATTTTATACATTCAAAAGACCCATAAACTACTGTCAAGTGTATGTGTGCACCTTACCTTATTAAGGATCAGCTTGTTGAGAAACAGTATCAGTCTGTCCCGCTCAAGCCTATCAGTGCACTATTGCAGCATAAGAGAACAAATTAGTATTTGACAGCATGTATCATAAGTTACCTTCAAGAATCAATACAGTTGTGCCACAAAGACCCCTTTACTTTTCTTCATGCCGAGAATACAACAGCTGACTATTAAGTGTCCAGTTTCACACACAGCTTTCTGAGACTTAAGTAGAAAGATCTTGTTCCCCTCTACCATCCCCTTTGTTGCTCTGGGTCCAACACTCAGACCCGCAGTTTGCTAAGATAGTCTATTCCAACAGAATAGTGTTAGGATTCCCCAGTGAGCCTGTTAACACAAACACAAGGAAAAAGGGACTGCTTTCAGCCTGCAGGGAGAACAGGTCTTTGATGTTACATCTGCGGTGGGAATATCAAGACTCAAGACAAAATAACAGACTGTATTGGCTCAGTTCCACTTAAAACAACCCACACTCACGTGAGCAAAGAGCTCCCTTCTTCAGATGGCACAGAAATGCATTTTTACAGTCTCTATGAGTTGTGAAGCATGATTCAGACACACTGAATGGCCAGAGCAGTTGCCACTAAGATACAATCCACAGCGTGTGTCCATCTAAGGCTACCGCTTAAGTCTGGGACTGTTTCTACAGCTCTTGAACAGGATTCTCCCCAAATATGACCTGGAACAAGGTCATCCTCTTAAATAGCTTAATGTTTCTACATTTTTCAAAAGCAAGAACAAGATTAATATCACACCAAGACCCTATACACTTTATTCTTGCTCAGCATAAGAAAACTGTTTAGGCTAACAAAACACACATTAAGAGTCTACTTTGAAATACCTTTAAGATCAACGGTTTGTTACTGATACTTCAAGTGAGTCAAGGGGAGATACCAGGAACACTTCATGACAGCATGAAAAAAGTATTCATGCTGCAATTTCATATTCTGTAAAACTGAAACTTGAGTTTCACAGCAACTTGAAGGATCTGAACATATATTGGACTAGCCATACATTAACTACTGTATCAAGTTACTTTAAATAACTCTTACCCGTTCTAACATCCCAACAATATACTTGGTATCAGAAAACGGTCCTATTTCTTCATGACATCTTCCATAAACAATAGCCAATGCTTGCAGACATAAGCATTTCATATTCACTTTTGGGGTAAGTAAGAAGCGATGGTAGAGCTCATTGAAGAATTCATATCTAAGGAAGAGATGAGATTTTAGCAAAGACAACAGAGACCTTGGGAGTGAGATAAGACTTCAGTAATGGCTCACGATTTTTTGATTGCTCCGCTCTCTTCAGTTTCATCTTCTTCCAGTAGCAACCTTAGGTAATAATCCCCTATTTTTATTTCCTCAGAAAGGCACTCATATTTTACCTATAACATAAAACAGGTTACATAAGGAAAAACAATGTTTACTGTTAAGTTTTTGCTTGCATAAACATTACTGCACTTGCTTGCATCAATATCCTCACCAAGGTTAGCAATCCTTTCAATAGTCTGAGGAAGACTGAAATACTTCACAAATCTGCAGTTAAAGTACACATCTGAGAAAAATACTGCTGTAAGCTACCATTGCTTCCCAGAACAGAAATATCTGACATTACTCAAGTTCCATCTTCCAGCCTCTAAGTAACTTATATCTATTTTTAGTAACTAAGCTTGGATAATATACGATGCATTCAATCACTCAAGCTTTAATGAGTAGTTATTCCACTGTAAGATATTTCACTCAGTGTTACTAAAAGTATGAAACACCAGCATGACTTAATTACTAGCAGTACTTGATATAGTGCTAGGTAATTAAAGTCTAGATGCATCAGTATGCCCAGCAAGAGGCTGAAGTGAAATTGCATAATGAGAACCATCATTAGCTTTGTAACAACTACATTAAATCTAGCCACATGCCTCAATGTTTAATGGTTTTAAACATTTGGCAAGCAGCTCATTCAGAGGTACCTCTAACATACCACAAAAGCCACCTCCCTACAGTAGTTGTTCCTATCTATAGTTTGCAGACAACTTCATGTGGCCTTATGATAGTGATCTACAGATCTGACCATAGTACCCAATATAAAGAGGTCCTCTAAACTAGTAACCTTCCAGAGCAACCTCAAGCCACCATCCCCCCTGGCAAAGTGACATGTTTCACAGCTGGTGGAGAAGCCCTTGTCAACAATAAATAGTTAGCAGAAGTACTTATAGCATAGCCTGACAGCACAGTTTTTGCTTAAAAGCAAGCCTCAGAGAGCAGCTGTTCAAAGACCATGTTACAGAAGCCCCCATCAAGCCAGTCCCAAGGCATTCTGGGTTGTAACTACAGGAATGCTAAGTGATACGTTCCAGTAGCACAAGCCACAGGGGAGCACAAAGTGCAGATGGAAAGCCTGCTTTAGAGTAAGTTTCAAATCTGCACTTTTGATTCTGCCCCAGGTAGCACCTCTGAAGTACAGAGAAAGTTGAGACAGCAGACACCGAGCCTGGAAGTCCTGTATCTGACCCATAACTGAAGGAAGCTTTGAAGACTGAATCATCAGTTCCAAAATCACCAGTCCAAACCCAGACTTAGCTGTTCACTTCATCAAGTCTGCAGTTGTGTGATAGGGATAAAAGGAATAGGTAAAGTAGTTCTTCCTCCAATTACAATGGCTACTCTAGCGAATCTAAAAGAATCGCCTATATGAGAATTGCTCAAAAGCAGCTGTTTACTCATTTCACTAGTATTCCTCTGCTTTAACAATAAAATTGTACTGTGACAAGGTTGGCATTGACAGTATCTAAGAATATCTTACGGTTTGAATTCAAGTACAGTCTTGTTTTGCTCTAGCATTATACATTAAATGCTCAAATCCATGTGGAACCATAACAGTACTGGAAACTAGAGTACAGGAATCTTTATTAGCATGCTGCTGGAAAATTTCTTTCAATTTGTTTTGAGAAAGCCAATTAGGAACACATCAACTCCTTCAGCCTGCAATACCATTTTGACTTTAAGTACTGCTGTTTCTAGAACATAAAAAATAGTAATCCTCAGTCTATACGCTACAGAGGAGCATAGTTTTAACCACATAACCACTCGCTGGTTTGACAGGTCAGTATTTAACGTCCCTAAGATCACACAGACGTGGTGGAAATAAACACCAGAAACTCACTATCAAGGAGTGAATTGTGAAGCTACCCAAAACAAGTCTCATGGAGCACACTCATGAACAAGTATGACTTGACAACAGCATAATACCAGCTTGTCTCTGTTCCTCTTATACAAGTGTAAAGGTTTCTCTAAAGCATTATTTGTCAGGCTGAAGAGGTTTCAGTCTTGCTAAGTGACACTAGACAATAATACCCGTCCATAGCCCTAAGGCCTAGCATTTTATTCCATAACCAGGAGAATTGTAGCCTGCAGTCAGGGATTGTCAACACAAGATTCACTCATGTAGCTAGAGGCATAAAAGTGACATTTTAAGTAGCCAGATTTTCCATATACAAGTTCTAATACAGCGCATTATTTACCTCAAACTCCTGATGGTTCCATGAGATAACACTAGCACTGCCAAGTTCTCTGTCAATATTGAATGCTCTCATCTCAGACTCAAGAGTATCCCTCAGTTCTTCCCGTGTTTTGAAGTTCCAAATTAAGTTTGATCTAGTATGGTCCTGAAGAAATCTAGAAAAAAAGTTACATAGTGTAAAACCTTCAAACATCATCTGAAAGATCATCTGAAAGCCAGATAAGAATCAGCTAGCAAGCTAGAGAAGACTGACATTATCGAACTTTATTAGAATAATTAGAAAGCCCTGGGTAGTGGTCTCTAGTTAGTTAGAAGAACTACAGTTGTTTGCTTGTATAGTGTTTTCATTGTTATGGAGGTCAGCATAGAACAAAGCACGCCTGTTGTCATCTCTTTTGGCTCAATTATCTGCGTACTGCTGACAAACAAGAGACTTACTTGCAAGCTATTCACTGTAAGGCAGTAAGGGCTAGAGGTGAACAACCCAAGAGAGCAGACAGGCACATACCCAGTGTATGTTTTGAACAAAAACAGTAGTTCATGCTGTAAAAAAGTTCTCAAACGTCACAAGACAGTCAGTGGACATTACTCAGTGACAGTTATAAACCAGCATTTGGATCCAGAGACTGACTAAGAGCAGTACTTTAACATTCAAGGTTTAAGAGCATGCAAATCTTCCTTTTATGCAATATTTGTGTAGGGACAGACTACATAATTTGACTTTTAGAAACATTAAGCACCACTCAAGTCTTTTGAACAGTCAAGCGTTATTAAAACATTCCTCAAACACTCCTAGCCAGAGAGAAGTGATACTCCCTTTTTTCAGGTAGAAGCCCCTCCCTTTTCAACTTTGACAGCTGTGAGAACTCACATGTAAGCAAGCTGCATTTAGGATTTGGGGCACTACCTAAGATACAGTATAGACAAATGTTTTCTCTCTGTCAGCCTTTAGTTCATTTTTATTCCAATTCAAGTTAAAAGGTATCAAGTAGCTCACAGGTTGATGCACCAACACACTACAGTGATTTTCAGTGCTACTTTTCTTTACTCTTCAACATCATACGGATCTGCATTTGCAACTTGTTGCTCGCTTTTTGACTCACAGAAAAAAGATATAGCTTGACAATGCTTGAGAAGCTTTCCAAATTCCCCTCCCCTTTTCTAAGCAAAAAATCCTTACATAGCTTACAGTTTCATAAGTTTCTGTCATAAAGCACTTACACCATTTCAAAGCAGGTATCAACTGGAAACAATCCACAGACATTCCGATATTAACAAAAACATCCAGCCAATAACATCTGACTCCACCATATTAATCTTAGTATTTTACCTGTAATAGAAGAGATCCCAGTTTGCTTCTATTTTTATTCTTTGCCGTCGTTTCCTTAATATCACTGGCTTTTGAATAACGTTCTGCAAAAAAGACAAATGTAAGAAATTGTAAGAAATTAATACTAAGAAAGAATCCCCGTTTTCCCTTTAAAATAAAGGGCTTGGATTTCTTATTCCTTGAAAAGCTGTACTTTAGGTTAAGCCTCATTAACAAGGTCTCTTTTTAGTAAGCAGTAGCAACAGACTTTCACTAGTGTTATTTACAACAAGCTAAATCATGCCAGAGAAACTTTCAGCTGTTTAACAAGTCATTCCTTTAAAAGCAAGTTATCCCTCCCTGAGGGAAGCTTAGTTCCCATCACCACAAGCACTCTGTGCTAGCACGACTGCCAGGATAAGCCAATATTGAATATACTTCAAGATACCGTATTTCACATAAACTGATCATGCAAGACAATAGTACTTTTAACACTGAGCTAAACAAGCAAGCAGAGCTTTAGAAGACTGGCATCCACAATAAGACCAGCAGCTCCAAAGCCAACAGATCGAAAAACCACACAGGACTGCTTGCTCTTGAAAAGGAAGTAACTGAAGCAAGTCGCAGAAACATGTCACAAGCCTGACTTGGCCACTGAAAGGTTCCCTAGCTTGCTCAAGCATTAAAATCAGTGTTATACTCTACATGCAAGCAAGAGTGAGCAACATAATCCACACACATGGCTGAAATATACAAACTCACCATATTGTTTCTGTCCTGATTGTAAAAGCAAATTGGAAGAAAAGAGAAAAGGAACGTTTAACATGCCACAGCCATTGAACTAATTCAAAGTGGTAATAACCTTGCCTACTAACCCTTTCCAAGCTACACTTGCATACATTTAGTGCAAAATTAAACAGCTCAGGACTCTGGACAGAAAAACGGTCATTTAAAATCAGTATATAGATGAGATATTTAAAAAGATGCTGCAAACACTAATACTGCAAAATATCCTCAAGTGCAATTCATCCTTCCATCACCATTTTCCACATTTTCACGTTAAAACTTCGCGTTGAATCTAGGTCACCATTATTTCACAAAGAGTAACTATCAATTCTGCACCACAGTGTGCATCAAACTTGATCAATATTTTACAAAGTTAAGGTTTTCCCAAATTCAAGCTTATTGTTGCACCAGATCAAGTATAACGAGAGGTGTGATCAATACTTCACATTCTTTTTTCATCCTTCCTCACATATAAGGAAGAAATAGATTGCTTCCATTTCCCGAACATAAGAACAAGTTTAGTCACGACACTAAAGAAAGTTAAGAAATGCGTCTCACTATTCAACACTTGTCATGTTCTGTCTGACAAAACGAAAAAAGGAGACCAACGGTATCCCTTTATCTCATATCAAAACAGTCACTTATCACTTCCATCTCAACCTTGATTCGATGCATCATCTTTTGTAATTTAAGCACTGAAATACTTGACTTGCTGTGCTGCTTTGCCAACCTTAAGGGGATTATGACTGACCAAGAATTTGTATTGCTGGAAAGCCCACTATTCAAGATTATTCTGAGCTTCGGGTAGGTTCTAGAACTAAATACCACCACATACAACGTGCATCATTTCAGATGCAAAGAATATCTATAGTTTCTTCCAAATGTAGTCTAAAGGCTGTTTTTGCCAGGTTTCCAGGAATTTCCGATTCTCCCATACAATCATCATCAAAGAGATGCACAAACTGCACTCAAATTTGGTTAGGTTAGCTAGAACAAGTTAAAACTTAACACGAGCTCAATGTACTCTTTAACCTACCCTACATTCTCCCCAGAACCCACCTCTAATCAGATGAAGACCAGTAAGAGGTAGAAAATCTAAACAGAAGAACGAAGTTTCTCAGATCCCCACACTTCTATTACTGTGAACTTTATTCTGATTTCAGCGGAGTTGTCAGTATTCCTCTCTATACTTAGTTAAGTTGTTAACAGAGAGCTTAAAATACTTACCTCTTTTTGAGCTATGCCCATTCTATCTCTCCAGTGCATCAAGACTAGATCCACCTTCTCTTTGGCAAATTTTTCGACTTCCTTTGCAGCTTTTCCAGCTAGCCGCTGCCACTCCGGCACTTTATTAAACTTGCCATACTGATCCTGCAGAAGAAATCCCACTGGTTAGTTGCAGGTCTATCAACATGTTTGATACAGATCAGTGTAATACTCGAGCTTCTGTATCGAAAGAGTCTCCAAGACTGTATACGTAGAGAACGGAGGAGGTAAGACAGCTATATTTACTTACAGTTGCAATTTTTAAGTTATCTCTCACATGCATCCTATCAGTATCTTTTTCAGGAACAGGATCAGTACTGTCAAGGTACGCCAGCAAACCTGGTGGCTAAAAACATTGAAAAGCAGTGTGAACACAGCTGTGACTAACAGAACAGAAAACATTACATTAGGCAACAAGGTATTTTCTTTAAATTGGCCGATTTCAAAACGGAAAAAATATTCTACTCTCAAGGAAGTAAAGCTGCAGCAGCTTTTTGCTTGTATTAGTGAAATACCAACATCTTTAGCAGAATATTAAAGAGAGGCACATAATTAAGCTTTGGTACAGTGGAGCTCTTTTGTCTATATCCCATTTCTTAAAGGAGCACTTAATGAAACAAATGGCTGCAGGAAGAGAGGAGTTGACCCTACAGCAGTATAGAGGGGAATGAACACTGTAACACTAGAATCTATGCACATCCTCTGATAATGGGGCTGAGTGCTACACATGACATTAGAGAAGTCTCATTTGACTAAGCCTTCTAGAAATCAGTGGCCAAGATCAGGACAGTCTGCTCTGCCAACAATCAAAGAACTGCAATTTTGAATTTAAAGTGGCATTTTTCTGTATTTAGTAATTCCTTACAACACTATTTGACAAACTATTTTCACTGAAGCAACTTAAAAGAACTTTTCAGAAAAGCTGTATGACCGAAAGAACACAGGAGGCATCAACCAGTGTGTAAACTTAACAGCATTATAAGCAACCAAGCTGGACAGGCCTGCAAGCATAAAGAGAACTGCTGTCTTACCTCTTATAGGCACTAAGCATTGAACACTGTTTACCTTGTTTCCTGCATTTTTGTTCTTTCAATAAAGAAAGATATGTTAAGTTTTGTGTTGAGCACTCTTTTTAAGAGTGACTGGAAAGTCATAGAACACTAAGAACCTGAGATATTTTGTACTAGCCTATCAATATCCTTCAAACAGCAGATGCCAGACTTCTGATCTTGCAGGTTAGACATCCACACTTTGGAGGGCGAAGGGGATGTTTTCTACTATGTAGCCTATCCCAAGTTTTCTATTACTGCAGGCAGTCAGATTTCACTCTTTCCCCAGTTCACACCCCATTTTTACTCACCAAAATACGTTTCAACAGGTTCATTGCAGTTTTGTTCTCAGCTGTCCAGAGGCCAACCAAATGTCTACTTAACTGCCTGAAAAAGCCATTGAAATGAACAAACTGCAAGTCAGTATTATATACAGCTTTATAAACCACTGAGTTTATACCCTTACCATGCCGGTGAAATGAAGATGAGCAAGAGTTTTGTGGTCTTGAGTGTGTAAGAGCACAAAGCAATATATTGTTCCAGTTCAAGTATAAAGCATGCTGAGCATAAAGTGTTGCCTTTAAAACGTTCTAGTGAAGTTAGTGGAACGGTAGCAGCACATGCTTGTTGATCTAGACCTCAAAAGAACACTTGAGCAATAGAGCAGAAACTAAATATTTAATTTAGAAGTGTAAGTTTATCCAGTTAATCTTCAGTTACAGCTAGGGTTAAGAACTTGGTGGCTTTCTAGACTCTTAACTGCTCTACTTGAAGACCTTAATACCAGTTATTGGTTAGGAAAGCCTCTTTTGGAAGCCTGCCTTTATGCCAACTGACAGTTTCTGCCAATGGTCATCGCTAGGGTTCTAACGTGTTGAACCAAAGCATCACTTAAAAGCAGGTAGTAAGTAGCTTCAAACAGAACTAGTATGCTGGAAGGTTTCATGCTGGCTCTCTCCTGAATGAGATAGTGGCAACAAGTTTCACTGGTTACTACATTGCTTTAGCAAATCCTTTAGCACTTCAGGAAGGTGTAGCTATAGCCTCAATAACTTTATACTGGGGGAATTAATTGAATTATCACTCATATCCTCTTCAGCATGCCCTCAGGCCCAGTCTTAGCGCTCACAAGTTCTACTCACTGTTGAGTCCATAGAATGATTTCTGTACAATTAGACTTCTCTCAGATGAGATGGGTGACCCTAACTGCATACAAGATGTCTGAGGTGTGCACACCAAGATTTATGCAGTTATATAATAAAGTTGAGCCTTTTTGCAAGTTCCAGACATTCTACTTGCTTTTTCTTTCTCTGAATATTTTCAGGGAAAAAAACAACTTGAGGCTTTTGTGAGCAAACTCCCATTTTGGCTGCAGTCTCAGATGAAGTTTTCTCCACTTAAACGTACCAGCTGCTGAAGAAGATATCCTCCTAAAGAACTGCAAGTTTTCTTCCCTGAGCTCCCAGTGTTTCCAGTATTAACTAAGCCATTACTTAGACTTTTTAAACATAATATATCAAGCAAGACTGACATACCTATTTGTAAGCATCCTCTGATCTGTGCTTATTGTAAACATAGCAGTGTGCAAGTGACGAGGTAAGGCACCTTCACTGAGGGCAAGATCTTGCATTTTGGTAGCAATCTCTTTGTCTCCTTCCTTTGGAAACAGGGCAAGATGATTACTAGAGAAAGAATCTTAGTTAAGCTGCTTTTATCTTAGTCTACAGTTCCGAGACCTTCTTGACCATCAACTATGTCAATTAACATCAAAAAGCCAGAAGTCACAATATAATGGGCTTTAAATGCAAGTTAACTGCAAGTTCTCAACAGCAAGTGACCAGAGTTGTAGTAAAGCCAAGGACCAGATAATTGGTAGTCATATCTATGAGGACAGTAACTTGATAGGGTAAGATGCATTACACATCATCAGATCAGGATATTGGTCATACGTTTATAATACTTCCACACTGCAACTGCAAGTTAGGATTGAAAAATGACAACCACAAGTAATTGTTTGTTGCCTGACTTTGGTCAATAGGAACCATTTCTAAGAATAATAACTGGTGCTCTTTGGTTTAGACAGTGACATGGATAAGAGTCACTCATCCAAGGTATGTTGGTTGCAATGAATAATTAAAAAAACTTTCATTGCATTTTTACTCAGCCAAGTCCCGCTATGGTTCAAATGATAGGAGTCACAGTAGACAGAATAGTAACTTTTAGCTAACGTTATCTGACATATGAGTGGAAACTTGCAGGTTTATAACACCTCTATTTCAAGTGTTCATTCACTTCCATTCCAAGAAAGCACTAGATACAATTCAGATGCATAAGCCATTGTGACACGAGGCACTAACTTAAGACCTGAATTTCAACACTGGAAGTGTCTAGAGTCAGTTAGCAAGGTCACCCTACAATGATCACGAGCAGCCCTCCAGAAGTATGGACTTGGCCCATGCATCATGATGTAGCTCTGGTATGGAAACTATCAAAGCAAAATCCTTCGTTAAAGCAGAAAGAACAAGAACAGAGGCTGACATCACTAGCTTGCTCTGCAACACTGCTGTCTGCAAATCCCAACCCCATTCCATCTGGCAGTGTATCAATAAAGTCCCAAGAAACATGGCTTCTTCTCCTTGAGAGATTCTTTTAACATGCAAGACAAGTCTAGTGGTTCTGAAGTATGTGACTGAGCTACATACAACATTAACAGCCAAACCTTGACTGCAGTATGAAAACATGCAAGACACTACCTAACATCTCAACTCACATGCCTTCCAAACCCTCAAGTGCAAAACAAAGCAAGTTGCTATATTAAAACACTCACAATTAAGCTAGTGTTCTGTTCCTCACCTTCCCCCCCCCACCCCAAAGAGAAGCTAATGTAACATAAGTAGCTACTGCTGGTAAGACAATATTGACATTACGCTTCTAAAATAGGCAATACGTATTTACTATGCTATCCCAAGTAACACTGCTGAAATCTCACCTCTATTATTGCCTTCATCACCAAACCTGCTCCTTTCACAATTGCCATGGAAGGGTGCTACAATAGAAAGTTGACAAAAATTGAGGTGCAAAATTTGAAGATTAGATCTGTATGATGCATTTTAACTCCAACTACAGGCAAAAATTTATCTAAGTTTCGTGAAAGCTAGCCCCATGTTCCAGGAAGTGTTCCTATCCTATACTTTCAAACAAGAATGTCTCATGCAACTATTAGATGGACTTCCTGGCACCAAACCGCACTATGCACCAGAGAAGCTGTAATAGTGCTGGAGAAGCTGTGACATGACAGGCCAACACCAAGAAGTAGAAGAGCATGCTAGCTGTTCTGTTTGTGTTTGGTTGATTTTTTTCCTTTAAACTTCTTTTGGGGTGTGGGTAGAGGTGGTTAAACCAAAAGAAAGCGCAGGTATTTTAGCTAAAAATCCTCTTCAGTAGTAAACCCGTGAAAATTCTGGGGAGTTAGTCTTGTAACTAACTCTCAGTTACTCAGAGAGAAACTGAGCTGACAGATTCTCCAGAGAGCAAGATCTGTGCATCTGCTGAATCTAGTTTAATACTTAACTTGTATTTTAAAGTGTTCCCAGAAACATCTTAGATTCTCTATTTTACAATGATTCAGCATATCATTCACTACAGGATAACCACCTCAAGCCAACTTGAAGCTAAAGCAACAGGCCAAAAAATTTATTAAGGTGGAAAAGATTTAAGTACATTAGCCAGATAAACAGTAGACAAACTCATCCTTCAGTAGAACAAGAAAAATTACAACTCACTGACTAGTTAAGGCCTCTGATAATATATATTTGACATTATAAGCTGTTAACACTAGAGTTCCCTCTAAGAAATTGAGATCAGTAGATTATCTATTTTAAGAACTACTTCAATCCTGCTACTGCTTATTTCACACATCAAAAGAAAAAACAACAGTTGAAGTCTCACCTGAAAGAGCTTAAAGAGCGTTCTTCCATTAGATGCCACCATTTCTAACAACATGTCAAACTGCTGCCCTTCAGTAGTCTCACTATATGGAGCACATAGGGCAAATGTCAGGAAGTCCAGAAGTGAACTAATTACTAGGGCACCTGTCCCATGATCCTGAAATTAGAAGACAAACACACTATACAGAAAGTGTTTCTCCCCTGACTAGGGTATTCATGCAAGTTTTACTCAGCACTCATGATGCTAAAGGTGCTCCTCCTTGTCATAGCATGAAATAATTGACAACTGAAAATACAAGTTCAAAATATACCAAAGCACTGCCTTATGACTCAGACTAATGACACAGTATCAGCTCCTAGAGCATACCAGAGACTTATGGCCACATACATCAGTATACTGCAATTTTTTTTTCTAGTTTTAAGCCCATAAGCACCAATTCACGCTACTCTTTGCTATATATGGAAACTGGATGTTGCTTTTAACTATGTCTGCATGTTTAATGACACTCCTAAGTTCTTCAGTATAGACAGCCATATTTCTAACCTGCCCAGACCCAAAGCAATCTAGAACAAGTTTCAGTGTTAAACAGCCGTATTTTCTGTATTTTGATTCCAGGAACGAAGACAATATAGTTAAGTATGTTCAAAATGCTTTGGCATTAATTAGGAAAAACAGTTATAAAAACCATCCATTTCAAAATCTGACTTACCACATGGGAATTGAATTTCTCTAGTAGGTTTTCTAGAAACTTCTTTGAAAAAAGAAGGGAAGCTTTGTTCAGCTGCTCCTGTCTCAAGTCATAGTCATCATGCATGGGCTATAAAAAAAGTATTCACAATACAGTCACATTTCAACCCTCAATTCTTAACAGCTCTAGTCCAAAAGCCACACACTGAATCCAGAAAAGCTCATACTACAGCAGCTTCAAGTTCACCAGGAAACCACTGTAGCACAAGTTACTTTATATTTGAGTACATTGCAAGTTGAAGTGCAGTCCCTATTTCTACATCTTTTAGTCTGCAGTTCACACCTGTCTACAATTTAATACTTACACACATAAGAGCACAAAGCATGTCAATAGATGCATGGGTTACTCCATCATTGTTCCTTTTGAGGGCTTTCACAACCTTCATTCCTAATCGTTCTCGAAACCTTTTGAAAGGGGGAAAAAAAAGCAAAACCACCAATTTTAGAGAGAGAGAAAAGAGATCTTAGTTTTAATACAGAAGTCCAATCATAGAAAAGTGGCCTGTTCCCACTGTATTTGGCAAACGAGAACCCTGAAGTTTACAAAAATTTGATATTCTTTGGCAGGAACACATTAGTGTTAGACTTCATTGTTAACAATATGCTGAGAGCACATTCATGAAAACAGAGCATATTTGTATAGTTACAGCATAGTGATAGTACAGAACACTTCACAAAAAACACACAGAACCTTATAAAGGTCTCAGGCTATGTATGTTACTTTTCACATCATTCAGCTGCCCCATCATCTGAAGTCAGAAGTGTTCTGAAAAATTTCATCTGTAGAAGAATGTTGAGCAGTTTTTCCTGTTTCCTTATGTTAGCCAGTTAAGACAAAATCCCAGAAGCCTGTACTTACTGTAGGAGTACAACTCAGCTTTCTAACATCAAGTTTTATCTTGTGTTGAACTGAAGATAGTAATGGCATCAACATACTTTAAGAATTGTGGAACTGACTACTTCAAGGACACTTGAAGGTGCATTTTAGAAGTATTTTGACTAGGAAACAAATCTAAACTACACTTGACTCTTAAGGGAGAGGATATTTAAGAAAAACATCAGATTTACATGCCAATTATAAGTTGGAATTCTTAATATACAATAAAGCCTGATGACAGGCTCATTCTACTAGATGCAATGCTGTACAGAGCCTTTCAGAAGTGTTTCTTAGGCCATATTCTCAGTTTTAAAGATCAGGTATAAAAAGCTCAAGAATTGTTTTCACCTACTGCTTCTGAGCTCAAGAGACTTCTCACTTACTTTGGAAGCTGAGTAAAGGCAAGGAAGCCTGCTTTTGAAGCCACTAATCTTCTTACTGCTTGGAATTGGCTTTCAAGCTCTGCATTAGACGCTGCAGTATCTCCTTCTTGTGAGAGCAATGCTGTTATGGCATTATTAATGAGTTTCTCCTTGTTTTCCGAGAACAGACCCTAGTTAAGAAATATGAGTTAATATTTATTCATTAACAACATAATCAGAGGATGGGTAAGGGATTTACTCTTACATCTTGTGTAACTGCATGTAGTACTCCACTGTAGGAAATGTTAGCATTGAACCTGAACACAGCATCTGCAAAGTTACCATCTGGAAGAAGACATAAAAGTTAAGTACACAGCTTCTGACTAAGCATTTGGATATTTAAAAGAACACTATAAAACCACATAATAAGCATTAGCTTACTTGGAGGAGCAGCCAAAAATCTGAGATGAAGGCTCTCTACTTCTTCATCTACAGGCATACTGAGCAATCCCCAACGCTGTCCTTTGTGCGTGGAGGTCATTTTCACACACACATCTCTGTTACCAGAGGCTCTAACTCCATCCAGCAAGCTAGCTAGGAGAGAATCTCTGGGTTGGGAAAAAGACACGCCAATAAAAATTAGATCAAAAAAATGGTGCCAAAGAACAAAGAAGAAAGATAGTCAAAAAAAGAAATCAAGCACAAGATGAACAGCAGCAATACTCTGAATCTCCACCAAGACTAACAGCTACCCCTCTGGAAGAAATCTAATTTTCAAGTGCTCCTTTATTCACTGTAAGGACAGAGCTGTTTTACACCACATGTAGACAGCTGCAGCCTTTCACTTAAAGGATCAATTCCAGATTACCTGTGAATGTGTTACATGTGTTGCAAGTCAATTCTTCCCCTTGCTTTCTGCAAAACCTCACTCAGCAGGATTACACTGCATTACAACTACAAGTGCAGGATGGCTTTTCTGTTGGTTGTTTTAAATAGAATCAACTAAGACCATGTCAAGCAGAGAGCTCAAAGGCTTGGCAGCCTTCACATTTCAACACTCCTTACTCCATGTTTTCTTTCAATTTCTCATATATACAGCCTAACCAAGCACATACATACAGCAAGATTGCTTAGAAGAAACAAGATGTATTTAACTGTCCAACACCTTTATGGGGTCATCAGAAAACTTCAGGACAGATTGACTTTAAGTTTAGATACATATAAAGGGAAGAGATTTAGATGCTGTAACACATCTTGGATTTGTAAGTCGCAGACCACTAGAACATCAAGGCTTTAAGCTAACACCTCCAAGAGTCACAGTTTATGGAAGCTGAGACTAGAAGCACAACAATGGCAACTTTCATTTGAACTCATGACCCGCAGGAGCTCCAGTTACCTTTCTGTTGAAGAGTATTTCCGAATTTGTCCTTTGATAAATTCAATGGTAAAAAGCTGGGGATTTTCACAGTCACATACTATTGCAAATACCTAAAAAGAAGAGAGAAGGATCACATTCACAGAGCCACGTTGTTTTTCTACTCCATAAACTAAGGCCATCTAATGTACATCAAATTCTTATTATTAGAGCTTCTACTTGAAGATCTACTTGAAGAGTTGTTAAAAAAAAAAGCTCGCCTCTTACCTCGCCTAAAGGTTTCAAAGTTGCAATGTTATAGGTAGCTGGATCCCGTTCAACTAAGCAAGCTTCTGTAAGAGCTAGTACTCTTTTCACAGGTTCCTTAAGAAAAAGGGCATGTTAGAAAAGAGAATTTCTAGCACTTCAGAGGAAGTGAGTAAGTTACGTGTGATATCCTTACCAAGTGTCTAGGAGTTATTTTCTGAACAACAAACTCTGCTAAAGACGTTACGGATTCATCATTGCTGTATTTTCCAAAGCGAAGATTCAAGTATTGCTCAAATTCTAAGGATTCTTTCCTTATCCTCAGAGAGATGCCTATGAAGTTGCCAGCATGCTCTATTGCACTTTTGATAATTTCCTCCCTCTGCTCAGACGCAAACAGGTGCTGCAAGTTTTGACAGGAGACAAGTGAAATATGTGTCATAGCTCAAGAAATCATGGTTCCTGATGTAATCTTCCATTATACACCTGCCTAACAGTAGAGAATCTTCCCAACAGCTGGGCAAGCTGGACTTGCCTTACAAAATGCACAGCATAAAGAGAAAAGGTATTTATTACACAAGAGAATGGCTATTAGATTTACATTTCCCTTTCAAAAAAATCCTAAAGGACTCTCTCCTACATACTAGCATGCCATTGAAGCAAAGGGCTTCATGACCTGTCTGTCCACCCTCGGCAATAAATCTGAAGAGCCTGGCAGGAATGAGGAACCAGAGGGAACCACAGTGTGGCAGCCCCATGAGCTATCCATAGGGCTTCTCTATCCAGCTTCGCTAGGTAAGGTTAGGTCAGCTCTAAAGCTTGTCATATGTTGATGGTTTTATGCCAGAGAAAAGCATGCCACAGTGCAAGAGCAAGGGAAACACTAGAGAAGTTACTCATTGTTTGTAGTGACTGAAGTAGCTATATTTAAGTTAGCAATTGTGAATATCTGAAGGCTAATTTAAGCTACTTGCAATACAGGACACAGAAACCCTTTTAAAGCTTTTAAACCAACACTGCACTGCAGCAAGCACTTCCCAAGCAAAGTTGCTGAATATCAGATCAAAACCTAGAAAGACAGCATCACTACAGATTAATCTATTTCTGAATAGTATCTCTCCATTGATTAGATTAGTAATAACTGCCTACCACTCCCATAATTGTGAACTGTCAGCAAATCCCATGTCCACATTCATTTATGTTTGCTACACAAATATAAAGTGTATTTTACACTCTGTAGTTTTACATGCAATTAGAAAAAGCACACAGTTCTCAAAACGTATTAACTAGTTTCTCATTAGTATGGAAAAGAGGATTTAAAACCTGCCTGCAAGCCAAGCATCCACAGCTGCATCCTAAAGGTGCACATACTTTATGCTCAAATTACGCTGAAGCTTCATTACTGAATATGCAGCTATAAACATCCCAACACCGTTCCAAAATATTTTAATACTTACCAATCTACTAAATCCTCCATAGAGGATACAGAAGCCTCCCTGATAGCCAGCAATATCAACAAAGCCTTCAATGTTTCTATAGTCATAGGAGCACAGGACTTTATTTGTTGCAGGATCAATTTGGTCCACACCTCCAGGAGTCACTTCTAGAATCACAGGTTTCCTCGTATCACTCCAGTGATGTTTGTAACAGTTGTACCTCTGCAGTGAGAGCTACTTTTAGACATCACGCACATGCCTTTACTACACAGCAATTGTTTTCCAATCTAGTAGGCAGCATGGGTGTAAAGTTCAAGACGACATACCACTTCCCTCAGTGCACTTATCTATACTGGTAACACTATGAATCAAAGGAAAGTAGCTACCTACTGGCAAGGAAGTCACAATAGTCACCACTTAAACACCACATTTTGAAGAGAAAATAGCAACTCCAAGACAGTGACTCCAAGCAGCAAGTTTCTCTTACTCCAGAAAGTAGTCTAGTCACAGAATATGTGCATCTGTGGTTAGATATAAGGAAATACCTATTGCACAAGACGCTGCTACTCAGCCAGTTAAGATTAATTGAAGGAAACCTTATTGCTATAGTGCAAGCTTTTCATCTTCTGCAGCCATACTCCATTACAAATACAGACTTACTGCAGTTCACAAAGGACCTTAATTTTGCTGGCTTTAGTAAGACAAAAAGAACCTCCATATTCCAGCAAAGTTACTCTGCTCATCACTGAGGACTTACTGTGCAATGCAAGTTACTTTAAGTGATATCTTCTGTATCTTGTACTTGTAAAAACAAGTACAAGGTCCAGCTCTGTGTATTGCCTTGCTTATTACCATACTACTGAGATTCATTAAATGGCAGTCTCGTCTTTAATCTAACCTAAAGAAATCCTCCCTGGAAACAATATACTCAGACCAAGCATTCAGGGTGTTATGCAGAAAACTACTTGGAGTTAGAAAGAAAAATGCTGGAAATTGTAAACATTGAATACTGAATCATAGCTTATGTTTCTTCCTTCTTTCCTCCAAGTAAGAACTCCATGGGGCAAAGCTCTTTATTTCAGGAATAATATTCATTACACGTACCAGCAAGAAGCTAAGGGCAAGTGAAGAGAACTCAAGTATTCTACCATTCAAGGGATTCTTCTTGCTTTTGAAGAAATTCTGAATTTTCTCAAAGAGAATTCAGATCCAAATTTAGAAGAGTTAAAGTAGCACACATAGCACTACTCAACTTAAGACATAACTTAGAACAACACTGTAGAAGTCTTTAAATAGCACATGATCCAGACACAGCAGATACTCACCCGTCCTGTGATTTTTCCTTCTGAGAAGTCTGTCCTGAACCTCTGTTTAAAAAAAGAAAATCATGAATGAATGCAAATATCATAGCCAATCTATCCAGAAAGCCTAAATATAAGCTAGCACTGTTTTAAGTGACTTGAACTAAGGCTCACTGAAGACTCACCATTCCACTGGTTTAATACATCCAGTATTTGTAGCTTTACTTAATACTTGAGAATCACACACACTAGTTGCTGCAGCAGACACTAGATCAAGTGCATCAACACAAGAGCTCAAAAGACAACTTGCTTCTCTACTTTTTAATGTAAGGAAAGAAAGCATAGTAAACTACTACAAGTTGTAATGATAACCAAGTACTTACTGCTTGTTTGAAGACAAAAAACTTACTAGTGCCTCTGTAAGGAGTTCTGTTCTGTGCTCTGTGGAAAACTTCAGAGTTTCAGACTTTTTTCCACTTCCTTTGCGAAAAGTTAGACTGAATTCTGTTCCTTGTCCTTTTCCAACAGGAGAAATACTACAGATATCTCCATAAGGCCACTAGACAATTGAAAGTAATTAGGTTAAAATTAGTCATTTTAAAGCTACATCTCTACTCAAAACCCCTTAACATCTATAATAACCAAGTAAGTTGCTGTAATGAGACAAGAGCTGGCACACTACACAACAGCTTTAGATTCCTATTTGATACTCTACAAAGTAAGTAAGTGTCCTGACTCCCTTAAGGGACCGAGCCTTACAGTGATCAACCTTACCCCAGTTTACTCAGAACAGCACATCCAAAAGCAAGCTATTACTTACCACCTAATAAAGACAAATTGCCTAAATGTACAAAAACTGTTGTTTTTTTGTAGATTCAGTGAAGGGAACAACAGTTTTCTGTTATGCTTGTTTTTGTAGAAGCTGCTGTATCTTCTGGTTCTACTCAGATCTTGGCATTCTGTCTTCAGAAGCTACCTAGTCTGATGTCATTCACTCTGGATAGTGAACAGAAGTCAGAAATCAATTCTGAATAGCCACGTTCAGGAAAGGATATTTACCTGATTTGTAACTTCTAGAGTGTTGGGATTGTATGTGGTGATGGCATGGGTTCCAACTGAAAAGACTCTCTTATACCTAAAATAAGGAAGAGTGTGTTAGTTTTCCCAGAAATCAAGTAAAAGTCCTGTCAAACTGCAGAAATTAGGTTAAGATACTACATACAAGTCATTGTTAGGCAATGGATATGAAGTTTTCTTTGTTAAATTGTTAGTTCAGTTTACCCTTATAATACGCTAAGATACTCTGTTCTGTATACCCACAAAGGGGTTATAGAAGTTAAACACTGCTAGATGAATTTCCTTATTTGTATTTTTTCCTATGTTATTAGGACCCTTGCAACTTGCAGTAGAAGGTGCTACCAACACAGATCAGAATAAATAGGAATAGATTAGGATAGCTGGAAGGGACCTTCAAAATCATTAAGTCCAACTGCCTGACCTCTTCAGGGCTAACCAGCAGTTAAAGCATGTTCTTGAGGGCATTGTCCAAATGCCTCTTGAACACTGACAGATGTGGGGTGTCAACCACCTTGTTAGAAAGCCTGCTCCAGTGTTTGACCACCCTCACAATAAAGACATTTTCCTCATGTCCAGTCTGAACCTGGACAGCTTTGTGGCATTCCCACGCATCACGTCCTCAGTTAGCAGGGAGAAATAACCAGCACCTTTCTACTTACTTCTCTTCAGCACAAATTCTAAAAAAAATGCAAATACTAAAAAAAGAAAAAAAGAAAACAGACGGTAAAAAGAATTCCTGCAAATACTCTAAAGATTGTGTTTGAAGCTGTCTCAGACTAAAGTTGTAGTGTGAAATAATCCAGTTTACATACCTGCTCACAACACTTTAACAAGTCAGTGCTACTATGACCAAACCTATTTTTCTCCACCTTCAGGAAAACTAAGACTATTATTTCCTGACTCTGATCACTGCAGCTATAGCTCAATACGCAGCTAGTCACTGTACATCAGTGTACAAGCACATTAATGATTGACTGTCATAGTGCATAAAGAACAGCTGTAGCAAGACAGTCATTTGCATTTCAGGCACATCAGGAACAAGAAGCATGAGCTAAAGCCAAGTAGTTTATATGTATATAAACGCAAAAGGGAAGCTTTACCATGGTTTAATTCCCTAGACATGATCTGCACAGTATCCTGAACCAACTCTTTACATAGAGACTACTTTCAAATTTCTGAAACGTAAGTAATCAGAATTTGAAACAGATTACTACTAATGCTTTACTGATTGTACAAACTTCTTTTAGGGTAGCTCTGTCTGGAAGTAGACCTATGGAGAAAGCCAAGCCAAACCAGAGCCAGAGCCAGTTCCAGCAACTGTTTACCAACTACTCTGGATCTGTGCCATACTAGACACTGCATCGAGGAGCAGATCCTTTCTTCCCTCTTTCCCAGTGTTCGGGCGCTACAGTCAGTCCCCTCTCCTCTCTCACTTGCCAGGTCTGTAGCGCAAGCCATCACTTTTGCACAAGATCAGACTAAGGATTTCTACTAGGGCTGCAAAAAAAGCAATAGCTTGCATGACCTTCAGATAAATTACTGCAGTTAATGAAGGAGTAGCTCTGAAGATCTGTTAATTGACCTACCTTTTCTCTTTTCATATTAGCAAGGTCAAGTGTATCTGTTTGACACAGTCGATCTCACAAACCTCATTCCCTACCATTTTCAACAATTTTATTTCAAATAAAATGGTGAGTTCAAATCACTGCTGGCCCAAAGGAGTTTATCTAGCAATTCAAGCAAGTGCTTATTTTGTTCAAAGCTTAGAAAACCTGCAATATTGAACAGCCACCTTAAAGATTTGATCTATTTGAAAAACCCACTTGTTTTCCCATATAGTTGATTTTTTCTTATTTAGGATGTTATGATATCATTTAAGAAGCAGGTCAAGAGAAGTCATAGCGATGAAGCAGAACATTTGAAGTTACCCTGGCTAATAATTCCACTATATTCGGTCTGTCAATGAATGCTCCAGTTCTTCGAATACAAGAAAATCTTCTAAACAAACTGACTGCTCCTTCTTTTGTTGCACAATTTAGGTTTTCTGTCTCTTACAGGATTTGCAAATAAAGCTTGTTTATGCTCTTCTTAAAAACTTATCACAAGCAATAAAGAACTGTTTAAGGTTTTATTTGCTCACTTAAACTGAAGTGCTTCACAGTGCTTTGTGGCAGAAGACAGATCTGAGGTGATCACACGTATCTGAAGACCAGCTTACAAACACGACAGCTTCTTCCTTCCCTCCCCACCCACTCATGCTCAAGCCTATATTTCAAGATGTAGGAAGCATATTTCTTATCCAGCATTCCTAACATGTGCTGTGACAAACAAACACTGGACAGAAGCAGATTTGTCCATTTATCATTTCCTTCCTCTCCCTAGAGAAATTCAGAAGAGCCAATTCTTGTTGCCTGAACAGAGGCAACTTAGAAGTCAGTTCCTACACAAAACCTAAAGTTGCTCTTGACCAGACCTTCACCTATACGTATTAATATATAGAAATACCCGTTATTTATACCTCCAGGCTTTGAAGATTTCATCATTAATTCCCTCTAACTACTGCAGCCTAAAGTGATGCTGTTTTAAGAATAAGATTTTGAAGCAATATTCTTTCTTCCTATCAACTATTGCCTATTCACTACTTTCACAGAAGCACTGTTGAAGTCAGAAGTTACATTTACCTAACGCAGGTTCCTCCTGATTGATAAGTTATTTCATACCACTAACAACAGATCAACTCAAGCATCATCATCTGTACTGCTAGAAAATATTGTAACTGCCATGCAAACAGCCCCCACTCAAAGTGTTAAATCCTGCGAATACTCAGTGATTCAGGCCCATTCAGCACTATGTATTAAATTACTGCTTTCTTTCTTTTCCATGTTATCAATGCACAACACTTTACAGAGCAGTAAAGTACTTCTCAAAAATTAGTTATATGGATTGCATGACAGGAGATGTTAACATTGTGAGAACTGTGTGACTTAAGTGCTCAGAACAGTAGTATTCCATGTCTGCAACTATGAAGAGTAGATTTAAGTATTCAAATATAAGCTTCTACTGCAACATAACAAGCAGCAGCTACTCACTAGATAATTCTTCCCCTTTCGTTATGTGTAAGAAAAAAAAAAAAGAAAGGCCAGTGAGTTTTCTTCCTTACGAGAACACTACCAAGGTTTGAGATCATCTTACTGTAACTTCAATAGCATGCGTCATGTAGGAGCAGGATCTTTAATGGAAGGCACTGTGCAAGAGCCCTAATTTGAGCACTGTGTGCTCTTACACTAAATGGCTCAATTTGTATGCATGCCAAATCTACAGATATGCACAGAAACTTCATGGGAAGAGACCAGATATTTTCTGCTGCAGGGATGAAAAGATTAAGAGGGAGAAATTCTAACATTCTACCCCAACATAATGTTTTGTTGTTACTAAAGGAGACAAGTTTATTCCCTTATTCCCACAGGGATCCAAAGCATGTGGATCTTAGGTAAGACTTGATTTACACATGTACCAGAATTCTAGCAAGGTAAATGTAAGTATTTATTACAAATCACTCTCAAGAATCTGCCTTGAAAGAAGAAAGATTTCACCCTCAAGAGAGCTGCCCAGTCCACCGTGAACTCTGAACTATCCAGGACTTTAGTTTTTGCTTCAGAAAGATAGAGAGCTCTGATTAGACACTGAAGCAATTTCATGATTCTTCAAAGCTCAATTGAGAAATATTTGCAGCTGCCACTCTGCAATCCCATCCTTCTTCCCAATATTCCTACTCTTTCTTAGGAAGAATTCAGAATATCATTAGAAGCTATGCTCTGGTTTCAGCTGGGATAGAGCTAGTTTTCTACACAGTAGCTGGTATGGTGCTGGGTTTTGGATTTAGGATGAAAACAAGATTGATAACACACCAGTGTTTTGTTTGTTGCTGAACAGTGCTTACACTGAGTCAAGGACTGTTCTGCTTCTCATGCTGCCCTGCCAGTAAGTATGCTCAGAGCATACAAAAACCTGGGATGGGACAGAACCAGGACAGCTGATCCAAACTGACCAAAGGGATATCTATCCCATACCGTATGACACCATGCTCAACAATAAAACTGAAGGGAGTCGGCCAGGGGTGCTGCCATTGCCTGGGGACCGGATGGGCTTTGGTTGGCTGGCAGTGAACAATTGCATTGTGCATCACTTTTTCTTCTTCCCCTTGCTTATTAAACCAATGATTTCTCACACCTTTATCTTTGTTGATTCTCTCCCTCACCCTGCTGGGGTGGGGGGGAGCGAACAAATGACTGTGTGGTGTCTAGCTACCTGCTGGGTGAAACCCACAAGAATTCAAAAAAACCCAGTTTCAGCTAGCTGGCCAAAGATTCAGACATCATCACTCAGGTATTATAATCAGAACAAAACAGAACTTGTTCTTTCGAGGTGCAGACAATATACCTTCTTTGGCTGACGTTCAGGTAACAGGCAGAAAATCTCGATATTCCACAGAGCTACTATGCACACAAGAAGGGTGGTGGGCAAGGATACCAAAGAAATTCCTGTGCAGCTTCAAAAAGTGTGCTTAACAGCTGACTCCAAACATAACAGCATAACAGCAACCAGATGAGAGCTTAATGGACAGTTTTATTAAGAGGTTCCTTAGCTTTTGTAGACAGAAGCACCATGGAAGATTCATTTTTAGATCTAAGAGACCTCCAACAGGGATGAAGTGTATTTCTAGCAACAGAAGTCTTCAAATAATCTCAGTTAGCAGTTTAACAGATAATCTATTACACAACATGTTAAGTATTACACTGAAGTGTGGGAACATGCGCAAAGGCAAGGCTGAGACTCAATGTTTGAAATCCAGATTGATTCTACTGAGATACAGCTAGTTCAGAGCAACAGGAGCCTTTAGTTCAGTTTTCACCTATGACTACAGGAACTACACAGATAAATCCAATAATGAAGAGGAGAAATATCACACACAACGTTAGAAAAAAAATGTTAAATTACTTACTTTCCCCTCCATGAATGTTTTGTTGTGTAGAAACAAGCAAGATCTCTGTTTTCTCTAATTATATTCATTTTGTGCGAAGACCTGGAAACAAGACAGACATCCTGTTTATACTCACGATTTTCATTTACAACCAAAGTTCACTAGTCATCAATATGCTTTAAGACACTCAAGTTGCTGCTCTGTCAATTCCACAAAGATATTAAGAATGCTTGTTTAGCAAACAATACATCAATTAAGTGCTTGAAGAGTTGAACAGGAATTACTTCCCCTCGATTTTGTTATACCAGTTACTTTTTAAACAGCATAAGGGCACAAGAACTTGTTCCCCATCATTTGCTACCTTATTACAATCACACTTTTCCTGTACCTTTGCACACTCAATCACATTTTATGCTATCTCCAGAACACTCAATTCCCGGCAGTTTTAACACCAAGATGATTCCAGTAGAGTACCCTACATTTGTAACTAAACTAAGTCAGATTTCTATTGCCATTTTTTAGACAGTAAGGAAAAACATGGAAAAAAAAACAGAACAGTGCATTTTCCAGTCTGAAATGGAATTTGAAGTTGAGAAACTTATTAGCCAAGCAGTGTGATTAAAGAGTACCCTTTCTGTACTGTAAAAGTTTAAGCAATTCCACAACTAACATCTTGACATGCTTATTTCACACATGAATGCCTACTCCCTAAACACAGGAATTTAGTGAAACTTGCCCACGACTGCTTAACTGTATTATTACTTTAGGAGCTGCTAAATACCTTCTTCTATGATTGCAACTCCTGCACGCCACGTACTTGGGAAGTTAGGCTTCCTTCTACTTCACTTTGCTTTTATTATACATGCAAAGCCCTTCAGAGAGAAATCGTTACTCCCAGTTTACTGCTACAACATCAGTTTTATTTTTGAACACGTCAAAACATGATTCCCTGCTCGATTGCTCTGACTGGTACTACTGTAGCAGCATCCTCAAAACATCACACTATACAAAAAGGCAAGAATTCACATCCGTTGCTTGCCTGAAGCAATGCCGAAGTAACTCAATCCCAGTCATGGTATTCCGGTAAATAGAGTACAAATCCAGCTACCTTTCTGCACTCAAATAATTCTACTTACTCAGCAAAAGAAAGCTTCCTCATTCTGAGATGGCTGACCTGTAATGTTAGGTCATTGCTAATTTCTACTCTCTACAACTTAAGGCTGTTTTCTTTCTGAGCAAAGACTGTAGCGGTTATGTAGTCATGAACGTGAAGAATGGATAGCCTGACTGAAACGAATGAGAGAATCCCTTCCCTCAGGTGAAGAATCAGCACCATCACTACCACCTAGTGAAAAGAACTTGTGGTATTGCCCCTGGGAAGAGACAAAACCAGCATTTACATATTTCAGTGACTCAATCTGAGTCAAATTCTCCAGAGTTAATATCCAATTGACCTAGAGCAAGCTAAATTCTCTAAACACAGCTTTTCGAAGAGAAGCTTCAGGAGAAGTTAAGATGTTCTGCAGCACTGTTCCTGTTTAAGAACTATGCTGTATTATTTTTTCCATGAATAGCATCAAAACAGTACACTTAGTCCAAACTATACAGAGCTTGCTGTATAGTGGCACCCTTTAGGTGCAGCACTTGTGTTTTTATTGTTAGCTTTCAGAAGGAAGTGCCAGACACAAGCTTCATATCTCCCTTTTTAACCTGTTTTCTTGACACTGACTGGTGTATCAGCAAGTAGAATATAAACTTAAAACTCCACTAAGCACGGGATTGTAAATTCTATTTATCTGTAAACTCCACAGTTTTCCCAGCACCAGCCTACTTGAATCAGCTCTGTTGTCTCCCAGACCCGAACACCACCTGCTTTATAGTAAAGAGAGGTGTTACCACACTTGCAGAGCAAACATCTAGCTTTTATACTGCTCTGAGAAAAACTCATTTGTGAGTTCCTACCAGCAGCTTCTATTAATTCCGACACCAGCATCTAACTAGACTCAGGATACTGATACATAAAGTATTGTGTATGTAGTGGGAGTGAGAAATCCACCTGACTTTTTAAAACTATTACAATCATTAAGATTTGAGGCTTTACTCACTGTGCTACTTGACAGCAATTGGAGCCTTTTTTCCTACTGAGAGGACCACCAGAAAGGCAAAATATGCCAAGATTTAGTGCACAAGAATTAACTGATACATTTTCCTGCTGTTTAACAGAGAACAAGGCTAACAACAGCCTAGTGTTCTGAGCTGCTGTGTTAAAGTTCAGCAGTTATTTTGCAGTTGTCTATGGTTCCACAGTAAGGGCAAGATTAATGTCAGCCTTTTAGATGCACGAAACACAAAAGTTACCTCCCTTTACTCACACACAGTAACTATTACCTGAAATAGGACGATCACTACCATTGCAAAGCACATCAGATTTTTATTAAAGATTAGCCATATTGACAGTGTAAGTGATAGAAACCTGCTTATCCATTTTAAATCACCAAAAGAATATTCTTAATGTTATCTTTACCTCTTCCTCCTGCACCTAAGATAATCCCATTTTTTGTCAAGTCAGTCAACTTTCTAAAGTCAGATGCTACATTTCACTTTAAACAGCATCCAAGACAATAAGTCGCCAATTTTAGTGATTTAGTGCCTGGGGCATCCAGTAATAGAAAAATCAGAAATTCAGAAGTTGTTTTGAACATACTGCAGCACAGCTATTGGATATACTATACACATCTCTCAATTTAATATGAAATGCTTAGTTCAGTTCTATTTCCACTGGACTAAAGGCAACAATAACTTCAAAAATAGTATTTTAAAAACATGTTTCATCTGTTTGAGGGAGAGAGCAGGTTGAACGTGGAATATAGCCAAAACAATCTGAGGTTCCTGCAGGCAAAATATAATCCATGACTTTGAACTTCACTTTTGAGCCTAGCATATTCATTCCCCCAATACCTGATTAGCCAAAAAGCTAATTACAATACACAATACAGAAGTTCAGCAATATTTTTATTTCTGGTTCTTTTAGCACTGTAAGTAGCAGTGGAACAGCTTTTGGGGAAGAATTGAAACTGCATCTTCATGTTCTGCATGTACCACAAACAGCAACCCTTAAAATTGAAGAGACTGAACTGCTGCCAGGACATCCCTGCCTCCGAGTTTAAGCTACATGAATAGGTGCATTACACAAGCTGTGTTCAACTTGCATATACTTTTCACTTCTCCAGTATTTCACATCCTTCAGACAGAATTACCATCTGGGAAACCAGAATCTATTTCAGGAAACAGAGACGAGTCAATCTCAAACAAATACTTTCAGAGTTAGAAATGAAGCTGTAACTTTGCAGGCATCAAAGCGATAGGCATAGCTGTAATTACTTGAACTAAGGGATGCTTAAGCATAAAGTCAGAAGTTTGGCTGTGGGTTCAAAGTTTAGTACAGAATTCAACTGGCTTTATTCCTGGCTACATTATTCCTACGCTATTAGAAAACTTCCATTTCTCTCCTAAATGAAGGTTTAACCAATGCTAAGGTAGCACTGCAGGGCCCCAAACAAGATTATTCTATTACACCATCATGCTTGGAGGGTAGAAGCGTTGATAAGATTATACATAAAGCTGAAGTGTGACTTTCCTGAGAGAGAGAGAAGACATACTAAGAGGATAAAAACCAGGGACCAATTGGACAGAAGCAAAAGCAAGGCACTGATAAAGAACAAGGTTCTGTCTATCTGTGGTTCTACACACGTATTTTTTAGCTAGACATTCCAGTATCAAATTCCTGTCATTTACACATCTACTGAAGATTTTGGAGGCATTACTTATGCAGTTCTTCTGCACTGAAATGTTTTAGCTGTCTAGGTTTAATCTACCTCTTTCACTGCTATGTTGACTAACTGGCAGTTTCACTTTCGGCCAGATTCTTGAAGAAACATTAAACTCTTCCCTATAAAGACTCCGCTTTTAAAGTACTCAGCATAATTAGCTTCGGAAACCGAGATTTGTTCGTCTCTTGCACAGGGACTCACAGCCCTTCTTGCAAGATAAGAAGGACATGAGACCCACACAAATCCTTAAAAGATAATTAGCGCAGACTGCCACAGTCACAGCAGCATCGCTGCCTTTGCTAATCCTGGATGCAAGAAGACTGAGAATGCCAGTCGTGCTACTACCAGAAACAACAGTGGTAACACTAGTGGCCATCCGCCAGCTGACTGCTCCCACTCCCTTGGGGAGGATAAGCAGATTATTCCATACATGTTTTCTCTTTTCTGTCTATACTGGCTTTCTTTTTTCCTTTTTTTTTTTTTTTTTTGACTTTTTTCAATGAACCAACCTGATCCAGTAGCCAAACAGCTGAGTATGAGAACAAGCGTTTACTCACTAATGGATTTTTAAGAAGTGTTCCTTTCAGTCACAGAATTGTATTCCGAAGAGATATGTCAAGGTGGCTAAACTATGTATTAGTACATTATGTACTGTAATACAATACTGTACATTATGTACTGTAATACATTATGTATGTATTACTAGTAAGGCTGGATAATCATGAAGTTGGATAATCATGAAGTTGGTTTTGTTTTTTTTTTTTTTGACTTGAGAACACTCTTTTCAGAGGCAAACTGAAAAGTAGAACAGTTGAATATTTAACACATCAAAACACAGTTGAATGCCAGCTGAAGAATTGTTTTATTGGGTCAGTAAGCTTCATTTACTGAGCTCTAAACCCAGGTTAAAAGAAAAGTTACTAGCTCAGTCTGAAACAGATCTGACCTTTAAAACCAGTCTCTAGCACACCGCTTGAGACATAGAAATGCAGTGATTCAGTCCCTCAGGACAACTAAGAGTTTGGAAACCATGATGAATACCACATGACACCCAGAGGAGCAAGTAATAAATATGAAATCATTTTAGAAGTTTATTCCAGCAAGGCTAAAATGCAAGGTAAAGTTCCTGGAAAGTCTATGCAGCATGGGGACAGATACTCAGCTCTGAGTCTCCAAGCACTCAGAAATCTGTTTCAAGTGGAAGAACTTACAGCAATAGCCAGAAATCACTGATTCCTTTCCATTAAGTGTTCTGGCACTTCACAATCTATATCAGTCAGGAACCAAACCAAGATGCAGATCTATAAAATGAAGCTGGCTAGAGCCAAGCACTGTTTTTATATCCATAATATTGGGGTTGTTACTGTGAACTAAGCCACATCAACTCCTACCTCAGTTCAAAGATGAAACTAGCACTCCCTTGGACAGCCTTCCTCCTTCTCTATAAATCTATCTACAATCAAGTAGCCTAAGGAAGCAGCTTCTAATCAGCCAGAAGCAAAAGTTCTTTGAAATCAAAGCTTTAAGTTCTAAAACACTGAATATTTTCTGAAACGCAGTATTTCTTAATCAGCACAGAATAATAGGAAACAAAGCAACTGTCTACTCAAATTTTATCTTTTCAGATACAGCCACAATCCAATTTGTGACAATGTGTAAGAGGAAAAGGAAAAATATATTTCAGATGATCTTAACTTCAAAAGCAGCTACAGAGCAGAAAGTAACTGCATTCACAGGAAGACTCCAAATAAACTTATCTGCCTACGTTTTCCAAAGAAGCATGCTCAAACATTCCCACAGCTCGACATCACGAAGCTGAAAACAAACCAAAACCAAAACAAAACCTGGAACTGCAGCACTGAGACAACATCTTCCCAGCACAGAGCTCGCCCCCCAGCACGGGGACATCTATGGAGGTGCGCAGCACCTGACAGGAGAACCTACCCTGAAAGCTGCTGGCGGGTCTCTGCAGACGGAAAGCCATCTAGTACAACTACTTGTTACAAATTTCAGAAAGGAACAAGTAAATGAAAAGGAACCAAGGGAAGAAATTAAAAAATTGGAAAAAAAAAATAAGAACATGAAAAGCAGATTTTCCAAGACAAACATTTAATTCTGTTCATGCTCTTCAGGCATACTATTACCGCTCAAAAGATAAACAAATCTCATTTCTGTAAAAGCAAGCCTCCTCCGGATCTCTCCCACTCTTCGTAAATCATTTTCCAGAGCATTTCACAACGACAATATTTCGATCTGAGGCCAGGAAAAGAAAGAGAAGGACTCGCTTCTTAATGGCCACAGCAGCATTCATCCAAGCAAGAGGACACACCTACCCCGCGGCTACAGAAGCTGCGTGAGGACCAGAGGAACAGTGAAACACCAGGCAGGCTGAGGCTAGAAGAACACTCAGCCTCTCTCCTCCTACTTAAAGGCACGGGAAGAGAAGGGTTTAGGAGCGGGTACCCCCGTATCTCACCGCGGAAACAGCCATGCCCACCCCTCACCTCACGGGGGGCAAGGGGGCTTCACCTGCCCCTCCCCCCTCCCCACACAGCCCCAACGGCCCCGCCCGGGGCTGGGGAAGGAGGGAGGGAGGGCGGCCGCCGCCGCCTCCGCCTCCTCCTCCTCGTCCTCCCGTCCCCCGCCGCTGCGATTTACCTGGCCGGGGAGCCTGCGCTGCCCGGGCCTACCCCCACCAGCACCGCGCTTGACAGCGATAAGGGTGAAGGGCCGCTGAGCGGAGCCCTCGCCCTCGCCCTGCCCCGGCAGCCGCTCCGCCCCGCTCAGAGCCTGGCTCTGGAGGCCGCCATCTTAGCTCCGGCTACGAGACCGCCCTCTCGGCGCAGCCGCCGTCAGGCCGGGGCCCGTCACGGGACGCGGTCAGCTGATGAAGCCCGCGCCCGCTCCTCCTCCTCCTCCCGCGGCCGCCTCGCCCCTGCTCCGTCCTTCTCCGCCCCGCGCTCCCTGCCCGGCCCTGCCCTGCCCCTGCCCGGCCGGGAGCAGCGGGGAGGCGCTGCCCAGGCGCTGAGGGGAGGTGGCTTTCCCAAGTGCCCGGCTCCTGGGGCTCCAAGAGCCCGATAGATGGGGCTGTTGTTCCCGCTTTCACAGAATCACAGAATTGCCTGGATTGGAAGAGACCTCCAAGATCACCTAGTCCAACATCTGACCTAATACTAACAAGTTCTCCACTAAACCATATCACTAAGCTCTACATCTAAACGTCTTTTAAAGACCTCCAGGGATGGTGACTCAACCTCTTCCCTGGGCAGCCTGTTCCAATGCCCAACAACCCTTTCAGTAAAGAAGTTCTTCCTAATATCCAACCTAAACCTCCCCTGGTACAACTTTAGCCCATTCCCCCTCGTCCTATCACCGGGCGCATGGGAGAAGAGACCAACCCCCACCTTGCTACAGCCTCCTTTAAGGTACCTATAGAGAGCTATAAGGTCGCCCCTGAGCCTCCTCTTCTCCAGGCTAAACAACCCCAGCTCCCTCAGCCGCTCCTCGTAAGACTTACGTTCCAGGCCCTTCAACAGCTTCGTTGCCCTTCTCTGGATACGCTCCAGGACCTCGATGTCCGTCTTGTAGGGAGGGGCCCAAAACTGAACACAGTACTCGAGGTGCAACCTCACCAGAGCCGAGTACAGGGGCACAATCACTTCCCTAGTCCTGCTGGCCACACTGTTTCTTATACAAGCCAGGATGCTGTTGGCCTTCTTGACCACCTGAGCACACTGCTGGCTCGTGTTCAGCCGACTATCAACCAATACTCCCAGGTCATTCTCTGCCAGGCAGCTTTACAGCCACTCATCTCCCAGCCTGTAGCGCTGTAGTTGGGGTTGTGCAGTGGCAGATGAGCAGCTCCAGGTACTGATCCCATAGCGTCTCGCTCAGGCGCAGGGAGTGCAGCCCCTCCACAGTGCGACATCCAGATTTTCTCTAAACAACCCTAGGTTTCTCAGTCACGTTCCCACTGTCTCTGGCCAATTTCCACCTTCCCAGGTGATAAGTTGTTCCTCAGTTTCTTGTTCTGTCCTTATCAATGGCGGAACGCAAAAAGCAGTGTAGCTTTCCAAGACTCATTTTGGAGAATTAGAAAGCAGGTATTCTTTATTAACAGCACTGGGTTATGTGGGGAATAATTCCCTACAACACGTACACCTAAGCAAGACAAGGAGTACTTATTTATGGTACAGTGACATACACATTCATGCAATTCACAAGAAAGGGCAGGACTTATGCTAATGGTTTCTCAGACCTAATTATCATATTGTCCCTCCTGCTATCGCAGGCACAGTAACCTCTGGTGGCTGCACTTTGGGGGCTTTCTGATGAAGGCTCATAATCTTCTTCATCTTGTACTTCTCTCCTTTCTGTTTTGCACATGCTCAGTCACTGTTTAACTGCTTCAGCACTTTTGATCTTTTACAAACTCAGCTAACTTATTTAAATTCTACTTTAGGCACCGTGTTCCTTCTTCAGCCTGGATTTTGTGGATAGAGCTGAATCTTCTTAGCACGCGAGGCCGATAAAACAACTGAGCAATTTAAACCTTTGTGGCTGCTACCGTCCCCAACACTTTCCCATTCCCATGACGACTTCTCATCCCCCAAATGACTTCTCACCCCCAAGTCTCACTCGGGGACCCGCCACCCGCAGCCGCTCCCCATCAGGAGCAGACATCCCCAAACCAATCTGTGGCGCAGGCAGCAGGAGAGGGCTGCGTTCAGTACCCCGCTCCCCCCGCCCCTCCCCCCCCCTTCTGACCGATGCAGGAATAAGTGCAGGCAGAGGCTTTGCAGGGTGGAAAAGTTGTAATTTATTCCTGGGGTAATTGTGGCTGCCACCCCCAGCGCGTCCCCAGGTGAGGCCCGGCCGCCTGCTCAGGCAGGAGGACCCGGCCTGCCGGCCCGCATGGTCCCCGGCCCCCAGCTGCTCTTGCTGGACCCTGTGCAGCCAGGATGTGTCCCCGATGTCGTCATCCTGAGGGGACCGTGGCAGTCTGTGCCCAACCTGCCCCGAGTGCCACGAGAAGCTTCTGACAAGTTCTCGTTCTGTGGAGGGGCTGCGCTCCCTGTGCCTGGGCGAGACACTGCGGGAGCGGTAGCTTGAGGGGCTCCTCTGCCGCTGCTGCTGCTGCTGCTGCTGCTGCTGCTGCTGCTGCTGCTGCCGCCGCCCCAGCTGCGCGTTGTGTTGGAATCTTCTGCAGGGTCGTCGGGCCAGGCGCACAACTGCAACGATGGGCCCGCGGCACAGCGGGCAGGTGTTTCTTTCTGCGGCCCAGGCCTGGACACACTCCAGGCAGAAGGAGTGCCTGCAGGGGTCCACGCAAGCCGCGTTGGACAGGTGGTCCAAGCAGATGGGGCACGTCTCATCCCCGGGGGCCTCCTCTGGCTGCTGCTGCTGCTGCTGTGGCTGGCTCATGGTGCCTGCGTCCGCTGCGACGTGGAGCTGGTCGTCCTCTGGGGGAGGCTGCCCTGGTGCCAGGCGCTTAGCAGCAGCCTGGGGTCTTCAGCACTTCCCTTGCCTCGCGGGTTGGCGGCAGGACCTCGACGCCTCAAGTGCCACCAGCGTGCCGCCAGGAAGACTACTGCAGATAGAACCAGGAAGAAAATATTCTAGCAGCAAACAGACATCAGCTTTCTAGGTTCAAGCAAGTTGTCTAGAGTACTGTAGCTGTCAACATTCTGTGTATGGATTGCAAACATTGCTATTAGAATGGCAAATATGCTTATAATTGGTTATACTTGGCAAGACTATGCTTAGGACAGATGAGGTACAGAGATGTCTGTATATTGGATAACATTGCCGAAGGCCCTCGATGGCTTGCGTGCAACAAGAATGGCTTCGCATGTGCCTCTTGCCACACCTCCGCCTCTCTCTTGCCTTCCAGCCGTGGAAACTCGAGCTCTCGACTACCTCCGGCTGGACTGGCCGCAGGGGGGCTGCTCAGGGCACTTATAGTCAGCCACCTTTTGTGAGGCCATAGGGTGACATCAGAAGGGTCTCGGGGTGCCCCTGATGGCAGCACTGACTTGATGGGAGTCTCAGGTATTTGAAGTGACACTTTATTCTTGATACCTTAGGGGCCACTCCTTGGCCCACTCCTGGGTTCGGTCTCTTCCGAGATGGTTTTTCTTAATTAGCCTGATACCGCTCTCCATGCTTGGCTTCTGTCAGCCTGGAGCAGCCATCTCACGTCAGCATTGTCTCACAACGGTCAGGTGACCTCTGTCAGTGCTGCCATCAGGGAAACCCGGAGACCCTTCTGATGTCACCCTATGGCCTCACAAAAGGTGGCTGGCTATAAGTGCCCTGAGCAGCGTGCCTGCGGCCAGTCCGGCTGGTGGTAGTCGAGAGCTCGAGGTCCCACGGCTGGAAGGCGAGAGAGAGGCGGAGGTGTGGCAAGAGGCACACGCGAAGCCAGTCTTGTTGCACGCAAGCCATCGAGGGCCTTCGGTAATGGTCTCAAATCTATAGACATCTCTGTACCTCATCTGTCCTAAGCGCAGTCTTGCCAAGTATAACCTATCATAAGCATATTTGCCATTCTAATAGCAATGTTTGCAATCCATACACAGAATGTTGACAGCTACAGTACTCTAGACAACTTGCTTGAACCTAGAAAGCTGATGTCTGTTTGCTGCTACAATATTTTCTATTTTCTTCCTGGTTCTATCTGCAGTAGTGTTCCTGGTGGCACGCTGGTGACACTTGAGGCGTTGAGGTCCTGCCGGCGACCCGCGAGGCAAGGGAAGTGCTGAAGACCCCAGGCTGCTGCTAAGCGCCTGGCACCAGGGCAGCCTCCCCCAGAGGACGACCAGCTCCACGTCGCGGCGGCTGCAGGCACCATGAACCAGCCACAGCAGGAGCAGCCAGAGGAGGCCCCCGGGGACGAGACGTGCCCCATCTGCTTGGACCAGCTGTCCAACACAGCTTGCGTGGACACCTGCAGGCACTCCTTCTGCCTGCAGTGCATCCAGGCCTGGGCCGCAGAAAGAGACACCTGCCCGCTGTGCCGCGGGCCCATCCTTGCAGTTGTGCGCCTGGCCCGACGACCCCGAAGAATGTTCCAACGCGACACGCGGCTGGGGCGGCAGCAGCAGCAGCAGCAGCGGCAGAGGAGCCCCTCAAGCTACCGCTCCCACAGCGTCTCGCCCAGGCGCAGGGAGCGCAGCCCCCTTGAAGCGCGACAGCTTGTCCGCAGCCGCTCCTGGCGCTTGGGACAGGACAGGCACAGACTGCCACTGTCCCTGTGGTACGACACCGAGGACATAGAGTGGCTACGTCGGGTCCAGCAGGAGGAGCCGGGGTCTGGCGACCACGCGGGCCGGCAGACCAGGCCCCGCAACTGAGCAGGCGGCCACGCCTCACCTGGGGACGCGCTGGGGGTGGCAGCCACAATTACCCCAGGAATAAATTACAACTTTTCCACCCTGCAAAGCCTCTGCCTGCACTTATTCCTGCATCGGTCAGAAGGGGGGGGAGGGGCGGGGGGAGCGGGGTACTGAACGCAGCCCTCTCCTGCTGCCTGCGCCACAGATTGGTTTGGGGATGTCTGCTCCTGATGGGGAGCGGCTGCGGGTGGCGGGTCCCCGAGTGAGACTTGGGGGTGAGAAGTCATTTGGGGGATGAGAAGTCAACGTGGGAATGGGAAAGTGTTGGGGATGGGAGCAGCCACAGAGGTGACCTGGCCCGACTGGGACAAAGGCTGACAGCAAAAGTCTCCTAAAAGCCTGCCAGAAGAGAACGCCTGCCAGCTGGGGAACCGGGCCTGGCAACCTGCAGCACCCTTGGAAGGCGCTGCTGGCCTCCTGCAAGTGCAGCCTAAGGGTACCTAAGAACCATGAGACTTCCTGAAGATACCACCACCAAGGGCAAAAGCAAGGAACTACAAGAGCAACGCACTGTCTGAGAAGGAGGAATGGCTCTGGGAAAGGTGCCGTTCTCAGAGACTAGGAAGCATCGGTGTCTATCGCTTGTCTCAGGTGAAACACAGAAATTAGCAGCGGCTTTTGGCTGCTCTAAGGAGGTGGTGTCCTCTGCCCTCTTCTGTCTCTCTTGATAGAAAAAGGACTCCTTTTCGACCCAAAATGGAGCGCCTCTCTCCCTCAGACCTTCCTGTGCTGCACAAATTGGTCTTGCCTACACGACATGCTAAATCCATTGAACCTTTGCTGGGGATGCCCGGCTGACTCTGAACTCTCTGATGGGAGTCTCATGTCTTTGAAGTGACACTTTGTTCTTGATTCCTTGGCGCCCACCCCCGGGGCCCACTCCTGGGTTCGGTCTCTTCCGAGATGGCTTTTCTTAATTAGCCCGACACCTCTCTCCATGCTTGCCTTGAATCACAGAATATTGCCTAGTGGTGGTCTGTGGCCCTGTGTAATAAAGAAAACTTTTCAGCAAAGAAAGCCTCCGTGTCCTTGTGTATTGCAGCATCCTACCAACTCCCACTTGCCATCTCTTCACGCCCGCAGGCCGGGGGCATCCCTGAAGGGCTCAAACCTTTGGAAGGTCACGGCATGAACTTCATTGTTGTCAGAAGCAGGATTCCGTAAAATGCACACTCAGGGATGCTTTTGAGGAGATGGTAGAAGAACACTGGGAGGTGCACGAGGCTGTCCTGGTTTCAGCTGGGATAGAGTTCACTGTCCTCCCAGTAGCTGGTATGGAGCTGGGTTCTGGATTTCAGAAGACAGTGATGCTGATAACACACCGATCTTTTAGTTGTCGCAGAGCACTGCTTACACAGAGTCAAGGAGGTTTCAGCTGCCCATACCGCCCTGCCAGCCAGAAGGCTGCGGGTGCACCAGGAGCTGGGAGGGGTTGCAGCCAGGACAGCTGGCCCAAACTGGCCAGAGCCATGTCCCATACCGTATGGGGTCGTGCTGAAGACTGGGACTGGGCAGGAATCTGATGTGATAAGTCAGACTTCCGCTGCTTGGGTGCTGGCTGGGCATTATTTGGCAACTGGTGAGCAATTGCTTTGTGCATCATTTGTTTCTCATATTCTTTTTTCATTACTCTTTTTTTTTTTTTTCCCTTTCTTTTCTGTCCTATGAGCTATCTTTCTCTCAGTCCTTGAGTTTTACTTTTTTTCCAGTTCCCTCTCCCATGCCACCACAGGGGAGTGAGGGTACACGTGTGGTGCTTATCTGTCTTCCAAGGGAAGCCACAACAAAAATACAGCTAGATGGTTTAATAAAGAACATAGTGTTGAAGAACTAACTTTTTTTTTTTTTTTTTTTTTTTATTTAGAACAGTATTTATGTTGCCCGCAGCATTTATCTGTAAGTACTATAAGAATCGGATTATTTCTTTAAGTTTCTGGAGAAGTTGTTGTACAACCTGTGAACAGTCTGAATGGACCTCTTCTGTAATAGACTGAGTTCTCCTCAACATTGAAAGCACAGTGTCTGCTTAGATCTCTTTCACATTCCCAAAAAGTAAACCCTTTTGAAGACTAACAGATTGGTCAGCTATTTGCGATTTCAGACAACTCTTTTAAATGTCCCTCAAGTGTACAGAGGTGGTAATTAGAATGAATAATATTCAAAAGATCATTGCTGATTACATAAAACAAACATGGAGAGAAGCTTGTATTTCCCAGGGAACTCTTCAGCAGTTAAATGTTCTTGACTTTGCTGAAACTTGTCCATCATGAAATTCTGAACTCCAAACCGTGATCTTGATTTTCATTCATCTAACTATACTGCCTTCCCCCCCCCCCCGAAAAAAAAAAACCACAACAACAAACAAACAACAACAACAAAAAAACCCACACAGATTAAAGCTGTTACATAAAGGTTTCAAATAAAGAAAATCATTTTTCATTGGTTTGTATTTACAAAGGTTTACATTTCTGAGGAATGAGGCAGTGCTCTAATTAGCTGAAACAATACAGGAAAAGTATATACTATTCTAATAATATATTCAACAAACCACTTCAGCCATTTACTCAGTATCGTTAGTAATAATTAGAAAGGCAATTTTTCTAGGTGACTCTTAGCAAATCTGTTGTCTGCCTTTCTACAAATAAAAGAAACATTTATTGCTCCAGATTGTATGAGTAAAGATGTAAAACTTCAGAAGATTATTACCGTAACTTAAGAGAAATAGAAATGTAAAGCACATATTTAAACCTTTGCAAGTAACATTATCTACCCACCTGCGACAACTCTTAGTAGATCTGCAATGTGCAGAAGAGTAATTACCCAAACTTGAAGAATCCTTTGCTCTAGCAAGCATGCAAAATGTAGCAAAACCTAGGACCAGGAGACCTGGTCCTCCTGAGATCCAGAACCCAAAGATTTACAGAGATATTTCTTAATAACCCACTGTGGATACCTACTTCCCCTGCTGGCAGTGCTTGCTAAGAGGATTCCCTATGCTTTTGTGATTATGAGTTCTCCTAACATATTGGCTGATGTTTTATGAGAGGAGACTTGATTTCCTTGCAAGCTCAGCCAGCTCTGCAGAGCAGCACTTCAAATGCTTCCAGCGCTGTAAGGATGGTGACAAGAAGGGTGGGAAGGGCACAGAAGCAACACACCACTGTGCAGAAAAAGTTTCAAGGAGACATCTAAAGAGTTAGCTTAGACTAGCCAGACATCTCTGAAATAAGCTCCCGGTACTAGAATACCTACTTGATCCCTCGAGGACCTGCATATCATGTGTCAAATTACATAGCTCTGAACTGACTAATCAGCTGTGGTTTTGCTGTTACTAGATGGGACATGGGAAGGGCATGTTGATTAGATGGTATGATACGTAATCTGCAGCTGCAAATAATTGAGGAATTAGCTTGCACACTAAATCAGTGGAAGATTGTTTGCATCAGGTCTTGCACATAGCAGTTTATGTAACAGTAGCAAGCTTTTATGGTCCAGGCCATTTTCACCCTTCATCTTGGGAAAGGTGTCTTAATACAATTAAAACATACAGTTACCACTTTACACACGGGTTATATAAATCTATGTAACCAGGAACAACACAGCAAAGCTGGCAAGGGAGAGGTCTGCTCTGCTGGAGTCAGTACGTACAGAACCACTTTCCAGAAGCTAAGCTAGAGTGAATCACCAGTACAAAGAAAGACCAGAATATTATAACAACATACACTGGCTCACCCTGAGAATTGGAATCATGGGAAAGGAAAATTCAAAGAACAGAGTCCTAGCAGAGTGCAAGCATTACAACAAAAATAATCTGTTGTAAACTGGGAGATGACAGCTGGGAAGCATCTTAAGGAAGGAGGGTTCAGGTATGCTGTGAGTGGCCAGTGTTAAAAGCTATGAAAAATACAGAAGTATTTTATACAAGTGTTACACAGAAGGATATTAATGGTGCCATGCTGCTTATGAAATCATGAGGAGAGTAAACAAAGGAAGGAAAATCACTATTTAAGCTGCAAGTCAATAGAGGAATGCATCCTGCAAATGCTGGCATGAAACAGCCAGAGGTAAATCTAAGGCAGAACTAGGAAGGTTCAAAAACACTGCAATATTTTGGCCCAGAAACAACTTTCTACACAGAGAAGCAGAGGGATCTTTCCAGAATATATCAAACTGGTCAAATTCTTTAGGAAAGGGGAAGTATGAGCAGATACATATGGCAGCCACACACTGGACTCAGTGGTGCAAAGGAAGCTTGTACTTTTTCTACGGAACAAAAGCAAATGGTGGGGAAATGATGCCACTGTGGACAGCACTTCTCTAGCAAAGCACCGAGAGCAGCCAAGATAACAGCCCTGAAAATGTGTGTTCTCAATGCACAGCTTCCTCTCCTGGGTCACTGAAACAAAAATAGCATAACTTGCTATTCACAAAACTTTTCACCGTTGCCCACTCCCGTGTTAAAACTGGACCCTTCTTGAGTTCAATTAATCACAGAATCACAGAATTGCCTGGATTGGAAGAGACCTCCAAGATCACCTAGTCCAACATCTGACCTAATACTAACAAGTTCTCCACTAAACCATATCACTAAGCTCTACATCTAAACGTCTTTTAAAGACCTCCAGGGATGGTGACTCAACCTCTTCCCTGGGCAGCCTGTTCCAATGCCCAACAACCCTTTCAGTAAAGAAGTTCTTCCTAATATCCAACCTAGACCTCCCCTGGTACAACTTTAGCCCATTCCCCCTCATCCTGTCACCAGGTGCATGGGAGAAACAAGCGCCCTCAGCTCCAGCCTCCATCGCTGCCCGTGGGGGTAGAAGAGGGGCAGCCAGCGCTCCCCTGCCTCTCCCAGATTTTCTTTTTCCCTGTAGCAAGACACTCTGCCTCATAACACACTTCTTGCAACTGCACATCCCTACATTTTCCTGGACGTTTGTCCAAGTGTTGAACCCTTTGCCTCTGTGCTCAGCTGCAAGTGGTGCTTTTGAAGTCCCCTTAAGGCAGCAGCTGTGGGATGCTGTTGGCTTCCAGTGCAAAGAAATGGAGTGCTCCTCACTGAAGCCATCTTAGAAAGTTTCTAGCCCATCCCTCCCGCTTGGCACATTGTTTCTCAGCATTCTGAGAGGGACTTGTCTTTTCCTGGTACCCCAGAGCTCACAGGTAGCCAAGTCACATTAAGCAATTTGTTGCACCTACTAGCTTTGCTTCGCAGCACACAGAGAGAGGAAAGCAAAGGGAGTACCACCATTCCCCTGCACTTCTTCCTTTGCTGTTAGAGGCTCCAGCTTGATAAGCAAGGAAGCCAGCCCCCCACACACCCTCTGGACCTGTTTCTGGAGGCTTTTTTAAGGCCTAATTCTGCTGCCAGCTGGGTAAGGCATCTCCTCCTGTCTCCAATAAGAAGTGCTCTGGGAGTAGGAGTGCTGTTGACTTATCATTTTTGTGGGAGACAAACTCAATTTCTTTGACTGCTGCAAGCAGTCAGTGCTTCTCTCTCAGCTTTGCTGAGGCCAGCGATTCCTCCCTTGATTCTAAGCATTCATTCCTTTGAAAAGTTGTGAGCTTAACTTTTAGTCTGATTTCATTGCTTGAGCATGGCTTGGATTCCTTCTGGTGAACTCTGGCTCCAAGGCTCTTCCTGTGCCTTGTTTTAAAGCAAGAACTGAGATTTCTGGAACTGAACCTCCAATACGAAAGCAAGAACTTGATGACACTGTCAACGGTGAAATTTAGGTTACAAAATGCTGCAAGTTTTCAGCACTGTGCGGTGCCCAGGTGGGACGAGTGCTCTGCAGAGCCGTCCTCTGGCAGCTGCAGGTTGGTCCATGCTGGCTGCAGTGCGGGGAGTCCTGCTGTGTCAGGATCCTAGCAGTAGAAGTTGCGGTAAGTGCTGAGTCCCAGTATTTATTTGATGTGATTTTAAGTCTTGGGAGCCTGTTCTTCTCCTGTTACAGGAAGAGCATGTTGATCTCATGCCTCTCACAATGAACACTGGCCTCCTGTGCTAGAGCAGAGTGTATCTCTTGTGGACGCAGTCAGGGGAAGTCTTGGTGTGTATGTGCAAGCCAGCGTCTGCTCTGGTAGGAGAAGGCTGCTGTCAGCCTGTGTTGTGGGACTGCAGTTTCCTTGTTAGCCACTCCTGGGGCTCTTCTGCTAATAGGAAATGGTGACACAAAGTACGGAGGAGGAGGAGGAGAAACCCCTCTGGTGTGGTAACATTTGCCATAGGGGAGCAGGACCTGACTGGATTAGTTGAGGGTTGCTGCAGACCTCCTCAGATGGCTCTCGTGATGTGGGAGCCCTCTGTGCCCCACCTCTCATGAGGTAGGGTCAGCATAAGTGGCCTCTGGGGGGTGAGAAGAGCTCAGCACCAGGTTGGTGTTTGTTCCGTGGAGCTGTTTGGGGCCCCTGCTGGCACCAGGGGCTCCGAGCTTCATCCTGGTGCCTTGGTTGAGTAGGGTCAGAAGTGGAGCGATGGCCTTGCAAAGAGCTTTAAACAAACACTGTATTTATGGCTCTGCCTTGCGACCGGGAGGCTTGTGCAGTGGGGGAGTCACTTGGGTGGGCTTTTTTGCAGGAGAAATGTACTGTGCACCTGTGCTTTCCCATCTTTATTTCCCAAATTTCTTTCTGTCCAAAGGCAATTCATGAAGTGAAGCACTTGTTGCTGATTTCCTCGGAAGGTGTTAGGTTGCTCTTGAGGGTGCCGTCATCCTGGGCTGGAGCCCTTGAAGCATGCAATGGTGGTTGTGCCATGAGGGACCAAAGTGATTTCCAGGTGCGAGAGCTAAGCTGTGGGTGTGGGTTGGAGTGGGTGGAGGAGATGGGTGCTCCACGCGAGGCCACGTTTTCCACGTGAGGCCACGTTTTCCACGCGAGGCCACTGTAACTTCCTTGTTGGTTCTTATGTTTTACTTTTTTTCCATTCTTATTCCTTTTTTTCCTCTTATTTTTAATTTTGGTTTGGCTTTGGGGGGTGGTGGGGATTTTTTTTTTTTCTATTTCTCTTGTGGGCTTTTTGCACTGTGCTTTTTCTTTTTTCTTTTTCTTGCCTTGACTTTTTTTTTTTTTTTTTTTTTTTTTCTGATGGGTTTTCTAGTTTCTTTGTTGGGATATTATTTTAGTGGAGTTTGGAGTTTCATTGTTGGGGGTAGGGTTTTTTTTTTTTTTTTTTCCCCTTAGTGGGTTTGGCTGTTGGGTTTCTTTGTCGGGTAGTCCAAATTGTATTAGTGTTTTTTGATTGTTTGTTTTGTTTTGTTTGGTGGTGCCTTTTCACTAGGGTTTTCTCCAAGATTTACCTGTGATTTTTCTTTGTATTTTGGAGTTTGGTAGTGTCTATTCTGTAGAGTTTTCTTGGTTTTTCTATTTTAATTTGGCATTGTTATATTTGGCTCTTGGCGGAGGCTTTTCTGTAGGGTTTTCTGTAGGCATTGGATTTTGGGGGTATTTGTGGTGGCTTTTCTTTTGAGTTTTTGTTTTCCAAGCTTTGCTGTTGGATTTTGCAGTGAAATCTAGTGCACTGGTGGTGGCTCTTCTGTAGGGTTTTCCATAAATTCTTCCCTCAGATTACACATTTGAATTTTGGGTGTTTGGTGGTGGTTTTTCATTAGGGTTTCCTGTAAGCTCTTCTGTTGGAGTTTGCAGTGCATTTGGGGAGCTTTGTGGTGGCTTTTTTGTACCTTATTCTCTTATTTTTTTCCCTTGGATTTTTCCACGGGATTATTGGAGTTTGGTTGCGCCTTTTCTGTAGGGTGTATTTTTTTTTTGGCTTGATTTTGCATTGCATTTTGAGAGGTTTGGTTTTGGCTTTTCGGTATGGTTATCTGCCAGTTTTTCTGTTTGATTTTGTAGTGGGTTTGGGGGGTTTGGTGGCTTTTCTGTAGCCTTTCCCAAAGTTTTCCCCTTTGAATTTCCAACAGACTTTTGGGGTTTTAATGTTGGATTTTCTGCAGGGTTTTCTGTCAGTTCCTCTGTTGGGTTTAGCATTGGATATTTTGTGTTTGGTGGTGGAATTTGGGGGACTGGAGGTGGCTTTCTCTCCATTCTTCTGTTTGATTTTGCACTGGATTTTTGGGGTTCGGTGATGGCTTTCCTGTAGGCTTCTCCTCATGTTGTTCCATTTGAATTTGCATTGGACATTTGGGGGGTTAGTCATGGCTTTTTTCAAAGGGTTTTCTCTCAGATTTTCCTTTGGAATTTGCATTACATTTCTGGGTGGTGTGGTAGTGGCTTTTTTGTAGTGTTTTCTGTAACTTTTGGGGGGATATAGCAGAGGATTTTTTGTTTGGTTGTGGCTTTTCTCAAGGATTTTCCCTCAGTTGTTCTGTTGGATTTTGCAATGGCTTTGGGGGGATTTGTGATGGTTTTTCTGTCGGGATTTCTCTCAGATTTTCTGTTGGATTTTGCTTTGCTTTTTGGGGGGTTTTAGTGGTGGCTTTTCCCTACAGTTTTCTCTCACTTTTTTTCTGTTGGATTTTTCCTTGGAATTTTGGGGTTCAGTGGTGGCTTTTATGTCAGGATTTCTCTTAGATTATCCCTTGAAATTCTTTGTATTTTGGGGGTTTGGTTTTCTGTAAGTTTTTGTTTGCTTTTGGATTGGATTTTCTGGGGTTTTGTGGTTGCTTTTCTTAAGGGATTTCTTTATATTGTTCCCTTGGATTTTCCTTTTTTTTTTTTTGGTGTTTGGTGTTGTCTTTTCTGGAGGGCTTTTGCCAAGATTTGCCTTTGGATTTTGCAGTGGATTTGGTGGCTTTAATAGTGGCTTTTCTGTAGAGTTTTTTTTAAGTTTTTCTGTTGGGTTTGACATTGCATTTTTGGGGATGTATGGTTTTTCTGTAGGGTATCCCCGAATTCTTCCCTTGGATTTTGCATTAGTTTTTTTTGTTTTGTTTTGTTTTGTTTTTGTTTTTGGTTTTGTGTGTGTGTGTTTAGTGGTAGTTATCTGTAGGGTTTTCTCCAGTATTTTCATTTGGATTTTGCAGTGGATTTGGGGTGTTTGGTGGTGGCTTTCTTGTAGGGTCTTCTCTTAGTGTTTCTGGTGGGTTTTGCTTTGGATTCTTGTGGTTTGGTGGTGGCTTTTCTGTACAGATTTCTGCCCATTTTTCTGATGGATTTTGAGTAGAATTTGGGGTTTATTGGTGGCTTTTCTGTACAGTTTTCTGTCATTTTTTTTCTGCTGGGTTTTGCACTGGATTTTAGTGGTTTGGTGGTGGCTTTTCTGTACAGTTTTCTGTCATTTTTTTTCTGCTGGGTTTTGCACTGGATTTTAGTGGTTTGGTGGTGGCTTTTCTGTATGGTTTTCTGTAATTTATTCCCTTGGGTTTTGCATTGGAATGTTGGGGGTTTGATGGTGGCTTTTCTGTAGGGAACTTCCTAAATTCTTCCCTTGGATTTTAGATATATTTATTTTGGTGCATGGTGGTGGCTTTTCTGTAGAGTTAAAAGTCTTTTTGTTGGATTAGGCATAGGATTATGGAGAAATTTTGTTGGCTTTTGCCTTGATTTCTTTTTTTAATCTTTTCTGTTGGATTTTGTAGTGGATTTTTTGGGGTTTGTTAGTAGCTTTTCTGTGGGATTTTTTCCAAGATAGTCCCCTGAATTTGGTTTTGGAGTTTGTGGCATTTGGTGATGGCTTTTTTGTAGGACTTTCCCTCAATTATTCCCATGTATTTTTCATTGGATATTTGGGATTTGGTTTTGACTTTTCTATAAGGTATCCCTGAATTCTTCCCTTAGTTTTTGCATTGGTTTCTTTTGGTGTTTAGTGGTTGTTATCTGTAGGGTTTTCTCTAATATTTTCCTTTGGATGTTGCAGAGGATTTGAGGGGGTATTTGTGTTTGCTATTCTGTAGATTTTTCTTTAAGTCTTTCTGTTGTATTTGGCATTGAATTTTGGGGAAATTTTGTTGGCTTTTCTCTTGAGTTTTATTCTATGCTCTTCTGTTGGATTTTACAGTGGAATTTGGTGGATTTGCGGTGGCTTTTTTGTAGAGCTTTCTGTAATTTATTCCCTCAGATTATGCATTTGAATTTTGGGGGTTTGGTGGTGGCTTTTCTGTAGGGAAATCTCTAAATTCTTCCCTGGGTTTTTGCATTTGATCTTTATTTTTCGTGTTTGGTGGTTGCTTTTCTGTAGGAATTTTTTCTGAGCTGTCCTGTTGGATTTTGCTTTGCATTGTAAGGGGTTTGGTTGTGGCTTTTCTGTAGGGTTTCTTTAAGTATTTCTTTTGGTTTTAGCTTTGTACCTTTTGGGGTTCGGTGATGTCTGTCTTTTTTGTAGGTTTTTCCCTAAAATATTCCTGTGGATTTTGATATGGATTACTGGGGGATTGGTGGTGCTTTTTCTGTTCAGGTTCTTCCAAGCTTTTCTGTTGGATTTTGCAGTGGAAATTGGGGGACTTGTAGAGGCTTTTCTGTAGGGTTTTATTTAAGTTATTCACTTGGATTTTGCATTGTATACTTGGGGTTTGGTGGCGGTCTTCCCGTAGGGAATTCAATAAATTCTTCCCTTGGATTTTGCATTGTATTTTTTTTTTGCTGTTTGGTGGTGGGTCTTCTGTAGGGTTTCCCTGACTTATTCCCTTGGATTTTGCATTGGAGTCTTCGATGTGTGGTGGAGGCTTCTATGTAGGGTTTTCTCCAAGATTTTCCCGTGCATTTGGCATTGGACTTTGTTTTTTGGTGATGGCTTTTTGTAGGCATGTCCATATATTCTTCTTGGAATTTGCATTGGATTTATTATTTTTGCTATTTTTGTTTTGTTTCTGAAAGGTTTTCTGTCCTTTTTTTTGTTGTATTTTGCAGTGGATTTTGCAGGTGTCATTGGTGGCTTTTTTGTAGGGTGTTCTCGTAGTTTTTCTGGATTTTGTAGTGGAATTTGGTGGACATGTGGTGGCTTTTCCGTAGCGTTTTCTGTAATTTATTCCCTCGGATTATGCATTGGAATTTGGGAGGGTTGTTGTTGGCTTTTCTATAGGGTTTTCTGTCTGTTTTTCTGTTGGATCTTGCATTGGATGTTGTTGGTTTCATGGTGTCTTTTCTGTAGGGCTTTCTTTTAGGTTTTTCCCTTTGTATTCTCATTGAATTTGGGGGGTTTGGTGGTGGATTCTCTGTAGGGTGTTCCCTAAATTCTTCCCTTGGATTTATTCATTGGATTTGTTGCTGTTGTTTTGTGATGACTTTACTGTAGGATCTTCCCTAAGTTATTCATGAGGGTATTGCATTGGATTTTTGGGGGGTTTGGTTGTGGCTTTTCTGTGGGATTTTCTCCAAGATATTCCCTTGGATTTGTCTTTGGACATCATGGGTTTTGGTGATGGCCTTTTTGTTGGATTTTCCCTGAATAATTAATGTGTATTTTGTCATGGATTTTTGGGGTTTGATGGTGGCTTTTAGGTAGGGAATTCCCTGAATTCCTCCCTTGGATTTTACATGGGCTTTTTTTTTCTTTTTTTTTTTTTTTTGGGGGGGGGGAGGGGGCGCTGGCTTAGTGTTGGTTTTTCTCTAGAGTTTTCTTTAAGTCTTTCTTTTGGATTAGGCATTGGATTATGGGGTCATTTTATTGGCTTTTGTCTTGAATTTTTTTTCCTAAGCTTTTCTGCTGGAATTTGGCAGAGTTGCAGTGGCTTTTCTGTTTGGGTTTTCTGTAATGTATTTCCTTGGATCATGCATTTGAATTTTGGGCGTTTGGTGGTGGCTTTTTCAGTAGGGTTCTCTGTAAGCTTTTTTTGTGGATTTTGGAGTGGAATTTGAGGGTGTGGTGGTAGTTTTTCTGTGAGATTTTCTCCAATATTTTCCCTTGGATTTGGACATTCTGGGGTTTGTTGTTGGCTTTTTTAAAGTTTTTCCCTAAGATGTTCCTGTGGATTTTGATATGGGTTATTGGGGGATTGATGGTGCCTTTTCTGTTCAGGTTCTTCCAAGTTTTCTGTTGGATTTTGCAGTGGAATTTAAGAGACATGTAGTGGCTTTTCTGAAAGGTTTTATCTAAGTTTTCACTTGGATTTTGCATTGGATTCTTGGAGTTTGGTGGCAGTTTTCCGGTAGTGAATTCCCTAAATTCTTCCCTTGGATTCTGCATTGTATTTTTTCATGTTTGTTGGTGGCTTTTCTGTAGGGTTTTCTCTCTTTTTTTTTTTTTTTTTTTCTGTTGGATTTTGCAGTGGAATTTGGTGAGGTTATTGGTGGCTTTTTTGGTAGGTTATTCTCTAAGGTTTTCCCTTGGTTTTTGCTTTGGTCTTTTTTGGTGTTTGGTGGTGGCTTTTCAGTAGGGTTTTCTTTAAGATTTTCTCCTGGATCCTGCTTTGGATTTTCGGGCTTAGGTGGTGGCTTTTCTGTTAGGGAATTGTCTAAATTCTTCCCTTGGATTTTACGTTGGATTTTTTTTTTTTTTTTATTGTAGATTTTTCTTTTCGATTATCTCTTGAAATTCTCCTTGTATTTTGGGGTTTTGGTTTTCTCTAAACTTTTGTCTGCTTTTGGATTGGATGTTTTGGGGTTTTGTGGTTGCTTTTCTAAAGGGATTTTTATACAGTCTTCCTTTGGGTTATGCATTTTTTTGTGTGTGTGTGTGTTATTTGATATTCAGTGTTGTCTTTTCTGGAGGGTTTTTGCCAAGATTTGTCTTTAGATTTTTTGGTGTTTAGCATGGGTTTTGGTGATATCTTTTCTGTAGGGTTTTCCTTAAACTCTTCCTTTGGATTCTGCATTGTATTATTTTTTTTTTGGTGCCTGGAGGTGGCTTTTCTGTAGGGTTTTCTCTCATTTTTTTTCTGTTGGATTTTGCAGTGGAATTTGGTGAGGTTTTTGGTGGCTTTTTTTGGTAGATTATTCCCTAAGGTTTTCCCTAGTTTTTTTTGCTTTGGTCTCCTTTGGTGTTCGGTTGGCTTTTCTGTAGGGTTTTCTCCAAAATTTTCTTTGCAATTTGCATTGGATTTATTTCGGGGGGGGAGGGTTCACTGTAGATTTTTCGTTGTTTTTCTGTTTTGTTTGGCATTGCATTTTTTGGGGTTTGGTGGTGGGTTTTTGGTAGGGTTAACCCTGCGATGTTCCCATTGAATTTGCATTGGAGTGTTGTGGGGTTTGGTGGTGGCTTTTCTGGAAGGTTTTCTGTCAGTTTTTCTGTTCGATTTTGCAATGGAATTGATAGGTTTGGTGGTGGCTTTTCTGTACACTTTCCCAAAGATTTTCCCTTTGAATTTCCAATGAATTTGGGGGGGTTAATGGTGGGTTTTCTGCAGGGTTTCCTGTCAGTTTTTCTCTTGGGTTTAGCATTGGATTTTTTGTGTGTGTGTTTGGTGGTGGCCTTTCTGTACGGTTTTCTCCGAGTTTCTCTGTTGGATTTTGCAGTGGAACTTGGGAGGGAACTTGGGAGACTAGAGGGAGATTTTATGTAGGGTTTTCTCTAAACCTTTCCCTTGGAATTTGCATTGGATTTTTGGGGTGTGGGGGTTGTTGGTTGCTTTTTTGCAGAGTTTTCGCCAAAATTTTCCCTTGGATTTTGCAGTGAATTTTGGGGGGTTGTTGGTGTCTTTTCTGTAGGCTTTCTGAAAGATCTTCACTTTGACTTTCCACTGGATTTGGGGAGAGGGTTAGTGGTGGGTTTTCTGCAGGGTTTTTTGACAGTTGTTCTCCTTAATTTATCATTGGATTTTTTTGTGTGTGTTTGATAGTGGCTTTTCTGCACGGTTTCCCCAAAGTCTTTCCCTTTGAATTTCCAGTAGATTTTGGGGGGTTTAATGTTGGGTTTTCTACAGGGTTTTCTGTCCGTTTTTCTGCTGGATTTTGCAGTGGAATTTGGGGGACTGGGGGTGGCTTTTCTGTAGGGTTTTCTCCAAGATTTTCCTTTGGAATTTGCATTGGATTTTTTTTTCTTTTTTTTGCAAGGGTTGGTGGTGGCTTTTCTGTAGTGTTTTTTTCTGTTCCTTTTTTGTACTGGATTTTTGGGTTCTGTGGTGTTGGCTTTTCTGTAGGCTTTTCCTCAAGTTTTTCCCTTTGAATTTTCGTTGGATTTTGGGGGGGTTTGTCATGCCTTTTCTGTAGGGTTTTCTCTCAGATTTTTCTTTAGAATTTGCATTGCATTTTTTGGATGGCATGGTAGTTTTTTTTTTTTTTTTTTTTTTTTTTTTTTTTAGTGTATTCTCTATTTTGGGGGGGATTTAGCCATGGATATTTTTGTTTGGCTGTGGTTTTTCTCAAGGGTATTCTCAGTTTTCTGTTGGATTTTGCATTGGCTTTGGGGGGATTTGTGATGTTTTTTCTGTCGGGTTTTCTCTGTTTTTCTGTTGGATTTTGCTTTTTGGGGGTTTGGTGGTGGCTTTTCTGTCTGGTTTTCTGTCAGCTTTTCTGTTCTATTTCACAGTGGGATTTGGGGGACTTGGATTTTCACTTGGATTTTGCATTGGATATTTGGGGTTTGGTGGTGGTTTTTTAGTGGTGAATTCCTTAAATTCTTCCCTTGGATTTTGCATTGTATTTTTTTTTTTTTTGGTGTTTGGCGATGGCTTTTCTGTAGGGTTTTCCCTCAATTATTCCTGTGGATTTTTTTTTTTTTTTGAAGGGTGGGGGTGGGGGTGGGGGGTGGCTTTCCTGAATTCTCCCCTTGGATTTTGCATTGGATTGTTTTGATGTTTAGTGGTAGTTATCTGTAGGGTTTTCTGTAATATTTTTCTGTTGGATTTTGCAGTGGATTGGGGGTGTTTGGTGGTGGCTTTCTGTTGGATTTTGCTTTGGATTCTTGTGGTTTGGTGGTGGCTTTTCTGTACAGATTTCTGTCCATTTTTCTGATGGACTTTGAGTGGAATTTGGGGTTTGCTGGTTGTGGTGGAGTTTGGATGTTTGTTCATATCTATTCTGTAGAGTTTTTGTAAAGTCTTTTTGTTGGATTTGGCATTGGATTATGGGGGGATTTGTGTTGGCTTTTCTACTGAGTTTTATTCTCTGCTTTTCTGATGGATTTTGCAGTGGATTTTGATGAATTTGTGGTGGCTTCTCTGTAGGGTTTTCTGTAATTTATTCCCTTGCATTGTGCATTTGAATTTTGGGTGTTTGGTCATTTTTCAGTATGGTTTTCTCTAAGCTTTTCTGTTGGATTTTGCATTGCATTTTGGGAGTTTGGTGGCGGGTTCTCTGTAGGGTGTTCCCTAAATTATTCTTTTGGGTATTTACATTGGGTTTGTGTGTGTTTTTTGTGGAGGCTTTTCTGTAGGGTCTTCCCTACATTCATGTGGATGTTGCATTGGATTGGGAGGGGGAGGGGGGGCATGGGGTGCGTTGGTAGTGGCTTTTCTGTAGAAATTTCTATAAGATTTTCCTGTGGATTTTGCACTGGAGTTTGGGTTTCGAATTTCTTCCCTTGGATTATGCATTTGAATTTTTGGTGTTTGGTGGTTTTTCAGTAGGGTTTTCGGTAAGCTCTTCTGTTGAGCTTTGTAGTACATTTGGGGAGTTTGGTGGCTTTTTTGTACATTATTCTCCAAGTCTTTCCATTGGATTTTTCCATGGGAAGTTTGGAGTTTGGTTGCATTTTTTCTGTAGGGTTTTCTCCAAGATTTTCCCTGGGGTTTGCTTGTAGGGAATTCCTTAAATTCTTCCCTTGGATTCTATATTAGCTTTATTTATTTATTTATTTATGTTTGGTGGTGGCTTTTCTGTAGAGTTTCCTTTTAAGTCTGTCTTTTGGATTTGGCATTGGATTATTGGGAATTTTTGTTGGCTTTTCTCTTGATTTTTTTTCTAAGCTTTTCTTTTGGATTTTGCAGTGGAATTTGGCAGACTTGTGGTGGCTTTTCTGTAGGGATTTGTTTTTTTTTTTTCTGTTAGACTCTGCAGTGGATTTTGATGGGGTTGGTTGTGGCTTTTTTATATGGTTTTGTCTTAGTGTTTCTGTTTATTTGCAGTGGATTTTTGAGGTTTGGTGGTAGCCTTTCTGTGTGGTTTTCTGCCTTTTTTAATGTTGGATTTTCCATTGAGTTTTGGGGGTTGATTTTCTGTAGGATTTCCCTAAATTCTTCCCTTGTGTTTTGTATTTTTTTTTCCCCTTTGGTGGTGTCTTTTCAGTAGGGTTTTCTCCAAAATTTTTTTGTGATTTTTTTCTTTGTACTTTGGAGTTTGGTAGTGTCTATTGTGTAGAGTTTTCCTTACGTTTTTCTGGTTTAATTTGGCATTATTTTATTTGGCTTTTGGTGGAGGCTTTTCTGTAAGTATTGGATTTTGAGGGTATTTGTTGTGGCTTTTCTCTTGAGTTTATTTTCCAAGCTTTGCTGTTGGATTTTGCAGTGGAATTTAGTGCACTTCAGTGCATTTGAAATTTGGGTGTTTGGTGGTTTTTCAGGAGGGCTTTCTGTAAGATCTTCTGTTGGACTTTGCAGTGCATTTGAGGAGTCTGGTGGTGGCTTTTTTTGTACATTATTCTCTAAGCCTTTCCCTTGGATTTTTCCATGGGTTTATTGGGATTTAGTTATGTCTTTTCTGTAGGGTTTTCTCTAAGATTCTCCCATGGGTTTGTCTTTGGACAATGTGGGTTTTGGTGATGGCTTTTCTCTAGGGTTTTCCCTAAATTTTTCACTTGGATTTGTATGTGATTTTTTTTTTTCTGTGTAGTGGAGGCTTTTATGTAGGCTTTTCTCCAGTGTTTTACCTTGGATTTGGCATTGGACTGTGGGTTTTGGTGATGGTTTTTTGTAATTCTTCTCTTGAAATTTGCATTGGATTTTTTTTTCTGTGTGTGTTTGCTGGTGGCTTTTCTGTAGGGTTTTCTCTAAGCTATTTCTATTTTTAAGTCTCTGCCTCATGACTCTCATTCTTCACTGGTACTGCAAGGCCAGGATGTGCTCGCCATCAAGGGGTTTGTGACTGCTGGTGTGCCTGTGCTGGCTCAGGTCTGGCTCCCATTAACCTGAGGAGGTTAACAACTGGGGACAGGTTCAGCTGTGATGACAAGGGGGTGAACTGGCCCCAAGCTGGGCAGGATGTGGTCCTGGCAGGGGTACACAGGACCCAGCGGCAGCAGGAAACCGGATGGGAGGGAAAATAGGCGCTGCCCATGCCTGGGCAGGAGCAAGGGGGGACTGGGCTGTGGCTGTGAGGTCTTGATACATTTTCTGGTTTGAGCTGCAACAACTAGACACGAGCTTTGTCCAAGGCCCAGAGCTATCCCGGCTACATGCAACCTCCCTCCATTTTCAGGCGGCCATTTGAGTTTCTGCCTGAACTTTGGATTGGAATCATGCTGTGGGTGATGTACATCTGGTTCATCGCCTCGTGAAGTGATTGTTTTGGCCATTTGGCGGGTAATGGATTGAGCTAAACTGAGCCTTTTTTCTCCATAAAAGCCTTTTATACTTTTTTTTTTCCTCATGCTTGGCTTTCCCGTTTGTATTTTTTTTATAGTTTTAGTGCTGGATTCTGTGCTGGATATTGTAGTATTGGTGTTTATTTTATTTTATTTTTCTGTAGGTCTATCTGTAAAACCTTTCTCGATTTTTGTAATTTCATTGTTCATTTTTATGCAGTTTTTTTAAACATCACTGTTTTTTCTGTAGATTTTTTGGAGTTTTGGTCATGCTTTCTTCCCCCATAGTTTCTATTTTTCCTGTCAGTTTTTTTATTTGATGGCTTGGTATGTTTTTTCTTTTTTTTCCTCCCTATTTGTTTTTATAGCTTTGTTTGTTTTTCTGTATTTTGTTTGTCTTGTAGGCTTTTTTTTTTTCCTGTAGGTTCTTGAGTTTGTGTTGGAGTTATGGTAGGGTGAAAGAAGAAGCCTTCCTGCATATCTCCAAAGAAAACACTGAATACTTCAGTTCAATCTTTCCAGTGGCACCCTCATACTTTTCTTGGTCATCTAGAATAACTTCATTGACTTGGGCTGGTGTATTTTACAGGCTTTTTGAAGTGCTCTTTGAAATTTTTAAGGATCTGAGTGAAGAAAATTCTTTTTACGCAACCTGGAGATTTTAATGAAAATGTAACAATTTTATCACTGTATTTTTAGGTGGAGATGAATAGCAGAGGAACCAATGTAATTTATTTGTAGTTTTCCTGGAAAGTATGGTGCTTGTGGCACTGCGCTTAGGTTTGGAGACATAGTTCTTGCTTCCCAGAAATTTGGCTTTGAGTCAGGCAGTGAAGAAAGTGGACTGGATCTTTATCACCCACACTTGAGGTGTGCTCACAAATGTTACTCAGCTTAATCCAGATAATTTTATATGAATGTTGAGATTCATTCTGAAAACATATATAGATAGAAAAAAATGATTACAAGGTTTTGGTTTTGACTCAAGCAGAACAGAAATAATCTCTAAATCTTGAAAGGTGTTTCAATGGGAACTGGCTGCTACTTATGCTCCTGTTCTCGTGCAGTATATAGCAATGAACTGCAAGCCTCTAACAGCATTATTTGCCAAGTGTGTAAAATTAGCATACAGGTCTGAAGTGTATTTGGCAGTGGTCTTATTGACATGGGATTAAATCCATGGGTTGGCATCTGAGAGGCTAATTTTGCTGTGCATGTGCACAGGTTTTGTTTTCTGGGAAAGGTTAGTTGGTCTCTGGAGTCTGTCCTAGAAACGTAGTGCATGTCTGTGAATCTTAAATAACCAGAGACTGAAAATTTTTGGCTCATGTGGAGCGATTGGACAACGTACTGCTTCTGTCAATTTGTTTCTATCTTTGGAAAGCTGTGAAAAATTAGACTTGTACATTACATCAGCATTATCATCTTCATGCTGTGTTGCTTAGTTTTATTTCCAATAGAAATGTAGGGATGTTTTGTGAACCACGGGAGTTGGAGATTAAGGATCTGATCTTCAGACAGCAGGGGTCTGACTGCATTTTAATGCTCGTTTTACTTGAGGTAGACACAACTGTTTTCACAAGTTTGGCAATTTCCAGTTAGAGGAACTCCAAATAAATAAGTTTGCAGGTTATATAGGAACTAAGCTTCTTGGTGTGCTTTAATCACAGGTTTTTAATTCTTGTTCTCTGGGTAACTGGCTAAATGTCAAAATCCATTGTTTTTCAATATCACAAAATCCTGATGTGGTGTGTTCCATGCAAAGAATTAATTGATATTGGATAATGGGAATTCTCTTCTCCTTTATTTTTATATGCTTTGAGATGATTAACCTTATTTCTTAGTCTGCAACTTCTTTTGTCTCAAGGTCAGCTTTCATTGAGTGTTAAAGCTTGATCAAAGCCTGTGTTTGAGCTTGTTTGTGGCTGGTAAATTCTGCGCCCATGCCTGATTATGCTCTGCTTAGCCTTGCAGAACTTCTTTGAATGGCTGAACAGGTGAGATGACATTAAGTCAGAGAGTATGAACAGAAATAGGGATTAGCCTAGGAGCCGTACCCACATATGCAATGCAAGCAGGTCCTCAGAAATGAACAAGAATGGGGTTTTCCTGGCAGTAGCCATATAGTGATGCTTCCTCCCAGGAATGAGAAACTCCAGTTGCTCTCAGTATTTCTTCTGCTTTCCATCACTGATGAAGGGGAGAGAGCAAATACGTTTGGGAAATTACTGCCCCCTTTTTCCCAGAGGAGAGTGTTGGGGCTTGTCAGGAGGGTGGGTTTGAGGAATTTCCTTCCCCTGTTTCTGAAAGGAAAGCTTTGGCATCTGCTTAGTGGTGGCACCCTATAACTCCAGGTTTTGGTTCATTGAGGGGCTTGTTTTGAAAAAAAACGGAGGGCAGGAGGATGATGATGACTTTATAGCTATGCTCTGAGCCAAGTGCGATGATGGTGTAGTCAATCAGCCCCTCTTCTCCTTCAGCTGTGATGGGTAAACCCAAGAGCAGCACCTCAGAGTGCAGGCCAAGACTCAGGCTTTAGACTCAGGACAAACACCAGCAATGGTGGGCACAGAAATGGGGTGTTGTAGGCAACCATTGTTTTTCTTCTGGGATACTCTGTTTGCTTCTGATGGAGGACAGGCTACCAAGTTAATCAGCAGTTGTGTGTGAAATGCTGGCAGCCGTGTATGGGTCTGCTCCCTGGAGCTGCGCCACTTATTGTGGATTTACTGTGTTCCAGGTGCTGCTGAAACAAATTTCACTGTATTATGAAGCAGCCACACTCTAAGAAGGTTGATAGAGACGTCCCCTTTACAGAATTTTGCCTCAATTTTGTCCTTCTACTTAAGAATAGCCACTGTTTAGCTCAGCTCTATCTGGAATATCATTTTCCAGCTTCTCTGCCAATGTAAAGGCTACTTCTGTTTGAATATGATATGGAATGGCTTTTTTGGCAAACTGAAGTATCTGGGGGTGGATGAATCATCTAATTTACCTAAGAAACATGTTATATTGTAGGATACATTTCCTTTCTCAAAATATGGCCATTCAGAAATCTAAAGAGAAGGGAGTAATTCTGCTTTCCTCTCTCTCCCAGTGGTTATCCCAGTGGTTGTAGATGGCTTCTCATGAACCGGAGTCTCCCTTCTCCAGTTTTATGACTTGATCCTGAATTATCGTGAAGAAATATTCTCCCATTCTTACAGAGGCTATTCTAGTTCATATTAAACAAATAAATGTCCTTTGGGCAAAAGCAAGAAAGACTCGTGTCCTCATAGCTGAGCCTGTGGTAAGGACCTATTGAGTTTTTTTGTTTTGTTTCTGTGAATGTGCAATATTTACCTCAACACAATTTGTACACAAGAATATGAAAATGTCTTGGTGTAACATGGAAGGGATAAGGAATGATACAAAGTAAAATATATATAAAAAGTGTGAAGAAATTGGAGTTGGTGAAACACACAAAGCATGGAAACAATATTTGAAAGTACTTTTTTGGATAAGGAAAATAATTGCCTTCTAATTTTGTTTTTATTGGAGAGCTTTGCAAATAAACTGAAGATCACAGAATCACAGAATCGTCTAGGTTGGAAGAGACCTCCAAGATCATCTAGTCCAACCTCTGCCCTAACACTAACAAGTCCTCCACTAAACCATATCACTAAGGGCTACATCTAAACGTCTTTTAAAGACCTCCAGGGATGGCGACTCAACCACCTCCCTGGGCAGCCCATTCCAATGCCTAACAACCCTTTCAGTAAAGAAGTTCTTCCTAATATCCAACCTAAACCTCCCCTGGTACAACTTTAGCCCATTCCCCCTCATCCTGTCACCAGGCATGTGGGAGAATAGACCAACCCCCACCTCTCTACAGCCTCCTTTAAGGTACCTATAGAGAGCGATGAGGTCACCCCTGAGCCTCCTCTTCTCCAGGCTAAACAACACCAGCTCCCTCAGCCGCTCCTCGTAAGACTTGTTCTCCAGACCCCACACCAGCTTTGTTGCCCTTCTCTGGACTCTCTCGAGCACCTCCATGTCCTTCTTGTAGCGAGGGGCCCAAAACTGAACACAGTACTCGAGGTGCGGCCTCACCAGAGCCGAGTACAGGGGGACAATCACTTCCCTAGACCTGCTGGCCACGCTGCTTCTTATACAAGCCAGGATGCTGTTGGCCTTCTTGGCCACCTGAGCACACTGCTGGCTCATATTCAGCCGACTATCAACCAGTACACCCAGGTCCTTCTCCGCCAGGCAGCTTTCCAACCACTCATCTCCCAGCCTGTAGCGCTGCTTGGGGTTGTTGCGCCCCAGATGCAGGACCCGGCACTTGGCCTTGTTGAACTTCATACAGTTGACCTCAGCCCATTGGTCCAGCCTATCCAGATCTTCCTGCAGAGCCTTCTTTCCCTCGAGCAGATCGACGCACGCACCTAACTTGGTGTCATCTGCAAACTTACTGAGGGTGCACTCGATCCCCTCATCCAGGTCATCGATAAAGATATTAAAGAGGACCGGCCCCAGCACTGAGTCCTGGGGGACTCCACTAGTAACCGGCCTCCAACTGGATTTGGCTCCATTCACCACAACTCTTTGGGCCCAGCCATCCAGCCAGTTTTTAACCCAACAAAGCATACACCAGTCCAAGCCACGAGCAGCCAGTTTCTTGAGGAGAATGTTGTGGGAAACGGTGTCAAAAGCCTTACTGAAGTCAAGGTAGATCACATCCACAGCCTTCCCCTCATCCACCAAGCGCGTCACTTGGTCATAGAAGGAGATCAGGCTCGTCAAGCAGGACCTACCTTTCATAAACCCATGCTGACTGGGCCTGATCGCCTGGTTGCCCTGCAAGTGCCGCGTGATGACATTCAAGATAATCTGCTCCATGAGCTTCCCTGGCACTGAGGTCAAACTAACAGGCCTATAGTTCCCCGGGTCTACCCTCCGGCCCTTCTTGTAGATGGGCGTCACATTTGCTAGCCGCCAGTCAACTGGAACCTCCCCTGATAGCCAGGACTGCCGATAAATAATGGAAAGCGGCTTGGCCAGCTCCTCCGCCAGTTCTCTCAGTACCCTCGGGTGGATCCCATCCGGCCCCATCGACTTGCGTACATCCAAGTGTCGTAGCAGGTCGCCAACCATTTCTTCATGGATAGCGAGGGCCACATCCTGCTCCCCATCCCCTTCCACCAGCTCAGGGTACCAGGTATCCAGAGAACAACCGGTCTTGCCACTAAAGACTGAGGCAAAGAAGGCATTGAGCACCTCAGCCTTTTCCTCATCTTTTGTAACTAAGTTTCCCCCCGCATCCAGTAAAGGATGGAGATTCTCCTTAGTCTTCCTTTTTGTGTTGATGTATTTGTAAAAACGTTTTTTGTTATCTTTAATGGCAGTAGCCAGATTGAGCTCCAGATAAGTTTTGGCCTTTCTAATTTTGTCCCTGCACAGCCTCGCAACATCCTTATAGTCCTCCTGAGTAGCCCGCCCTCTTTTCCAAAGATTATAAACCCTCCTTTTTCTCCTAAGCTCGAGCCACAACTCTCTGCTCAGCCAGGCCGGTCTAGTTCCGTGTCGGCTCGTCTTTGGGCACGTGGGGACAGACCGCTCCTGAGCCGTTAAGATTTCCTTCTTGAGGAGCGCCCAGCCTACCTGGACTCCTTTGCCCTTCAGAACCTCCTCCCAAGGGACTCTGCCAACCAGTGTCCTGAACAGCTCAAAGTCAGCCCTCTGGAAGTCCAAGACAGCGGTTTTACTGGTCCCCTTCCTGACTTCACCAAGAATAGAGAACTGAACCATTTTGTGGTCACTCTGCCCAAGACAGCTCTCGACCACCACATCTCCCACCAGACCGTCACTGTTCGTGAACAGAAGGTCTAGCGGGGCACCTCCCCTGGTAGGCTCTCTAACCAGCTGCATCAGGAAGCTATCTTCCACGCTCTCCAGAAACCTCCTAGACTGCTTTCTCTGGGCTGTGTTGTGCTTCCAGGATATGTCTGGGAAGTTGAAGTCCCCCACGAGAACAAGCGCTGACGATTTCGCGGCTTCTGCCAGCTGCCTGTAGAACTCCTCATCCGTCTCCTCATCCTGGTTCGGCGGTCTATAACAGACCCCCACCAGGATGCTTGCCTTCTTGGCCTTCCCTCCGATCCTAACCCACAGAGACTCAACCTTATCATTCCCAGCCTCAAATTCCTCAACATCAAAACACTTTCTAATATAGAGAGCCACACCACCACCCCTTCTGTGCTGCCTGTCCCTTCTGAAGAGCCTATAGCCAGACATTGCAGCACTCCAGTCATGAGAGTGGTCCCACCACGTTTCCGTGATGGCAACCAAGTCATAGCCTTCCCGCTGCACGATGGCTTCCAGCTCGTCCTGTTTGTTGCCCATGCTGCGTGCATTAGTGTAGATGCACTTCAGCTGGGCCACTGCCATCTTCCCCAGCTTTGCCATTGTTCCCCCTGGTACAGCTCCAACAGGCCTTCTTTCAGCCCCATCCCCCTTCTTTCCTAGTTTAAAGCCCTCTCAACGAGCCCTGCCAGCTCCTGGGCTAGGATCCGTTTTCCCCTTGGAGATAGGGACCCGTCTGCGGTCACCAGGCCGGGTGCCGAGTAAAGCGCCCCATGGTCAAAAAACCCAAAATTTCTGTGTTGGCACCAGCCTCTGAGCCACTTGTTAATCAGGTGGGCTTTCTGTGTCCTCTTGGTACCCCTCCCTGCTACTGCAGGGATAGATGAAAACACCACCTGTATTCCCGCTCCAGCCACTAACCGTACCAGTCCCCTAAAGTCCCGTTTGATAGCCTTCAGGCTTCTCTCATCAACATCATCACTGCCAGCCTGGACTATCAAAAGAGGGTAGTAGTCAGAGGGGCGAACCAGGTTGGGAAGCTTCCTGGCAACATCCCTGACCCTGGCCCCAGGGAGGCAGCAGACTTCCCTACGGGTAGGGTCAGGTCGACAAATAGGGCCTTCTGTTCCCCTGAGAAGGGAGTCACCTACAACGATCACCCTTCTGTCTTTCTTGGTGGAGGCTGTCTTGAGGCGTGGAGTCAGCTTCCTCGCCCTAGGCATCCTCCTGGGTAGACTTTCTACCTCGTCCTCACCCACTGGTCTCTCAAGCTCCAGGGCCTCAAATCTGTTATGTAAGGGCACCTGGGAAGGTGGGGCCGGTAGGGGGGGGCATTGCCTGCGAGGTCGAGCAGGGACCTGTCTCCATTCCTCCTCAACTCCTAGGTCCCCTCCCTCTGCCCGACAGCGACAGGGCAGGGGTTCCACCCCCATTTGGGGTGTCTCACCCCCGTACCTCTCCTTCAGGCCCTGCAGGGAGTCGCTCCACCAGTCTATCTCCCGCTCACACTCCCTGATAGCCCTCAACCTCTCCACCTCCTCTTTGAGTTCTGCCACCAGGCGGACCAGGTCGTCCACCTGCTCGCACCTCACACACACGTTGCCTCTGCCTCCCTCAGATGGCAGCAACAGGCTCAGACACTCCCTGCACCCAGAGACCTGAACTGCCGCATTATTGAGCAGGCGGCCAGTCTGGGTGGCCACAGACTTTCTAGTGAGAGTGCTCTGCCTAGTGAAGACCATCGCAATCCAGTTAGCAGTCGACAGCCGTTAAAGATGTTGTTCTTATGGGCGGGGGGAAACTCTGCCCTCCCCGCCCTGCCTGCGCGAACTGCCGCAGCAAACTGCCGTGCCCACCCTTCTGACGCGCCACGCCCTGTTTGCCCGCCCTGGTCGCCGCGCTCCTGGTCACTCGCGCTCCCTAGGGGCTGCTTTTGAACGGCCGGGGAGGGGGCGCTGCTGGCTCCGCCTACGCCTCGACAGCCTCCCTCGCGGGGGCTGCCGGGTCCTGGCGGCTCCCTCGAGCGGCCTCGATGTCGGAAAAAAAGCCCTGCGTGTCCCGATCCCCCGCTCCGCTGCAGAACGCGCCTGCCCCGGAGCCGATCGCCTCGGCAAGTCAAAGATGAGAGCATGATTTTTGGTAATGCCTTGTTTTTCACACCTCCCATCGTTAATTCAGACTACTGAGCTCAAATTACTATGTTTCTTTTTAGCAGGTAATTGATAGGCTCTTGCCTTGATAGGAGACTATAAAGTTTTGAACACTGGATTGTGTTTATATTTGCAATTAATTAGCATACAAATGCACTTGCATACTGTATTAGAAGACTCACAGTATGGTCTGCAAAATCAGTCTTAAACTTAGAAGATCTCCAGAATTAAACTATGCATTAGAAATGCTCTTTGCAAATATGTTACGGTTTTTTTTCCCTGTCCTTCAGGACACAGGATAGACAGTACTTATTTAGGAGAGATTCATTTCACTTCAATATAGTTGCCTAACAATTAGGTATGTAGCTGAAACCAGAAGTCTAATTACCTCTAAAGTCTAAAGAGAAATAGAAGAAACTATGGATGGTTATTCTTCCTGCTCATCTCAGAAGACTGTCTTGGGATGCAGTGAATCCCCTCTGGAGATGCATGCATCTCTTCAGTGAGAACAGAGTCTACATGACTACATTAAAGTGGGTCTTTTACAAAACTATATTTAGGTGAGGTATATCCTGCCCTTGAGCAACTGTTCAGTGTTGTATTGCTGCCTGGGTGTTCAGTATTCAGTGCTAGTCTTTATTGCCATGTTGGGTAACGTCCTTTTCAAACCCACCTCTGAAGACAGAGAATTATTCATTTTCTCTGACCTTTTCTACAGCAATTGTCAGTATGTTAGCTGGGTGCTTCATAAAAATGACTTATAGCCACCTTGGGAGATAAGGAGATACTATTACCTCTATTTTATAGGCAACCTTTACTTTGGCATTTCCTTGGATTTTAAATATCTGACTTTGCAACTTCAATAATGTAACTTTAATTTAGATTCCTTATGCAATTTAAAAATAAATAAATAAATAAATAAAAAGCCAGCATGTAGTATTTCATTGACATAAAAATCTTGTGATAGGCTATCTATCAGAGTCATCTCTTCAGTTTGAAACTCCATTCCAGAGGATCCCCACCTGGCACGGAAAACTTCTTAGAAACTGCTGCTTATTGCAAGGATCTGTTTCAGGGCTGTTATCAGTTTGGAAGAAGTATCCTGACTCCTAGTGTTCACACAGCCAGCTTTGATTGCAGCTGCCCCTGAAATTCTAAGTAGGAATACTTCTGATTTTTGTTCAGTTTTATCCAGGTTTTCTGTCATTAAGCAGCAGACTTCAGGATAAAAGGTAGTTTTCTAGTAAGGAAAAGACTTCAGTACTAATAGCAAAGTTAGGAGCATACATCTGATGCTGAACTTCTTTCCTAGGTCTCACGGAGAAGTCTTGAGGAACAGAAGTGAAGGGAATTGTTCATCAGCCACCCCCAACTTCCTTGCTAATTTAGGGGGATTTACTGTCCTGAAACTTCAGTTGGCCCACGAAGGTGCAAATTAAGCATCTATTAAGCTATACAGGAATGACTTGACATGTAAATGGCCTTCAGAAAGCATTGCAGCCATAACTGGACCTTTTTCCTTTTCTGTAAGATTTTGCAAATACCTTGTTATTAAAGTTACCCACTTTGCAAAGACAATGTTATGGCTTGCTTCTAGAGTGCTCTCAGACGCATTACTGAAACAGATGCTGGAATGGGAGCATGGCACTTAGAAAGCAATTCCTTCAGCATGAAGGTTGCTATCAGATTTAGGGGTGGGTCATTCTGATTACGTTAAGAAAGTTAAAACCTTTAAAAACACTCTAAAGATCTATTATTCTAATGGATAACAAGTAGGGGATCCAACTGTATTCCTTCCCCAATGGACAGTCTTGTTCTAAACCCCCTATGAGCTTCTCATACAGATCTATGACGTATTCTAGCCCCCATTTCAAACAGTGAAAAAGTTTTTGTTTTGGTGTTGTTTTTTTTTTTTCTTTTTTAATGTTTTTTTTTTAAATATACTGAAAAACACTAGGATCTTCCTCCAAACAGTTTTAAGTCTAGTCCAAAATTTCTCAAACACTCTTTGTGGAAGATATTTAGTGTGGAGAACTTTATCCTTGTCAATGGAAGCCATAAGAAACTGAACAGAGGGTCTTCTAATAGGAAATTCTGGGCAAATGTTATGTCAGACAGTGACTGCACTGGCACTAATTGTTCACTAAGAATTCTTTGTTACATAAAAAGTGAGTTTTCCAGTGCCCATATGGCATATATTACCATTTTTTTCAGAATTCTCTCAATGTAAAACAATCAAAGAAGCCCACAGAAATCATGACCATGTTAAAGAAGAGGTTTACTCTGACTATGTTTTTATTTCCAAAATGAAGTTGTCATTGTACTGGGTTGCACTGAAAAGCTCTCATGAGAGCTCTTGCTGTGGTCAGGATTTTACCTTTGGGACAGATTATAGAGTACATACTTGAAAATGGCTTTCAAAATACCACTCCTTGTCATTCTAAGCAAAAGAGAAAGTAATGTGGGAGACCTTCCTGGTAGGGGAAAAGTTTGCTATCTGTTTTATATTTGATGCATACAGCTGTTAACTTGATTTGGGTTATACATTTTGCAGTCCCAAAATGAAGAAAATATTTTCTTCAAAGATATGAATTTGGGACACCTCAGAGTGTTTGAGAGGAGAGATTATACCTACGGATTTTTCTCCTTGTTAGAGGCAAATTTCTGGTTCTCTTTGTTGTGGAAAAAACCTTGAAAAAATAAATGTGAAAGACTTCAAGTGTCTTTGAAGTAAATGTAAAATTCTTAAAATCTAACAATGTTTTATCTTCTCCTTTATGCTCTATTAGTAAGATATTTACTTTCACAATCCAGTATCTTTAATTCAGTATCTTTAATACTCAGAATAGGCATTGTTTTTCATCTACATCTATCACTGAGATACTTGCCTGTTGGACAAATACAAGTTATTTAATTGCCAGTCTGAAATGTGCACAGATGTAATGTGATGTGATGCTCGAGGGCTATCGGAAAATGTTGGCCATTCTTAAAGTGGGTGGAGATGCACCACGTACAGAAAAGAGGTTATTGCTGCTGAGATGGATATGCTGGTGAGCAGAATATCAATGAAAATATTTCTGTACTACTGTGCTCTAATGAACTCTGATTTCTAGAAAGTATAAACAGAATTTTATATGTGGAATTCCTGTATTTTTAAGAACTTTGCATGAAAACATCCCAACTGTCATTAGGCAGTAAAAGTAGCCTGTCTCCCTGAAGAATCCTTGTATGCCTGAGGCTGTGCCATGGCATGGTATCCTTCCTTCTTGAACCTCCTTGTAGGTGTGCTCTTTTCCATGTATATCAGCCTCCCTTCTCTCTAACTTGCTTCTTCATAAATTGCTCTTATCAGTGCTATACCAATCTCCCCTTTTTTATAATGAATTTGAAACATTGGTCATCAATCAACTTATATCTTAGGTGCCTGAATGTTTTAGACGTCAGAGCATAAGTGTGCTCTTGTGACTGAGCTTGAGTGGCTTGAAGGTACCACCTCTCAATTGCTGTCTGATATTCTCACCTCGGCTCAGGTGCTGTAGCTGACAGCTTGGGCTCCAACTGACCAATCTGTTGTACGTACTCTACAATCATCATAATGTTTGTATTTCACTTATCTTTAATATCATAATTCCTGGCATGTTATTGAATATCAAATAATTGTGGTTTTAACCAAAAGTCCATTAAACACTGCAATTTAATCTTGTTGATGATGTCTTGAATTCTCAAATTAATTTCTGAATGAAGAAATATCTTGAAAAAGCTTTGAAAAACTGTACTGTACCGGTCACTTATTTTTGCTTTTCAGCACTCCTTGGAGTAATACTATTCAGAACTTTTGACTGCATTTCTATCTTTATGCAAATATGCCATAATTAGTTGAATGAAAGTCATCTCTTTGACTTCTGTTTTTCAAAATTCCTTCCAAGCAATAGAGTATTGTATTCTAACACTTTTTCTGCGTTTTAATGCCTTCAGTGCTTCATTTGCTACATAACTTAATTCTGTAAAATGCTATCGGCTTTAGCCTACTCAAATGCAGTCACCTTTCCTTCATATGGATTAATTCAGACAACATACTGTATTTTAGTGCACAGATCGCTCTAGCAATACTAACTGTCCCTTTAGGAGATTATCATTTATGCAATGCTGCAGAACTTTGGTATTCTGTCTATGAAGGTGATAGAGAAGTATTTACTTTAGTGTGGCCTTTTTTGTATAACTAGCTGCTGGATGATGGCTATCACTGCTCTTCTACTCATTGCTCACACACATTCAGCAATTGTACCACCTGTTTTTTTTCATGTGTGAATTTCATTAGTTTTTATTTAAATGTAATTTTTGACTTCAGTGATTTTTTTTTTTTCAGCCAGGTTTGTTAGCTTGCTATTAAACCTTGTGCCAAGAAATTACAAGTCTTCCTGACCAGACCTACCTATGGTCACTTACTCTGAGTGTTGGCAGAGGAAGTGAGTGCCCGCTGCCTACCGGTGTACCCTTAGAAGCTAGGGCTAAGAACTGCTTTCTCAGTCAGGAATGTTCACTGGATTTTTATCAGGCCACGCAGGAGTAGGTCTGTCAGGTACAGCCTGTGCTCTCCCCTTTCTCCCTTCCTTCTTCCATCCCTGCTTTGTCTTGGGGACATGTGGCAACTCTTGAATTACATGATACCACAGAAGACTGCTGGATTTACAAAGCTGAATGGGGATTGCTGCCATTACATAAAAGCATTGCAAAGCAAATTCCTTATATCAGCTTGTTAGATGCTTATTACCAGAGACCAAAGAATGACATTTGTATAATGAAATTGGTATAACAGAACTAGTAATCAACATTTTCATAGCTAGATTTTAGTCAAGCATCATGGATTATATTTCAGCATATTTAGTCAGCTCAAAGTAGCATTCCAGCAGTAAACTGTGTGTTTACCTGTCTGTTTTCCTTTTATATTCTACTTCTATTTTCGGACATGCTTGTTATAAAGAAATGTTAACTTTGTTTATAATGCAAGGGAATGATTAAAGGAAAGGAAGATACAAATTTAAAGTAAGATATAAGAGAAAGTGGAGCTGAAAGAGAAATTATTCAGAGAAAAAGAAAACAAAGGTAGTACAGATAAGTTATGGAAACTAAATTTTACAACATAGTAAAATATCTTCCAGGAGTTAAAGTAGGTCAAGATTTTGTAAACATTTAGTTTTAAAGCATTCAGAAAATGATAATCATGTACTGGCAATAGCACTCTAGTTTTCAGGGTCATTTCTTCTGGTGAGATGTGATATTACTGGATACCTCTAGGGGGTGTAGCTTTGTTTTTTCCATTTACTTAAAGTTTTGTGAAAAGCCTGGAATACCGAAAAAAATTGTTTTTGAATTGCTATCTTACAATTTTAAAGGTTGCAATATTATTTAAAAGTAATAATAATAATAATAATAATAATAAGAAGAAGAAGAAGTCAGCAAAATTCTCACTCCATTGAAGTCCATAACAGTTTTATTGTTAGCTGTGACACAGGCACTGTTTCACCCTTAGTTTTTTCCAGTCATTTACCAAGTCAGGAGCTGTATTAGGGCCACCCTCATTATTAAAATAAGAATAGCAAAGCATAGTTTTGATATCTTCCTGAAAGATAAAATGTTCAGTTACTTAAGTCTAGTTTGGAGAAGTGAACCCATCTTCATTACTTCTAGATCTTTCATTTGAAGAAATACTGCAAATGTCAACCTGACCTTGTCAGTTTAAATACTGCAGTTTGCCGAAGAGTTCAGGCCACCTCCAATTTCAGAAGTCTGTCCTTACCATGCAATTACTGAAGTCCAGAAAGAATGAAGAGTTCTAGTCCACTGCTAAACTATTTCTGTGATCAGCACCTAATCTGAAAGACAGTGGTTTAGAATGGCTGAATTATTCAAGCACTACAGTGCTTTGATAGAACAAAGAGCAGCAGTAAATGCAATGATTTTTAAAACAACCTATAATAACTGGACTCCCATTGTTTTCAAAATAGATTTACTGAGGTTTATAGCAATAATGTGGGATGAATTTCTGTCTAGGCTGCAAACAGTGAGCAAAGGACAAAACTCCTTTTGCCAGCACTGTCTGTAATGTTGGGGCAGAATTTTGTGTCAGCTTATGGTGAAAGGAGAGATTCCTCCACCCTTCCTTGTCTTACAAGGAAAATTTTTCCAGTAAGATTGGGAAGGTTCAGTTCACCTTCTTATTCACAATTTATTTACAGTGCAGGATTATCTACTCTGAGACCACTACTCTGTTTTTCTGCCACAAAATGATGGGAATCTGTCCATTCATCTTAGATTATATCCAAGTGGTATGCTGCAATTTAGTATTAATTTTAGTAGGATAATTCATAGGGGATATGCCTGACAATTGTATTTTTAGATCAGCAGCTAACAATAATTAGGTCATAATAATAATAATAATAATAATAATAATAATAATAATAATAATAATAATAATAATTTTATAATTATATAACATAACATGGTCATGGTCATATATAACATAACATGGTCATAATAATAATAATATTAGGTCAGAGGTTGGACTCGGTGATCTTGGAGGTCTCTTCCAACCTAGATGATTCTGTGATAATATTTTGATGACCAATTATAGGGCTTCTCTGCTAGAGAATAGCAGAAAGATTTTCATAGGGACAAGGGGGAGATGGGGGAGATAAGTGTACAAGTCCCACCTGAAACCAAAAAAGTAAGAAGCCTATGAAAATCTCTCTCAAATTTATCTCTTTTACTCCTAATTTATTGCAGATACTAACATATAGGATGCACGGAGGGTCTTCTGGGAATCAGACCCACATTACTGTATTACTCTTTGTTCTGCTCTTTGTTATCCCAAAAGTACACTGAGGCTATTCTGAGAGGGTGCCAGCACTTCAAAGCCCACATCATATTTTTGTGTATCTTTCTATATTTTATCTAAAAATAAATACAGATAATATTGGTAATTTATCTTCTCTGTGATATTAACAGGTAACTTTTGGATGCTCCTTATTAATAACTCTATATTTCCTGATAGACTTGTTAAATGATAACTTGTTTGTTATCTCAGCTAATAGCTTGATAATAACAGCAGCATAAGCTAATTATCTTCATGATACTGTTACTGAATTTTGTTGAATTATTAATAAGGAGCATCTTCAGTGCAGTGATTCATGCTAAACTGTATTCATGTTCATACAATTCCTTTCAGCTACAATAAGCCCTACTCTTTTATTTGGATACTCTTCTCATTTTGTCATCCACATACAGATGGTAAATGCTGCCATCTTAGCTTCTGATCTCTTCACCTTCCCATAGCTCTGTATAACTCAGTCTCTTTCATGTGTCTTTTGAAGATAATCAACAGATTTCCCTTTAACTTCTTACTTTCCAATGGGTAGATTCCAGTCTTAGATTGTGTGGATGAATCTGACATAACTATAGGGAATATAATAGATTTACTTAATATTCCAGATGTCATCCATAATACAATGAGTCTTTCCATGGTCCTTAATAGCAATGGACAGTGACCTAACAACTGGTAACAGAAACAAGTTGTTTAGTAATGCATAGTTACACGTTATTGTGGGTAAACTATTACTTTTATCAGTTGAGCTTGTATACAGGAAAGACAAGTGATAATACTTTAAAAATATGTTCCCATTGTAATGCTCTACTTCAAACTTTGATTAGCATTATCTGTTCAGGACTATGTTTTTCATATTGGTTGTCTGCCTCATAGCATGTCTTGTTTTGATGTAAAGTTAAAGGTAAAATACTTTTTGTTTGTTTTGTGTTTTTTTTTTTTTTTTCAAACGAAAAAGTAAAGGAGAAATACATTGTTAGCCCATGGAAAAGAAGATAGCAACCCTTTTACGGAGAAAGTCCTTAATTACCTTCTGTTTTGATTGCATTTAGCCAGGTTGTTTACATTTGAAAAAAAAAATAATCCAGATTCAGTGGACACAATGAGAAATCATAACAATGACAATTTCCAAATACTCATCCTGAGGGTTTTGGTTTTTTTTTTTTTTCATCTTAGCTTGCTGAAAGCAATCTGCTCTTTCTGGTTCTTGTGGATCATTTTGTGATATAAGGTACATGTCTCAGTCTTCTTGTCTTCCCACTGTGATGTGCAGCTCTTGCAACAGAATGGCCTGAAACACAGGCATTGAAGAAAGACTAGACTGTGCAAGGGGCCTAGGGGAAGAAGAAATTGGAGCATAGGAAAAATAAGACTAGAACTGCAGAGCAGGTACTAGTTGAGGCCAATGTCACAGCAAAATGTTTTTGCATGTGGGAATCAATATGTAAAGATCTTGGAACAACTTATAAGGAAGAAGGGGAGCTTCATAAAGGCAGACCTGAGAACCAGGAAGACAAGAATTATGAGGCTACAACTTGGGAAATTTTGAAGAAAAGAAAGAGGGGGAAAAAAAAGACTATGATCAGAAGAAACACTTATGTAGGGAAAAGAGGCGTTTTTCTCAAGGAGACTGGTGCAGAAAACCCACAGAGGAGGGAAGGTGACAGAAGGAGAGTAAGGAGAGTAACAGTGTTAGTGGTAGTAACAGTGGCTGAGAGAAAAGACTGGGAATGTCTAGGGAAGGAGACAGGGACTGAACTGAGGAATACTCTGGGGAATAGGAGTGTCTACATGAGAGGACGAGAATAGGATGCTGGGAAGAGTCAGATGTAGAAGGAAGGAGAGGGAGAAAGGCTTGGCAGAGCAGCAGTCTGGAAAAGAGGGGAAAAAAAAGTGCTCACAATAGTCTGCTAAAATAGACCTTAGGGTTTCTCCAGGATGACTCCAGCTGAAAAACAAAGTGCCAACATGTACTTAACATCATCTCTATTGGACAGCAACTTATTCTGTTGCTAGTTACTGTGCTTGTCAGAGAGAGGTGTTGTACATCTGGATGTGATATATTGTATAAATCCACATCATAATTCTGTGGATTTTTAATAAAACAGTAGAATTAGACATCTACACCAATAAACAGCTGTGTGATATTGACGCTGCAAAACCAAAAGGCTTTAAAAGATAGAAAATTCCAAAAGATTAGAATTGTATTGGCAAATAGTTGCATGTTTATGTACTTCTTTTTTTTTTTTTCCATGGGATCTTTGCCTTACTCATGCCACAAGATGAAAAGACTTGTTGAATGAATGTGTGCAATACTGTGTTCTATACACATTGCTTGGATTGTTGGCCCAAGATTTACTTAGTGTATGCTATAACAGCTCTATTATTTGAGCTCTAGAGTTATTCATTTCCACACTGACACTTCTGTGACATTCTTCAGTACACTGAGTGATCCAGGAACATGAATGAATTTCTATTCATAGCATCCTTGTGATTCCAGTGATTGACTTCTTGAAAGCACATTAATGTTTTTTTTCTTTCTCTATATTCTTATGTATAATCTCCAGATATCCTAGAAGAAGCTTTAAAAATCATTTCTCTCTTTGCAAAACCACACTTACTTCTCCTGTTTTTTTTTTTTTTTTTTTTAAAAAAAGGGGGGGGGTAACTATTAGATTCTCTCCCAGTGTCCTTTAATGACTAATAAAAGCATAACTGCAGATACCATGCATTCCAGGCTTATTCAGTGTGTTGATCTATGTGATACCATGTCATGTCCAGTTTTACCTGCCTTACATATTTGAGAACATGCTCCTGCCTTATGAAATTCAAACACTTGAACACTTGAGACTTGGAGTTGTCAATTTCTTTGTGAATTTATCTGCCTAAGGTTGATTCTTAGTGACGAAACTAAATATAAATACTAGTTCAGGAATAGAAATACTAACAATTTGAGAAACTGGTCAAAAGTGGCAAAAAGTTATGTTCAGCAATTAAGGTAGCAACAAAAAAACTCTTTTCAAAAAGTGACTTTAAATATTGCTCAGAATTTTTTCAGCAGCAGAAGGATTTTTTTTTTTTTGGTAGAACTACTCATGGAATCACAGTAAGATTTCTTGAATGTATGTCTTCATTGTCTTCCATGTATTTAAATTTGGGCATCCAAACCAAAAAGAGCTCTGAAAGTCAAAAAACATTCTCTGTGTAGGCACTGCAGCTGACATCAGTGGGACTTATGAGAGGAACATGTATGCTTGATTCCCCACTGCGGCATACAGAGAAAAAGTAAGTACTAATCTGCCAATTCACCCAGCCTAGGGTCATAATTCAAAATTAGAAACAATAGTGGGGTTGTAATGCCCAATGGAAAGTGGTTGTGAATGAGGCAATAAGAAGGAATTATTAACTTTGCCCTAAGTATCTCAGGAAATCAGAAAACTCTATTTTCAAAGAGTAAGAAAGTTCTTGAGAATATCCAGCCTTTCTTCTATGAGAAGATAGACTGTGAAGCAAATAAAGAAGAGAGGAGCTTACAGTGATGTAACTTTGACATTTTAGTCTTATGAGAAAGAATGTGGATCAAAAGGATTCCTTCATTATTCCTTTTTGGGGAAAAATAAAAATCAATCTTATTCTCCAGTACTACGCCTTTTACGTTTTAGAAGGGATGGTAGCTGAGATGTGAGAAATGCAACCGTGTATGAATGATGTAGCTGCACATTTGGTTTGCAAAAACAAAAGAACTTTTTATGGCCTACTAATGTTTCCCTACTCTAATCCATCAATGAACACTACCAGTAATAGCAGCAGAAATAAAAAATTTTCTGGCTACAAAATCAAAATTGCAAATTGTGGGGAAGCTGTATTATTTTTACTCCAGTTTAATCTCAAGCACTTTCTGTCTATAAACACAATTTACAAGCAGAACACATTCTCCTCTTGGAATTTACCGAAATGTATTTTAGTTTCATGAAATGTCAGTTAAACACGAGAGTGCAATTATCTGTTTACTGGCAAACAGGCAGTCCACATTAGTTCAGATCTGCTTCACTGAACTGTGTTCAGCAGCTCAAAGCATTCAATTGTTTCATTATAAGATTTCATCAGACACCCATGGCTCCAGCACCATGGCACAGAAAGGGCTGTGCACTATCCCTGCTGCTTTCCATGTTTTGTCTGCTGCTGCTTAAAAGCTGCCCCTGCTCACTACAGAAACTGTTTACAAGATTTTCAAAGGTTATTGTAGCTTCATGTGTATATGGTTTGTATTATTTGTGTCTTATCTAGGTTGTTCTCCCCCTTCATCCATTTTTTTTTTTTTAAACCATGGAAAGTTGAAAATTAGCTGCAGTGGCTTTGCTTTGACCTCATTTCAGTCATAATGCCTAAAAGTCAATAGGGATGGTATTTTGTACTATATTAACCACATGCAGCCTTACATCCTGGTGTAAATCCCTACCACTGCACATGAAGCTTCCGTGGTCTCTGCGTGGGCAGAGCTGGCATGCCATACACTGACAGCGCAAGGTACATCTGATTGAATTGCCATTTACACCTGAAACTTCTGATGGAGCCAGAAAGGCCTTGATCCTGGGAGATGTTTCAAGTGAGCTGTCCCCTTCCCTGATGCAGATGGATCTTAGATCCAAAATGTCATGCACAATTACCCTAGAGTCCTTGACTCTGAATCTCCTAGGAACTCTTAGCATTACTCAGGCTCTCATATTCCCTCTGATAGCTTTCAGGACTTGATTTCAATGAAGATTCATCCTTCCTAAGTACTGGCTCAGAAGAGAGCCATGACCTAACACAGAAAAAAAAAATACAACATTCATTCTTACAAATTAAGCAGCAGAATACAAACTACTAGGAAAAAGTCTGCACAGTGATGTATTCTTAGTGTTCTATCTAAAGATGTCCAGGCTATTTTTCATTTCCACAGTTTGAGGCATCTCCAGGGCAAAAATCTCCTTTTTCATGACTGGAGCACCTAGAGACCAGCACTCGGATTCAATTTGTACTGTGATTCCCCTGTGTATCATAATTGCTATCTCATACTTGCGTTGTGATTTCAGCATACTGCTCCATTTCACTTATAAATCAAAATCCCACATAATGTCAAGTATTTTCTAATAAGTAAATTTGGTATTAAAGCATTAAACCCTCCTGCCATCTCAGACCTATTGAATAGACTGGAGCCTGTAGTCAGGACAGGCAGCTCCCAAGTCCCCTTGGCACTAAAGGGCCTAAAAACATCTGGCCTATGACTTTCCAAGCTCTTCATTGCTGTAGCATGGAGGAGACCTGAATCAAGTAGGATTCAGACAAGGAGAGGTGAGTGGCTATCCTTTGGTTAGTGCATCAAAGAGGTGCTTCGCTAAACCATGGATCAAATCGTTCAGCTTGGCAGGAAAAGGGGCATGTGGGACATCATCTTTGGCATGTGAAGCATCACTGGTTCTCCTGCGAATGATGACACAGTGGACACCGTGGAGCAAAATGAGGGAGCTGAACCCATGGAGGTGGCCCCACAGGTATCCCCTATAAGCATATGCTTTCACCCTCAATGTGCACAGGCAAGAGGACTGGTCATTCATGTAATGAATGTATTAAACCTACCGTGCAACACGTCAGTGATTACTAGTGCTGATCTGAGTCTGGGGGTGGAATATCACTGTCCAAAACACTCCCTCCTTAGAAGAAAGAGAATAGGCACAGGCAATGTGCTTATGAAGCTTTTTTTATGAGCTGTGTACAGTGATAATCAGATTATATCTATGTTAACAACAGAAGTAGACTGTAACAGCATAGAGCAATAATGCTAAACTCCAGAACTGCAAACTGTAGACATAGAAAAGTTCCTTTTCTCCTGTTACTGAATGATGCCTAAACTGTAAGAACACCAGACAAAGTGAATCATTAAAAGAGCATCAGTCAGCATAATCTGCAGGCTCTTTCCCTCTTTTTACAATAAGCAGAAACAGGACTTTAGAAATGTCTGTTTTGTTTTGGATTGGTAGATTATTTTTTTCTTAAATCTTTACAGTTTTATACTCATTTTTCTCATGCTGTTTCTGCTTACAGCTTTCTTGTTATGATTGAATCATTGATTTCCTTACTAACTTCTTGGTATTGCAGGGATACCAGTATTTCAGCTTTCAGAAGTGTTGCTTCTGATGAGGAAAATGTTTTCATCTTCGATATCCTTAAAACTGTATGTAATCAGATGACATCAGATGTCTGTAATCACTTGACCAAATTAATGGAAACAGAAGCATAAGCATCTGAGAAAGCACAGCAAGCAAGGCAGAAATCTACACAGTAAGTTAACACCATTTCTAGCATCCATTTCAGGCAGTATATTATCCATATTATCTTCCCACCCCTTTTGCTTTGCTTTGACAAAGATCGTGACCATAAAACGATGTGTAAGGTACACGCTGTTGTTTTTAAGCATAAACATATGGATACTTATGTAATCTTATTTAGTACTAGTTGGTAATTATGCTACTAATGCTTGGGTTTGGGGCCAAATTTATGTGGAACTTCTGCTGTCTTATTTTTAGTGTAAAGCAGGCATGTAAGAAAATAAATTTGAATATATCCTTATTTACACCTCTTTATTTCTTGAAAGTGTTGAATCATTAGTGTATTTTACTAACAAAACAGGTTTGGTAAACTGAAATTAGCTAGTATGCCTGTTTAATTAATTGGCCAGCAAGTAAATGTTATCCAGGTTAGAGGAGGATAGTCTAAGGTGTTTAAAAATGTTTGAATGTGTATCTCAGTTGGGGTGATGTTATTGCAGCCATGAAAACAAACATTCTCTATCATACAAGCACAAAATTATTTTGTTTCTGCTCTTGATCCAAATTCCATTTGAACAAATCATTGTTCACAATTTCTCTACCACTATTGGAGTGTCAGAAAAAAAATCATGAATGCATAAATCAATCACATAATTGCTCAGGCTTTTTACTGATACTTCTTCCTCACAGTCTGTAAAATAAGTAGGGATAAAAATAAAATAAGTAATACATTTGTTATTAAAAAAAGGCATTGAGCATGTTCAAGCTGAATCTTTTATGAAGAGATAATTATTTGCATAACACCAGAAGTGACCTGACCCTTACAAGAAAACTTTTTTATGCATAGTAAGACTGAAGTCAAGAAAACTATGGAACATACCCTACACAGAAATACCCTAAAACTGAATTGTTCAAATGGCTCAAATATTGTTGGAATAAACTTTAGAATATTTATTTTCTGTTTTTTTTTTTTCCTTATATAAAAACGACTAGCAATTATGTCTTTGAATATAACTTCTTTTTCTCTGCAACTAATGCTTAGAGATCTAGTGCACTCGGTGTTTGGGCAACACTAATATAGCTAATACAGAGTGCAGAGTGCTGACTCATCACTTGGCACTGTTCAGTCATGGCCCTAAATTTATTCAACTAGTTTACTGGTTCAACCAGTAAACAGTGCTGCAGCATGGACTTTGCCAACTAAAAACAAAACTTTAAAACAAACAAAAACACAAAAACAAAACAAACAACAACAACAAAACAAAAAAAAAACACAAAACAAACCAAAACAAAAAAAAAAAACAGGGTTTGACAGTGTTCCATCTTGTAACAAGCTGATCATGTGGGATACTGTTTTATGTTTGAATCCTGATAACTGCTGGATTCAGGCATCCCAGTGCAGAACATTACTGGTTTGATTGTTTGTTTTCTAGAAGGAATTTGCTTCCTCTTCTCAAATTCCTAGGTAAGAAGACTTTGCACCCTTGACCAAAATTTGAGGTGCTTACAGTTCTTTGGTTCACTGCTCATGCCCTTACCATATAGGAGGACCTACCTCTGCAAGCCTTTGCTTATGCAAGCACTCTGAGTGTGAGCAGAGTCAAAGGAACTATTTGCACGAGTGGTGAGAAATCACAGAGGTGAGGATTTTCAGGAGGTTGCTGATAATATATTAAATACATTTTTTCCACATCTTCATGTTCTATTACCTATTTTTGTCTCACATATTCTGTGTTGTCGGAACATTCTTCAAGCAACACTGCTCTGTACTACAACAGGCAACATAAAGTTAGTAACCAGTTTTCGATCATTAACTTGAGCTACCTCAAGAAATGCCTTTTTTTTTACTGTGATTACTACTATTAAAAGCAATATAAATTCATTGCAATAGTTAACTTGCTTTCAGTATATTTTAGTTTTTGATAGTTATGCCTAGTATAAGATCTTGAAGGGAAACTTGGAAGTGGGAATTCCCTTGTCGTGGGATATTTCTCAAACTGCTACAGACTTAACTATTAGTAGATTGGTTTTTTTGTTTGTTTTGTTTTTCTGGAATTTTTATGTTCTAGATTCCCTCAAAATTAGAGAACTACAAAGTTTCAAACTTGCTAGGCCTCAAAAATCTGTTTATAGAACAAGAACATTGTTCATTGACTTCTGATGGAAAACTTGCATCTGTATATAATAGCATTTGACTTCAAATGACAACAACTGAAATTCCCAGTGTCAGGTTTGAGTGGCCAGGTATGGTGGGATGGATTCATCGTTATAATCAACAAGAAATGATAAATTCTGGTGGAAGGTCTATGCTCAGGATGGAAATTGACTTTAGCAAAGGTATGTTTATATCAACAGATGGACTCTGAGCAAAGATATTTCTTTCATTTTTGGATTCAGTTGCATTAGCTGACTACAGGAATTAAGTAGTTTGACTTGACATTTTCTCTACTATTATCAATAATTTTGTGCAAGAAGAATTTGAAAAATTAAGTTGTTGATTAAAGGAGCTTCCAACAATAACTTTCCGGTATACAGAAGTAACTCAGTAAACAGCTAAATCTGGTGCTTCTGATTTCAAGCAAATGCTTTTGGACTAGTAGTTATCATATTTGTTGTACAATATTGCATGTTACTATATATATAAAAAAAGTTTTCTATATAACTTGTTGAAGAAAGTAAACAAAAACTTCACACACTACTTCAGTACAGTAGAAGATGCTATACATTAGCGCATAGCACTAGGGAGATACTGATCTATCAAGCACAACATAATTATTCCTTCCTTCTATATAACACAGATTAAGATGGTCCCAGACTAACAGAAGGTCAAAAAATGCAATCATTGTCTGAAGTTCAGACATTGAATATGACTGAATAGGAGTGAAAATAATTACTGATTAAGCCCAGAACCAAGTGTGTAGTGAAGTCCTTTATTTTCTGATCCACTCATTTGCCACTAGTCTACATATCAACTTCCTGCATTCATGACCTAGAAGAAAATTGTTAATAGTCTCTTTTGTACTCCTGTAAAAAGGAAGCTAGCTTTGGAAGGACAGGACTGGCCTTTTAGCATCCTAGATGAATTTGACTCGACTCCGAAGCATCAAAGTGGGCTAAATTCCGTTTAAAACAGGTTTTCTTACAGGTTATGTGGAAAGGTGCAGGGAGCTTGTAAATGCAGTAGGTGGCAGACTGCTCCCAGTAATCAGTCAGAAATTGTGATTCAAGCTTTTCTGAATGCCCATGGGGCTGTAATTAAAGGTGATGTGAACCTTTACTGTTTTCAAAGTCTTTCTGTATGGACAGTTGTTACAAGTACTGGGGAGCGTCCTACCTGCTTTTATAAAGCGTTACAGGGACAGTCTGGTAAGGACTTGCCAGGAGGCTCTGTTGTTCCTACACACCCTGAGTTATCAACACCTAAAATAACTGTGGCTTCTTACCATGCCCTGTAGCAGCTTGATGACACTGATCTTGCTTTGGAGTATTTGCCGCTGTTGATAGGAAACCAGTGCTCTCATGGTTTTGCCTCCCCTAGAGAACAGCATGTCTGTAGTTTACTCACTACTCTGAAATCCCTCCAAGTTAACTCCAGATACACAAAGGACTTTTTAAAACCAACATAGAATTACCACATTGATTATTATTTCTACAGATAAACCAAGGTCTCCACTGTTACCTGCATGCATATGAAATTGGAGTTGTGTCTAAACATTATCTAAACAGCAAACCATCCTGTTAAAATAGCTTCTGCATGGTACTCAAAAGCTGGGCTCCAGTCCTTTGACGAAGATTTTTTCATGCTTGCTGTTCCATAAGTGATGCTAATCTGGAACAAATCTCCTTTTCTCTACTCAGCAGATTTTTTTCAAGCTTAGATTCATCTGCTGCTAATAATGTAGTTAGGGAAATACCTGGTCCCTTAGCTTTTGTCTCATGTTTTGTTGTAATGGAAGTTTGTGGTGCTTCCACAAAAAAATGGGTTTTCATGCTTTTGTTTTGTGGATTGCCAAAGCAGTATCTAGTATATGAGACATTTCACTACCCATCTAGGACTAGGCTCTTGTGTCAAAGTGAGGCACTGCCAATAGACTACTCAGAACAACATAACCCATTAGCTGGTAAACACTTGGGGGAGCTGCCCATCCACTCTACAAGAAAGACTTATGGAATGGTATGCTTAACATTCACCAGGTGATTTAAACAAAATGCTAAAACAGCTAATTTTATCAGTAGACAAAATTTAAGGGCAAAAGAATTCATAAATGTAGGTTTCCCATAATGGGAAAAACATTACAAAACTACAAAATAATCAAATATTAAGATTATATTTTTATTAATATTATAGTATTTTTGAAATTATACTTCAACTGTGTCTGTTTTTAAGCTGACCTCTGGGACTGAGCCATCAGGCTTTGTTAATGGTTACTGGGGCATCATGTGCATACTCAAAGATGTAGTTCTTTTTGCTTTCCTTCTCAGGTTATTTAGCATTTCTACTGGATGACTTGATTAGACTACAACTATGCCATTAGTCTTTCTCCTACTTATATCTTCCTTAAAACGCAGTGGAATAACTTTCTAAATTGTACATAATTAAACATATAGAATGTCTGAATTCCTTTTCATCTGCAGTATTAGCTTGCTATCAGTTTTACATCAATTGCTTAGTGTATGAAAGATCGATATGAGGATGTGCATATGTGCATAGTTCCTCTTTTTCTTCCCTCATACACATGTATTCATTCAGACTTAGTGGAAATCCTGAATGATCTTGTCACAGCAACATTTACTAGGGCTCAATGCACATATAAACACATAATGTAAAATATATATATATACATATTTTTTTTTCTAACTTTTGGGTAGTTTTGGGAAAAAAATGACATTTTTTCACAGAGTGTCAGGAGATACACAGATGCTAGGAGAACAGAAAGAATAGCTTCAGGATCATTCCAATCATTTTCTGACAGAAGACTTAATCTTATTTATTTATTTGATTTTATTATTAGGAATCTTTGAAATTCATACTATTCTATGACTATTTCTATGGTATTTGCAGTTCTCTTAGGATTTGCTTTGAACAGGTGAGAGTCTATAGCACCTTTCTGACTCAGAAATGAAGTACTTTCATCATTGTGACTTCAGGATATTTGGTCTCTTTCTTGAGCAGTGAAGTTCTGTCATCATAGAACTTTGTATGAGTCTTTGTATTTTCACTGATAACAAATATACTTAGGACTACATCCTAAAACTATGTCCTAAAGCAGAAAGATATGCTGTTATAAAATGACGTATTCAAGAAGAGTCAGAGTGTTTGCACATAATGCGCATTTGCACATAAAGTGGCAGTTACTTCATTCAAGTATACAAGAAAGTTTGTTTAGAGCCCTTAGTTTGCTTTTGATAATGTAAGCTCTGGTTATGAAAATTTCACATTTTCTTCAGGCATATTTGTCTGAAGCATCAGGTAAGTAATTATTAAGTACTTGTACTGACTGTACACTTGCCTGCAATTCTGCAGAAAATGGGATTCCTCTGAAGTCTCAAGTGAGACTGTCATTAATGAAAACAACATTTCATGATGGAGAATGATCTTTGGTATTCAAATCATAATGAAACATCAACCAAACAGACCAACAAAGGCAGCTACAACTCAGCTAATAGCTTCTTTACAATATTGATATCCCTAAGTATGTGGTCAGAAAGGGAGAGATATTAATCAGTAGAGACTGTACTTCCGTACATATACTGTGGTCAAGTGTGGTCTTTAGAATGAAGAATTGAAGGGACCGAAGACCCATTTGATTCCCATCTATGACCAAATAGTTTTGGTGGTTAAAACATGCAAGAGTAAGCAACAACAACTCATACTGTTCACTACAGTTAGATGTATTTATAGTCTTTCCTACCTGTCCTGCATCCTACCAGTAGTTCAGAGGTGAGAGCAGATAGGCAGACAAGAGAAGACAAGTCAGTACCTATGCTGGAGATTGCCTACTCACTGCACAGCATAGCTTAATATATCCTGTCTTTGCCAGCTCTGTCTTTCCAAACAGTAAAGTGAAAATTAGGCTTTTAGTTGTCAGAAAGAGATTTTCGTGCACTTACCTAAAGGGTCTTAACTTACAGACTAAGATGTTTTAGATCTAGATCTTCCTTTACCAAGAAAAGAGGAGTCCTTATCTTTGTTTCTTGTGCATAAGTTGCTTGATACAGCACTCTTCTGCCAGGGTATTAGAGAGGATACACAAGATTCTCATGCAGGGCTGCTTCTATCAGTAGCAAATGTTCTCATCTTTTCACAAGAATGTAACATGCTATGTTTGAGTTCATTTAACTCATCTGATCTGGATAATGTGTTCCGTCCTGTAAAAGTACTTCTGTATTAATTGCACAAGTGAATTAACCGTAGAACAGCAAACAGCAGTTTACTAATCACAGCCATTTTCATCTTAAGTGTATGTGGTTCAAAACTTCTGAAAAATAAGTAGTCTTCAGGTATGATTCAGCTTTTGCTGCTTCCTGAGAAGCAGTCAGAAGAAGCTCTGAGAATGTCTTAGAGCTGAAAGAATGTAGAAGATGAGATTCCAGGAAGTACTGGAAATGTCCTCAGTCAGCTCAATAGCTGTGGGATTACAGAATTTTGCTACTTTGCATGTAATTATTGATTGAAATGCTGTCATGACTAGTATTTTGTCCTCCATAGAGAATGGAGGGCATGTCCTTACCTATTTGGGCCTTAGGTTAAAGCACATTACAAGGTTTTAAAGTCCATATAAGCCTTTCAATACTCATTTTACTAAAGAAAAGGCTTTATGATCATGCTGCATTTCATAACCATTCTTTCTGTAGTTTACAGGATAGATGAGCTAGAAGAATTGCTGTGTCCTGTGAAATCAGGGGCTCCTGATAGGAAGAGGGCAAAAGCTTTAGCTGCTATAACCAGGACAAAAAGTCAGAAGTGTTTTTGACATGGACATGACTCCAGATAAATATAGAAGAAGAGAGCTGGAGCCGAGACTATTTTCTTTTGCCACTATCTATTTTGAAATGAAAAATAGTATCTTTCCTGTCTCCACATTTTTATTTTATTTTTTTTTAAAGATCACGGGAACCTCAGTCTGCAGGAAGGAAGGATTTGGCGGTGTCCTATAATTCTTGGGAGAGGAAATAGTGGCATTCCTCTACATGAAGAGAAATCAGAGAAACTAGCACAACTGGAATTTGGGTATGTCTTTATCCGTCCATCCAAATTGCATCTGATCTACTAGATGTGGTCTTGCAGGCCTTGCCAGCGCTAAAATCCCTTTAGGAGTGAAGCTGGCTAGTCATAGAAGAGACCATGTAATGCAATTGTTCATATGATTTGCTATTATTTCAGTAGCAACTCCTGTTTATTTGTTTAAACGTTAATACTTGGCAATTTCTGATGAAGAAGCCTTATTGTATAACTCAATAAAGCTAGTCCTTTGTAGATAAACATCCACCTTTCATCCCTATCTTTCCTTATAAGAAATGCTTTACGCAGTATAGTAGCTTTAGGCATTTCATGCCACGATGCAATCCTATGCAGTATTGCTAACATCACCTCAACATGGATTTGTAAAGGCCAAGATCATATGCCTAAGAATAAGACCTGTCATCGCTGTCAGATTCTACCAATGTAAATCTTCTTCATAGAGTGAAATTTTTAGCTTTGTTGTTGTTGTAGTTTGTAGAGAAAAAAATTAGAAACATAACCTTTTTCTTCTGTGGTTTAATCCAAACTCATAATTTTTTGTTCTCAACTTTTTTTTTTTTAATGAATCCAGTGTATTTGTTATTCTGTTTTCTGTATCCTACCATACCTCAAAAAATGTATTTCAGTGAGAAGAAATAGTATCATTTGGACCAAGTGTCTCTAACATTACAGGTATAAATGAACACAAGTGCTTCAGAGTGATGTGGTATCACTGTGAAGTCAAATAGCTATGCTGTGCTGCCCCAGCGTGTGCAACATTCAGGACAGTGCATAAACAAGTTCCAGAATGAAATCAATTCAGTAAGAGAAGGTTGTTGCTGATGGAGCTGGAAAGTGCTGTGTATGCATTGCTGTCTGACGTATGTACCAGGAAATCCTGCTGCAGAGCTGCTTAGTCGCTACAGTAATTACAGTAGAGGCAGATGTGGGCAGTGCTAGAGGGCAAATGGAAGAGCTTGATGTCATTACTGTTAGTGTTATTCATGTTAAAGCATCAGTGCTTTAAAACTCTGTTTTTACAGAAGGAGCAACACTAAGCATTCACTTTTATGTGAAAACTATAGGCATACCAAAAGTTGCATTGCTTTTCAGTCCACTACAATTACAAATTTATTGTTTCTTTAGAGTACTTTATTGCCATACTACAGGTTGCTTGGAGATGAGTTGTTTTCTAATCACAGTCTGCAGATTCTACTGAGCAAATTTTAAATGTGGCTAAAAAGTGAACACAAACTTGTGTAACACAACCTTTTACTCCACTGGAAAAATTATACTTGACTTAGAGCAAGATGAAGTGTCTTTACTACAAATGAGATTATGGGCTTACGTTACTAATGTATCGCATCCTTATTGTAACTTCATTAATTCTGAAGTTACAACATCTGAATCTATCCATTACATTTTGTGCAACTTGCATTCACTGCTATCTGTTAAGAAAAAAGGTGTGTCTTCAATAAAATTACTTCATGACAGCTTCTACTGCAACTAGAATTGCCTCATCTCCTGAAATCCTTTGTAAAAGCTTATGCTTGAGTAGCATAAGCCACAAAAGATGTCTCAAGCACTTCACATTTTACTTTCTGTCTGGATGTGCCTCTTTTTGTAAGAAGCAATGTCGGGAAAAGCATGCTTCATTCTGCTTCTTGTGGAGTGCAACTGACCAACTGTGTGATCTCTCAGAAATGCTTCTTACTGCACATTATTAGTCAATGACATATCTTCACTTGTCAAGGATCTGACTACCTCTAATAAAAGGTATTAAATCTGTCAGTCAGTGCCAGTAGCACTGTGGTTGTGGTAACAGAGCTCAGCATCAGCTTCTCACTGAGTATATATTTTCAGGATCTAGGTTCAGTTTTAGTTTATGCTAAGTTCTGCCCTACTGTGATTCCACTGCTAACCACAGAATCACAGAACCGTCTAGGTTGGAAGAGACCTCCAAGATCATCTAGTCCAACCTCTGTCCTAACACTAGCAAGACCTCCACTAAACCATATCACTAAGGGCTACATCTAAACGTCTTTTAAAGACCTCCAGGGATGGCGACTCAACCACTTCCCTGGGCAGCCCATTCCAATGCCTAACAACCCTTTCAGTAAAGAAGTTCTTCCTAATATCCAACGTAAACCTCCCCTGGCGCAACTTTAGCCCATTCCCCCTCGTCCTGTCACCAGGCACGTGGGAGAATAGACCAACCCCCACCTCTCTACAGCCTCCTTTAAGGTACCTATAGAGAGCGATGAGGTCGCCCCTGAGCCTCCTCTTCTCCAGGCTAAACAACCCCAGCTCCCTCAGCTGCTCCTCGTAAGACTTGTTCTCCAGACCCCACACCAGCTTCGTTGCCCTTCTCTGGACTCTGTCGAGCACCTCCATGTCCTTCTTGTAGTGAGGGGCCCAAAACTGAACACAGTACTCGAGGTGCAGCCTCACCAGGGCCGAGTACAGGGGGACAATCACTTCCCTAGACCTGCTGGCCACACTGCTTCTTATACAAGCCAAGATGCTGTTGGCCTTCTTGGCCACCTGAGCACACTGCTGGCTCATATTCAGCTGCCTATCAACCAGTATTCCCAGGTCCTTCTCGGCCAGGCAGCTTTCCAACCACTCATCTCCCAGCCTGTAGCGCTGCTTGGGGTTGTTGCGCCCCAGATGCAGGACCCGGCACTTGGCCTTGTTGAACTTCATACAGTTGACCTCAGCCCATTGGTCCAGCCTATCCAGATCCTCCTGCAGAGCCTTCTTTCCCTCGAGCAGATCGACACACGCACCTAACTTGGTGTCATCTGCAAACTTACTGAGGGTGCACTCAATGCCCTCATCCAGATCATCGATAAAGATACTAAAGAGGACTGGACCCAGCACTGAGCCCTGGGGGACTCCACTAGTAACCGGCCTCCAACTGGATTTGGCTCCATTCACCACAACTCTTTGGGCCCAGCCATCCAGCCAGTTTTTAACCCAACAAAGCGTACACCAGTCCAAGCCACGAGCAGCCAGTTTCTTGAGGAGAATGTTGTGGGAAACGGTGTCAAAAGCCTTACTGAAGTCAAGGTAGATCACATCCACAGCCTTCCCCTCATCCACCAAGTGCGTCACTTGGTCATAGAAGGAGATCAGGCTCGTCAAGCAGGACCTACCTTTCATAAACCCATGCTGACTGGGCCTGATCGCCTGGTTGCCCTTCAAGTGCCGCGTGACGACATTCAAGATAATCTGCTCCATGAGCTTCCCTGGCACTGAGGTCAAACTAACAGGCCTATAGTTCCCCGGGTCTACCCTCCAGCCCTTCGTGTAGATGGGCGTCACATTTGCTAGCCGTCAGTCGACTGGGACCTCTCCTGATAGCCAGGACTGCCAATAAATGATGGAAAGCGGCTTGGCCAGCTCCTCCGCCAGTTCTCTCAGTACCCTCGGGTGGATCCCATCCGGCCCCATCGACTTGCGTACATCCAAGTGTCGTAGCAGGTCGCCAACCATTTCTTCATGGATAGCGAGGGCCACATCCTGCTCCCCATCCCCTTCCACCAGCTCAGGGTACCAGGTATCCAGAGAACAACCGGTCTTGCCACTAAAGACTGAGGCAAAGAAGGCATTGAGCACCTCAGCCTTTTCCTCATCTTTTGTAACTAAGTTTCCCCCCGCATCCAGTAAAGGATGGAGATTCTCCTTAGTCTTCCTTTTTGTGTTGATGTATTTGTAAAAACGTTTTTTTGTTATCTTTAACGGCAGTAGCCAGATTGAGCTCCAGATGAGCTTTGGCCTTTCTAATTTTGTCCCTGCACAGCCTCGCAACATCCTTATAGTCCTCCTGAGTAGCCCGCCCTCTTTTCCAAAGATTATAAACCCTCCTTTTTCTCCTAAGCTCGAGCCACAACTCTCTGTTCAGCCAGGCCGGTCTTCTTCCGCACCGGCTCGTCTGTGGGCACGTGGGGACAGACCGCTCCTGAGCCGTTAAGATTTCCTTCTTGAAGAGTGCCCAGCCTTCCTGGACTCCTTTGCCCTTCAGAATCTCCTCCCAAGGGACTCTGCCAACCAGTGTCCTGAACAGCTCAAAGTCAGCCCTCTGGAAGTCCAAGACAGCGGTTTTACTGGTCCCCTTCCTGACTTCACCAAGAATAGAGAACTGAACCATTTTGTGGTCACTCTGCCCAAGACAGCTCTCGACCACCACATCTCCCACCAGTCCGTCACTGTTTGTGAACAGAAGGTCTAGCGGGGCACCTCCCCTGGTAGGCTCTCTAACCAGCTGCGTCAGGAAGCTATCTTCCACGCTCTCCAGAAACCTCTTAGACTGCTTTCTCTGGGCTGTGTTGTGCTTCCAGGATATGTCTGGGAAGTTGAAGTCCCCCACGAGAACAAGCGCTGACGATTTCGCGGCTTCTGCCAGCTGCCTGTAGAACTCCTCATCCGTCTCCTCATCCTGGTTCGGTGGTCTATAACAGACCCCCACCAGGATGCTTGCCTTGTTGGCCTTCCCTCTGATCCTAACCCATAGAGACTCAACCTTATCATTCCCAGCCTCAAGTTCCTCAACATCAAAACACTCTCTAATATAGAGAGCCACACCACCACCCCTTCTGTGCTGCCTGTCCCTTCTGAAGAGCCTATAGCCAGACATTGCAGCACTCCAGTCATGAGAGTGGTCCCACCACGTTTCCGTGATGGCAACCAAGTCATAGCCTTCCCGCTGCACGATGGCTTCCAGCTCCTCTTGTTTGTTACCCATGCTGCGTGCATTAGTGTAGATGCACTTCAGTCGGGCCATTGCCTTCTTCCCCGGCTTTGCCATTGTTCCCCCTGGTACAGCTCCAACAAGCCTAATTTCAGCCCCATCCCCCTTCTTTCCTAGTTTAAAGCCCTCTCAACGAGCCCTGCCAGCTCCTGGGCTAGGATCCGTTTTCCCCTTGGAGATAGGGACCCGTCTGCGGTCACCAGGCCGGGTGCCGAGTAAAGCGCCCCATGGTCAAAAAAAAAACAAAATTTCTGTGTTGGCACCAGCCTCTGAGCCACTTGTTAATCAGGTGGGCTTTCCATGTCCTCCCTGCCACTGCAGGAATAGACGAAAACACCACCTGTACTCCCGCTCCATCCACTAGCCGTCCCAGTCCCCTAGAGTCCCGATTGATAGCCTTCAGGCTTCTCTCATCAATATCATCACTGCCAGCCTGGACTATCAAAAGAGGGTAGTAGTCAGAGGGGCGGACCAGGTTGGGAAGCTTCCTGGCAACATCCCTGACCCTGGCCCCAGGGAGGCAGCAGACTTCCCTACGGGTAGGGTCAGGTCGACAAATAGGGCCTTCTGTTCCCCTGAGAAGGGAGTCGCCTACAACGATCACCCTTCTGTCTTTCTTGGTGGAGGCTGTCTTGAGGCGTGGAGTCAGCTTCCTCGCCCTAGGCATCCTCCTGGGTAGACTTTCTACCTCGTCCTCACCCACTGGTCTCTCAAGCTCCAGGGCCTCAAATCTGTTATGTAAGGGCACCTGGGAAGGTGGGGCCGGTAGTGGGGGGCATTGCCTGCGAGGTCGAGCAGGGACCTGTCTCCATTCCTCCTCAACTCCTAGGTCCCCTCCCTCTGCCCGACAGCGACAGGGCAGGGGTTCCACCCCCATTTGGGGTGTCTCACCCCCGTACCTCTCCTTCAGGCCCTGCAGGGAGTCGCTCCACCAGTCTATCTCCCGCTCACACTCCCTGATAGCCCTCAACCTCTCCACCTCCTCTTTGAGTACTGCCAGCAGGCAGACCAGGTCATCCACCTACTCGCACTTCACACACACAGTGCCTGTGCCTCCCTCGGATGGCAGCAACAGGCTCAGACACCCCCTGCACCCAGAGACCTGAACTGCTGCATTGTTGAGCAGCCGGTCAGTCTGGGTGGTTACAGACTTTCTAGAGAGAGCGCTCTGCCTGGTGTAGACCATTGCAGCCTAGCTAGCGGTCGACAGCCGTTAAAGGTGTTGTTCTTATGGGCGGGGGGGAAACTCTGCCCTCCCTGCTCGAACTGTTGCGTCCCGCCCTTCTGACGCGGCTCGCCCTGTTTGCCCGCCCTGGTCGCTCGCGCTCCCTAGGGGCTGCTTTTGAACGGCCGGGGAGGGGGCGCTGCTGGCTCCGCCTACGCCTCGACAGCCTCCCTCACGAGGGCTGCCGGGTCCTGGCGGCTCCCTCGAGCGGCCTCGATGTCGGAAAAAAAGACCTGCCAAAACATCTCAGATTTGTTTTTCAGAGCTTCTATAAAACTTTTGAATACAATATAGACATTTCTTTAAGTTTTTGCACTGAGGATAAGAACTACTAGTTAAATTCTGGAGCCTGTATATCCAAAACATCTGATTTAAGAATAGCCTTTTACTTTTTGACAACTTTTCCCTCAATTGTTGTACGATAAAAGATCCTTACCATGTAGGAATCAAATCCGTCACGTGATTATCATATTTCCTAAAATAGATGAAATGGAAATATTCCGGAAATTTCAGGAATAATCAGGAAGTATCAATACTAAATCCTTTTTACTAAATGGGAAATATTTCTTCAAAAGATGAATACCCCAATAGTTGAAGTTACTGCAGGAAAACACGGTGATTCTTGGAAAATACTTTATTTCCACAAGTTTTTGCTTTTCTGCTTGATTTTTGCTATTTAAAATCCATACATCTAACAATATCACATTTTAAATGTGTCCATTGCTGTAATATTGAGGGCAGGTCTCTGTAGATCAGAGGTACTTCACCCAAGGTCCTGTGCTTCAAATTGCAACCCACAGATGTGAGTCAAAGTCAGTCCAAAAACAGCATATCCACACTGATGTGATGCTACGTGTGAGCTAAAGCAGCTCAATCTCAGCTTTTTCTAGGCTTCTGTACCTGAATAGGACTCATCAGCTCGAGCACATGATTGCTCATTGTGTCTGTCAGGCTGAACTTGATGTTGGCACCTGTCTGTATAGATGTCTTGATTTTTAGAAAGGCTTCTCCACAGTAATGTAAGTCACAGTATCCTCTGCAGGACTACAGGATAAAAATGTTGATTCAGAAGATATGGTAATAAGCAGTATTTTATACAATGTCAGTGCTTATGAGACTAGTTTATGATACTAGAGAGCAATTATAGAAACACATTCCCTACCCCTAGGAGCTTACAATCTAAACAAATAAAATATATTTCACAGAAGAGATTACTATACAAAAAGCAGAATTATCCTTATTATTATTTTTTTTTCTTCCAGTGCATGTCCTGATATCTTGAGAACATAGGTGATTTTGAGTTGAAGTTGAGCAAGTTTTTTTTTTTAATTTTATTTTGTTTTTGAGTAAAGCAAGCATTAAAATGTTAAAATGATTAACAGAGTGATAGCCAGAGGAATCATTTGAGGAGTGGCTCAAAGAACTAAGATTATAGAAGGGACCTGATTCAAGACAAAGTACAGATGCATCAAAGAAAAGATGCAGGGCAAAGGGTCATCCATGAATGAGAACTCAGAAAAATAGAAAAGAAGTATTTTTACAGAAAATATTATTTGCCTATCTATATTATTGAATCTGTATGCACGGACCAAGATCCTGTTGCATTAAGCTTCTTGATGCTTGGTTATGTGACAGTGCCCCCACTACATTCTACAAATTTCAGTGAGAGCTGTAGTAGTATAACTCCTTTGAGAAACAGGCTGCAGGTTTTTATTAGCTGGAGGCCAGGGTGAAAATGCTGGTATGAATATTTCTCACACAGTACTTGCAGCTTCTGTTCACTGAAAACATTTTCCTATGTATCATCAAAATAGCCATTTATAGAAGTAAGAAAAATATTGCAGCCTATGATTTTCGGGAAGGGCTCCTTGAGCAGGGTAAGAGAGAAGCAGAGGTCTAAAAGGTAGTAAGCAATAAAAAAAAAAAAAAAAAAAAGGCAATAGTATCCCTTCACTCCAGTGTTTGATATAATAATGTTTAACAGCAGTGGAAAACATAAAGAAAATAATTGGAATAATTTCTTCTTCCTACAAATGTAAATGCTTAATAATAACATATTTCTACAGTGTTTCTCACTGTAGATATTTAGTCTTTTAGGAGCTAGGCCACAGATACCTCAGCTCTTCAGGTTTGCTGAACATGCTTTGGAGATTAATTTGGCCAGAGTAAACTGATGGATACAAACCGGAGCGACTTAAAGAGTTGTCTGATGTCTAGCTGCTCTCTCTCCCATTTCTTCACCTCTCCTTTAAATGTCTTGGTAATTGTTTCTGTGCCTGCAGCGTCCATAATGATAAAGGAGGTAGAGCAGTATAAGGTCAAAAATGAACAACAAGCCAACAGCAACAACAAATCCGATAAAAATATCTGTAAAAAAAAAAAAAAACGACAAGAGTATTAAGGAAAGACATATATGTATGTCATCTTAGATACAAAGATAACAGTCTAATGACAAATAGGTACAATGGTAATATTTTCATAGCTGAATTTTGTTTGTATTTCTGTCAAGATCCCATGGACTGCATTTACTGACATATGCAATGTAGGTATGAAAATATACACTTAATCCTGAAAACACATAGATAGTTTACTGTGCATGATCAAATCTTACTGCTAGGTTTTCACGGGGCAAGTGTGATATTGCATGTGTAGTTAATGCAAACAGGAGTTTCATCAGGGATCAGCAAAATACTGAGTATATGCAGGAAGGGGGAAATACCAGGACTAATGAAAAGTGTCAAGTGTTGCCTTGACCCTCACTTCCCTCCTGGAAATAATATCCAGGAAGGAAGAGAGGAATTTGGCAAATGTTGTCAGCTGTCAGTAGTTCAAGGCAAACAGCTGCTGTAGCTGCAAAGATCAGCTGCACTGTACATGTACAGTGGAAGCTAAGGTATCCTCAATACATAGTACTTATGCTAGAAATTCAGATGCATCAGTCTTACTGTGCATGTGCAAGCCATTTATGCTTTGCATCTGCAGAAGGTCTTGTGCATCTAATATAAACAGGACTCCTTGCATAGCACCTATACCTGTATTTCTGTCATTTTCAACAACAGGAACTCTAGTTTTGGTCGTGTCCTTACATTGCTCCTTATGTGAGTATGCAAATAATAGCACTAACTTCACACTGGTAGGTAAATCTATCCTTCACATTCTTAGAGAAATTTATTTTATATCTGCTTTCTTTGTCTATATTAAAGCTGGTCCACACCTGTTAAAAGGAGACCAACATATTTTGTGAAAGGTTCAAAGTTTGGAGCCCTTGATATGTCTTACATAGAAAATACAGAGCTGTTACACTACCTTTTGTTTTGTCTTTTTTCCCACATTCTTTCGACCAGCTTTCCGTAATTATAGGAGAAACTAATTCAGTGAACTTCTCAAGTGGGCAAGAAGAGGTGCATCCTGGCAGAGTGAGTAGGTAAGGGTCCTTTGAAGAGTCATTCCGATAATGCATTTCAATGCTATACTGCCTGATTAACGACATCGAAAAGATTTTACTTTTTAAAGTTCTTAAATAAAAGGTTTCTTATGGAGAGACAGAATGTTGCAAATAGGCCCTAATCTAGAATTTGGTCTTCTGGAATAGAGGTTTTGTAAAAGACATCTGAAAGACAGTTTGCAAAAGCCAGTTACCACACAGATCACCAGTTAGGTCAAAAGGTCCTTTAGAAGAGCCTTCTGGCTTTTCCAAACCACCTGGTTTACCTTGGGATTTATGAGATGTCTTAGAAATCTTGCTATCATTTGAAGAAACAGGTAAGTTTGTTTTACCACTTATTTCCAACTGATAAAACTGTTTTCCTCTTCTTCCTGTCTCTCAAAGCATACGGATATACACATATCCAGCAAATATAATTTTTATTGTTTTTAATATAACATTGTGCCTGTGGACTACTCAATGAAATATCACTTTAAAACAAATTAGTATCTTTTTACAGTATTTGAGAGAAAAAGAATTTTGGGGGAAGAGGGAGCCAAGTTCCAAACACTCCTTGTTCTTACATAGATGAGAAGATACTTGCCCACTGCTTTCTTGGTAGAGTTCAAAAAACTGACAAGCAGCATATGGTGGCAGTTTTCCATTGAAAATATTGAGAGCGATCTGGAGGGCCCCAATCGTGGTGTCATGCTATTGGGAAAAAAAAAAAAAAGTCCATCTTTTCATTCAGTAAAGCGTGAACTACCAGAATCATGAGAAGAGAAAAAGACTAGAGAGGGAGTAGAGATCCAGATAAAATAAAACCTGTTTAAAATTGACAATAAGACCTTATTCAGTATATTCACCATCAGGCAAAATGTTAACAGAGTACTACAGACATCAGGGGGCATTTTCAAAGAGTTACTGAAGTATGTGTCTTACATCTTTTGGCTATATTTCAGAGAAGAAATACTGGAGGAAAACAAAATCTGATCTGAGAAATCTATTTTTTTCAGTGCATTTCCTCCCCACCCCCTTCCTTCAGGAATGCTTTTTGGTTACAAGATCAGATTGACTGTACAATGTAGTGCATCTCATCACATTTCAAGTAAAGATACAAGTCCTTTTTAAGATATTACACCAAACGGTTGCATACAAAGACTGTTCTCCTCACCCCTACATATGCTCCAGAACTTTTTAAGCCGTGGTTTCTTCTATTTTGACTTACACAGTAAAATCTCAGTTTGGCTTCTATTTTTGACGGAATCTGTTACCCTCCAACCACCCACCTGCAATCTCTTCCTCTTCCCATTATTCCTTCTTTTGCAAGGAAATCCAGGAGGAGGTGTTGAATTAAAGGAAATCCAAACAATTTGATATCTAAACTTTGTAGGCATCTCTGTATATATGTTTGCTAGGCTTGTTTATATTATAGTCTAACATCTGCATTTTAATTATTCAGGATCAGTTTCAAAAATAGTGAGTATACATGGCCCCACGATATTAAAACAGTAATGAAAATTCTGTATGCACTTCTTGTTCTTCTCAAAAAGAATATACTAGAGCTAAAAAACACACAGAAAATGCAGCAGGAAAAACTTTGGGTATTGAGCAGATTCTGTATGAGAAAAAAATAAATAGATAAGGACTGTCTCAGAAAAGGAAAGATAGAACAGATGAGGCAGAAAATAGTAAATTCATGAGTGAACCAAGAATGGCCATTCCCTGTTTCTCACAATAGAAGTGCTAGGAGGGAGATAAACCAGTATTAAGTTAAAAAAAAAAAAAAAAGGGAAAAGAAAAATAAGGAATTTTTTCTTCCTTTTAAGTTTAGAAGTCATTGCCACAGGATGTTGCAGAGGCCAAAAGTACAAATGTATTTAAAAAGTGAGTAGATAAATTGTTGGAAGAAGGTCTGTCAAGAGCTATTAAAAAAATAAAAAATCTGTTACAGATTCTGTCACAGGAAGTCCATAAACCACAGTTTGCTGGGAAGTTGTATCACAAGAAGAATCACCCCATGCTGGCATTATTCTCATGTTCTTCCCTGCAGCTGCCTGAGACAGGATTGCAAATAAGCTAAGTGGATCTTGGTCTGAATGAAATGACCCTCTTCAACCTCTAAAATAATATAAATATAAATATATATATATATTTTTTTTAAAGAATACTCATCTGTACCATCCTTTTCATGTGTATGTGTTTGGAGACACAGCTGGGATTCTGCTATATGTCAGTATCTCTGGGTTAGAAGCACTTAAAGCAAGATGCAACTTATAGAGTCTGCATCAATAAGTTTCAGGAAAAAAAAAAAAATATATATGTATAAAATACATAGATATATTTACCAAATACAGTTTGACTGAAACTGAGGTGTGAATCATGGTCCTGATGTATTCTGGTACTGACCTGTGTTCAGCTTATTAGCAGAACTGAACTATATATTATTTTCTCATTTAACTTACATGGAGACTGATTATTCTCATTCAGAGACTTTTACTAGTGAAATCATATCAGTATTTATAAAAGGTGAAGATACTTACAGCAGAGTAGACCTCCATTTTTCTTTCTTTTGAAGAATTGGCAGCTTGTTTAAAACTATTTAGAATAATATTCACAAGGACACCTTAAAAAAAGATGGGGAAAATGAAGAGGAAAATAACGATACTACATTTGCATAAAACAAAAAAAGCAAAAGATTTTGAGTGTCAAACAGAACGCATCTACTCAGACCTCAAACTATTTTTGTCTTTTTTTTTTTTTTTTCAGCTTTCCACAAGTACATAACTAGAGAGAAGAAATGACAAAGGGGAAATATATCATTCATCATCCAGGTCAACTGAAATGATGGGGTTTACAGAAATCAGAACTATGAGAATTATGCCTTTTATGACACTTCCACTTTCGTTATGCTGAGACCTCTTTTTTTTTTTAAGTGTTGTAATAATGACATCTGTGGCAGCCTTTTCCTTTCTAGATGCTGAAGAAATATTTTAACAGTCCAGCCAGTCACACAGTATCAGTTCTTGTTTTTTCCAAAGCTCTTTTGTACTTCTGGTCCAAACCAGAGATACTCCAAAGCCAGTGGAACAAAGGTAGCATAAATTTCTTGCAGCACAATTTGTATCATCTTAGAGGAAAAGGGCATAACTAGTGTTTCTATTAACACTAAAAAAGGTCTGACCTCATGTTATGGCCAGCTACCAGCTAGCAGGTCCAGTGCAGGTCTCAGCCTGCAATTATTATATGGCTTGACCCAGTGATGTTTATGCCTAGACGATGAGGCTGCTAATAATTCTTTACCTAGGTTTAGAATGCAGGTTAGGTGCATTGCAAAGCCTTGCAACAAACAGTCCAGACTGTGGACATTCAAGTCACTTGTCTGAGTTTCCTGTTCAAGGATACTGGGGGATCACATGCTGAACGCCTGGGTCTTTTCCTAGTGTACAGCCAGAATGTGCAGAACCTGTGCACCCCAGTTTCAGAGCTAATCAGTAGTCCCAGTTCTTGTAATATAGACATAACTTGAATTTTTCATCTTCCATTGTGATCAGACTGTTTTGGAGCAGCTTTACATCAGGCTCTCAGGGAGCTATCACTGTGTTGCCAAGGTCTTTCCACAATATATAACCAGTACATTGAAGGGAAAAAAAAATCAAGAAACAACAACAATATATATTGGAGATATGCAATTAAACTTAAGCTAATATTAGACAAGTGAAGATTATACCCATGAGGCCTCATTTTTTTTCCTTATATTTCTTTCTCAAAATCTTAATTTCTTAAAATGTATAGGATAGCTAACTAAAGACATTCATGTTTATACTTTCTTTCAGTACCCAATCCATGCAAATCCCAGTATTCAGCACATATTATCATGCTTAATATGGCATCCAATCTCTACAGTTACAAATCAAGGTTCTGGTAAATAATTTTGCATGAGCAAGGTGATTGGATGTTTTACATTATCATAAGCATTGTATCCTCCTTTCTGAGAGCTAAGCATTTTTTATTTACCTCCTTGTAGTCGTGATTTCTCTTCTGTTTTATAAACCCCAAACAGGGATAATAAGGACAATTCTGCCAGTTTTTCCATCTTGTCCACTACATCTTTGGTGGCCCATACAGGGAGAGAATAATTGTGAATACCCTAGTAATAAAGGAAAACAAAATGATTTTTTTCTTGTTTCCATCTTTCTGTTGCCCAGTTTCACACTACTATATTTGGACTATGTGTGGCTGTCCTGCACTTATTTGTTCATTTCTGGTTTCTATCATCAGCATGCCTTGAAATACCCTCTGCGGGAATTCGGATCAGCCTGAGGTGGATGAACAGGAAGATCTGAATCATCTGTGTAGAGGGAATCTCTTGTAAGTACAATGTATTCTTGCTATAATGGTACTTTCCGGGGGTGTTGCTAGTGTGAAAGATTGCAGACACATCCTCTTTCTGTCTTCTACTCGTAGGTCTTCAGGGTACAATCCAGCTCGAAATTGTCCCACCTTTTCTATGAGGTTGTCCAGATGCCAGTTCCATCACTGGTCATTTGTAGACAAGTGTCACTCTCCCATCACATAAGAATGACTGTGTCTTACAGTGCCTAGGTACCTCTAAATGGAGGATATGTTCAACAACCTTCACGTACTGCTAATATTGACTGGGACCAGATGAAATCATCCCATGCTTAGGGAGTCTGACTTCATTCACTCTGAGCTATCATCACCTCCTAATTTTCTAACTTGCAGATCATAATCTTACCTCTTGTTTTCAACATGTAAGTATTTTGATGTTTACCTTTTGATAGATTAAACCAAATAACTTCATTTTTTTCTGTTAAGAATTCATAAATACAACCCAGCCAGCATGCTCAAATAATTCCATGACAACATATTGGAAAGGAAAAGGAGGGAACAAAGGGAGTAGATTTTGGTACCAGTGCATCAGGGTAAAACATCAAATGAAAACAGTAGTTTTCCAATCTGTAAACCATGTTTTTGAGGTATCTTTTACCATTGCACTAAAGTTGGATTCAGATTCAATGATAAAAATAGTAAGCAAATTCAAGAGAGAAGGCAGCTCATTCCTATGAAACCACATTGGCATTGTTTAATTAAAACATATCTTGGAGTTATTTTCTTTCCCAACCCCTACTGCATTATTATTACCTCACAGTATAGTGTATCATATGTATTCCAGAGCTGGAAATTGTCAAGTATTTTAAGATGATTTAGTTCAAGTCCTGTGTTAACTGCCATTGTTTGTAAAAAATCCTGGGGGAAAAAGAAAAAAAAAGTGAAGAATACTACAGATACTCAGTACATACAGAACGTATATACATACAGATTCACTAGCATCCAACCTGGCAACACACTAGTATTTAATCTTACGCAGGTGAAATTATCATAAGGGAAGATTTTGATTGCAGTTTTCATTTTGTAACCATTTTAAGATGTTGATTTCTATTTCAGACACTGCTTCTTGCTCAGCCCTGCTATAGGTAAGTCTGGTGCTCTCACTGCTGCTGCCTTCTCTCCCTCTTCCAACTGCTCTGTCACCTCAAAACTTCAGAATTAAGGAAGAAGAAGGCATTAATAGAAAAGGAAGATGAGAAAATAGGTGTGGTGAAAATAGAAAGTATATATAAAAAAAAAAAAAGCAGAGGCAAACACTCAGGATAAGGCAAAAAGAAACTGAAGAGGAAACAAGGTTTTCCTTCTCTTATTTAAAGGAGGCTGATTGTCTAAGTAATAGTTTCACAACAGTTCCCATAAGGATTCTTACTATGTGCTACCATAGAAGAGGAAAGGGATTGGATAATATCCCTTATTCCTACATTACCTGTTTCATGCTGGCAGCTGAAAGAGAGGACTTCTATGAAGCTGTAATACGCCTCCCTGGCAGGTGAATGAATCTGACCAAAGTAATTGAGCTACCAGAAAGTTAGAATCCAAGAAAAAGGAAGAAAAAAAAAAGTTGGGTTTAGCCCAACAAGCATAGAAAGTAAACCTGAAGTGACTTTGAGAGAATGTCAGGGTATGAGAAACACAAGACCCCTTCTTTATTAGTTCAGTAGTGCTATTACAAAGTGTACCGTATGCATATGAGAGCAGCAATAACCACAACTACTGTCCATATGGTTGCTTGAGGCAGGTATGCCATCCATGTACCTACAGTCTGCAGTAGCACTGGAATGAGAAATTTTGGATCACTGATTGTGAATATTTGTGTCAGAACCAAAACAGAAGCATATCTTATGATGGACCCAAAATGCATCTCTGAGAAAAATTTACACAAATCAAAGTGTTGCCTGGTTGGGTTTCTTTTACTCCTCTGTTATCATAGAATAGTTTGGGTTGGAAGGGATCTTGAAGATCACCTCATTCCAACCCCCTGCCATGGGCAGGGACACCTCCGACTAGACCAGGTTGCTCAAAGCCCTATCTAGCCTGGTCTTGAACACCTCCAGGGATGGGGCATCCACAACTTCCCTTGGCAACCTGTTCCAGTGCCTCACCATTCTTATAGTAAAGAATTTCTTCTTAATATCTAATCTAAACCTACTCTCTTTTAGTTTAAAGCCATTACCCCTTGTCCTATCACTACACCCCCTGACAATGAGTCCTTCCTCACCTTTCCTGTAGGCCCCCTTTAGGTACTGGAAGGCCACTATAAGGTCTCCCCAGAGCTGTCCCTTTTCCAGACTGAACAACCCCAACTCTCTCATCCTGTCTTCATAGAAGCATCTGTTGCAGTGTCAATTTCAGAAAGTCGCAGTAGCAAGACCTAAACCTTCCTAAGTTTCACGAGTTTTATCATATTTTTAGAGTTAATTTTGTGCTGCCCTGCATAACTGGAAATTGCTGCATCCATGAATTTCTTCTCCCCTTGGATCACTGAACTTTAATTATATGAAGCTCTAAATAGTCTTAGAAAATGAATGTTAAATTCATATTTTAAAATACAAATTAGTATAAACAAACAAGCAAACATGAGAAATGCATAAATGTATCAAACATACTTTTAAATGGTATTGGCCTAAAGATAGATAAATATTTAAATAAAGATATATTTAAATAAAGATTGAAAAAATTTAATCTTTATTTTGTCTTACCATGTATGGTTGTATTCTACTTTGAAATTCAGTAGATGTTTGGGTTTCATTCTGAAGTTCATCAAAACGGGGACAATCACTCAGAGGAAAATGCAACCTCTGAAACAGGAGAAGTAAAACTTAAAAGAGTTGTAGAACTAACAAACACACCTCTAGTTTCTCTGTTGCTGAGATTGCTGATGTAATATTTGTGAGATGAATTGTTAGTGACCCTGATACAGCTACTCCATAATAGTTCATTTGGATACCTTGTTCATGAATTCATGAATAGAGGAAATGGACTGTAGTAGCTTGACTTTTCAGTGGCTACCTGTGGCTATGATTGCTTGATTTCCATCAGTCTAACTGATTTTGAAAGGAATGCATGTCTGTCAGGAGTTTGCTTTGGAAAACTGGTCAGGGTCCATGATCAGGAATTTAAAAAAGATACCATTTACCTCTTTTAATTTCTGAATCTCACTACCTGCAGCTTGACTCTACCTACTATTGGAATCTGAATTGCTTCTCAGTCTGCATGTCTTGCTCTCAGCTGTTTGGAGGTAAGTAATGTATTATGATAAACACTTTAAGTACCACTTAATGGTCAGAACTTGAAATATGAGTGACAGATAAATCATGCTTCTGAAATATCCAAAAATATGAGCCTAATAGCTCCACTCTTGTTTAGAAGCATGATTTCATATTTAATAATTCCACGTCTATGCATTATGAGGTCACCTGATAGTACGTATTCGATCTGAACAGTGTGTGAATACATATGCATCCATCAAACTCTGTGTGTTGGCAAATACATGTTTTATGCCAGTTGCAGAAGGACAGATGATACCTAATAAAGTCTGCTAATAAAGTTATGATGAGCAAAATAAGCTTGTGCTGGTTCAGCACTTTATGCCACATCACTAGAACATTTTTGACCCAGCAGTAATATTATCCTGTAACCATACAAACTTTGTAATAGAACAGACTTAACGTACAGTAGAGAAATTCTCTCTCAGTAGAGGCTCCTAGGAAAACCCCATGCCATTAAAGTTGAATATCTATGGCTTATGTAGGACTTAAAGTGCAAGAAGTTCTACTCTGGCTTGGGATGAACATTAGCATGCAGCATTTAGAGTACATCTCTTTTCTCTTTGATTAATCAACATGAGGCTTGCAGCAGCCACCAACTGACAGTAGCACACTTTCACTTGGACAGATTTCCAAGGGTACGTTTTCTCTGTAACAGAAGCACACTGCAGGGTGAAGTCTCAAAGCTGCAATATGAACCTTGGGAATGTTTAATTACACAATAACAAATGTTTCTTTGGCTGTATGTCTTAATTATCCCCTCCCTTTGGCTTCATTAAGCAGTGCTCAGTACTGTTGCCTATCAGGTCTTGATAGATCTCAGTGGCTCAAAAATAAACTGTGATTAGTTTTTTTTTGTGTGTGTTTTTTTTTTTTTTTTTACAGGATTGTAGTTGGCCTCAATTTCCCACTTTGTGTTGCTTAGGGCTTGAAAGCACCTGGCTTAACAAGGCAACAATGATATTTTTCCAGGTGGTCTGCATATTTAACATGATTTTTCAATTACTGCAGAGGTGTGTTTCATCACCCAAAGTGAAAAATCAATGCCCAATGCTGAAGCAGCTGCAGAAGTGATGGGTACTACACATTTCTACAGATGAGCTTGTAGTCTGCAAACAGCTTATGGCACTTCACTGTCATGTTCCTAATAACTTTGAGACTTTATTTGGCCAAAGCTCTGACTGTTTTGGTGCTTTTAACATCCTGGGGTATAGGAACTTCCCCTGGTATTCAATTTTTATATAATAGTGACAGTATTATTTTTTGTTTAGGGACAGAAGCAAGTTTCAAGCTGAATCACATTGTGCCTAATCAAGTTTGTGGGAACCCCTTCTCCTTGTACCTGTTTTCAAGCATGGCTTTAAAATAGAGAAAGGCCAATGGGCAGGTAAGTGTGGCCATCCCTTATGAAAGAGTCCCTCTTCTGATGTTGGTGACTGGACAGGCAGTTATTTAACAGGTCTTTTGCATACGTTTCCTTTAAGTCAACTTCTATCCTCAAAGGCAGAACAAAATTAACTTTTCTGGCGCTACATCTAATAATTTTTTTTTGGTTCTTAATTAACATCTTTCCTTACACAGTCCTTGTTACAGGAGCCAGTGGCATTAAAATCTAAATCTGAGTCAGCCAGGAAGAGGTGCGTACAGCAAAACTTCTACAAGACCTATCATTCAGGTAGGACTGCTCTTATTATGAACCGTAAGGCAAATGCTAGTTTCATTAAGTGTTTGTATAGCACTGAGCATAAAAGGGCCCTTGTCTGTAATTAGGGTGCCTCAGTGTTACCAGAACAGGAAAGTAATAATTGAGAGGTCATTACAGTGGCTGATGTAAATCCCATTCCTTAAATAAGCGAAGAGACAATATGCTAAGGAGGGGAAGGTCTGTCTAGCTGATCGGTGCTCAGAAAAGCACTTGTTCTCTATGCTGTTTTAGGGCAACTTCCTTGCAATACTGTCCAAAAGCATCTTATGAAGAAGTTGTAGAGCTGTACCTTGAAGAAAATGGTATGTGGTTGACAAAACAGGTATTCTGCAACTATAGAGCAAGGATTTTCATGCAGCTATTACAGTTGACCTGTGGCATGCTTGTCAGCCAGTAGATGCTTTCTATTAGATTGAGATCAAAGGGAATAAAATATTTTCTTTAATTTTTTGTTTCTTTTTTTTTTCTTCTTCTTCCGGGAAAGCCAAGACATTATAGGAAGTATCCAGACAGTACTCACCCTATCTGTTGCTTTTGGCACAATATGAACAGGAATGGGTTGCCAGAGAAGCTCAGGGTTCCAAATTTGGCTGCTAGTTGGTGGAAAGAGGCCAGATAGGTATGACTGGGCACTCATAATTGTGCGATCATAATCTGTACTTTGGATATAAAACTGGAGATAGAATGGCAAAAAATTAACAAACAAAACACCAACAAAAAAAGGAAACTTAACTCATCAATCGTGGCTTCCTGTTTTCAGTTGTATGTTTTTGCATAGAATCAGAACAGTGAAGCTGTTAGTTAGAACTTTATAGGGCTCTACTTCATTTGTATAAATCAAATTGCCAAAGCATCTTTCAGTTTGGGATCTAACCTTCCAACTGTATATTCCAAAAAGTATAAGAAGACATGATTTTAAACATGATTTTAAAGATCGAAGCTCTCCATCTGAGTTTAACAAAGTCTTTCTTGGAAGCTATAGTCTTTTATGCCTTCCCATCATTGCATTCCTCATGTATTGACCAAAATAGCAGTGATATCTTCCCCACAATGGATCTGTGCCGTATGACAAGCATATCCAAACAACAGTGAGGCTTCTCATTCACAAGACAAAGTATGTGAACATGGCCCATCACATTGCCCATACGTTCATCTTTAAACAAGGTAGAAAAATATTGGGTTGCTATGGATAAATATCCAATTCATTCGATGGTGTGGAGCTGCTCAGACCCAGAAAACTGAGCCATGGAAGAACCAAAATGAACTAGGAACTTTTAGTAGGAACTGAAAGTTATAGATTTGAGCCTATGTTTTCACCTTGACATAAAAGCCTGACTTCCAAAAAGTTCTTCTGCTACCTTAATTTTTGTATTAATTAAAGAAATATGATGACAGATGTGCTTTTATCTATCACAAGTCCATAGTTCTGCTATGCCGGAGAACTGTCCTCCAGACAGTTCTGCTATATACCTCTTTCCGGTTGTATGTGCTGTTCAGAAAGTTGGAATATCTCTTCCTCACGTACTGTCCAAGTTCATACAGCTGCTGCATTCCAGTCTGTGAGGCAAGTGTACAGATGGCTATTAGATTAAGGTGATTGGAGAATGTCAAGTTTCTTTTCTATTTCCTGTTTTGTCTTCAGCAATTTCTTTTTACATGATTATTAACCACATTTATAGCATACTGTATATGTTGTAGGTGACCAAGAATTTTTAACAGAAATAATCATTTATATCTATGAAAAAATGATACATTCTGAAATTCTAAGACTTCAACATCTGCTACAGGAGAAGCAATGCACCTGATTCTATATTAAATACTGTTTCCACAGTGCTGTAGCTCTGTAGATGCTGCTGGAGTTATTCATGAGCAACACTGTGAAGAGTATGTCAGTTAGTGATAGCTGAAAAAGGAGTGTTAATAACCTAGTATTCATTACTGTCATTGCTGTGCTAATTTATCAACCTGATAAATTATAGAAATAATTACAGAATAAATGATAAATTGGTGGCTTACATTCCATGCGTTTAAAATTTCTTTCCCATCTTTGTTTTGGTACACCCGCAGTTGTCTTACACTGCGCACTGTCTTTTCTATCATTCATTTCCAAGACTGTGAGCAGAACTTTGTATCTTTTAGCTTCAGAGAAGTACATTCTTACTACTGTTGCTAAGAAGATAATAAAATAGAAAAAAGCTCTCAAAAAAAAAACTTTACGAAAGCAGCAACTTTTTTTTTCTTCTTACAAGTTACTTACAGGGAGATAGTAACCTGTTGTATGAATGCCTGAAGTTTACAGATCTTTAAAGCCTTACTTCAAATAATAAATGCTGAATTGTCTCCAATTCATGTTTCTGCGTCATGATGACATATTGTTAAGGAATGCATTGGCCTCTCTTTGCTCCAGAATTTCATGTGCCATACACAGTTAAAAAGCTAAGGCTTGATCTTAATGTTGAAATGCCACAGCAAGAAGTAGGTTCTGTGTATCCTAGTGAAGGTCTGGGCTGAAAACAGCCTTATTAGAAAACACATTTCCCCAGAATTAACTTTCTCCTGCAAGACTTCCCTTTTTTATTAATTATTTGGGGGGGGGGGGCAGCATCCTTTCCGTGAAATATGAAATCAATATGAAATATGGATTCATTACTTGACCTGGTGGGAAGGTGCTATTCATTTATCTTGTCACAGATCCCAGTGCTTAATGGTCGTTAGACTTCAGCAATTTTAGAGTAAGGATAATCTTTAAATTTGCCATTTGTTTGAAGGCAGACACACTGCCAGGAAGTTATTGTTTATAAGAAGATAGTTATATAGCTATGATGAACAAGACTTCAGTGTACAGTAGTTGGATGAGTACTGTTGCAAAAATATTTATGAATTACAGGGTATTGCTAATGGGCACTGTCAGTACTTGGAATTTGCTCATGTCTGCAGGGCACACATCAAAATCTGCCCATTTCTTATTTTTGTAGCATAGGTAAGTGCTACTGAGAGAGTTAACATACCTTGGTAAGTTGTCCAAATCCTTGGGGCCATTCACTTTCTTTGTGTAGATCAGTTGGAAAGTTTACAATTGGCGTTCTGTCACCATGTCGGAAAACCTAGTAAAATTCCCATTAAAAAAAATAATCATCTCAATAATCATCATTAATTTCAATAATCATCACGAAATAATTGATCCTTCAAATTCCCTTGAAAATCGTTGTGTACTGCAACATTTATTACTCCTGGGTTACAGATTACCTTCCTGGCCTGTTGGAAGACATACAGCACAGAAGGATGAGAGAAAAGAAGGAGGCATCATAAAATCAGAGAAGACAATGGAAGGGTAACGAGGACATACATAAAAAGGACAAAGCACACCTGCTGGATGTATTCACTTCAGTTTCTTTATATGAAGTGCTTCAACTCTGTATGTTCTCAGAAGTTATAGATGGATAGTTATTAAATACCCTCTCCTTTAACTCTAGTACAGCTTGAACCTGGTTTGGTGTCTGAGTTCTCCCATTGTTTCTTTACAACAGTGTGAGGGTGAGCATTTCAGATCAAAATGGCCATGTGAATCAGACTTTGACCAGCATTTGCTTCCATTGTTATCAGGCGAAAAATCATCCTGGAGAAAAACTAGGGTGGGGGAGAGGGTAAGCTGAGAACATGTCATGTATAGTTTACAAAATATCTTCATTCAGAAATACCACGAATAACAGTGAATTATGTGCCTCTGAGTAATAGTGGGCCTCATAAAGACATTTTTATTGATAGACTGAACTTCAAGCAGAAAGATTTCTTGTTTTGAAGCTAGCAGTAGGAATGGAAAAACAATTGATCAATGGAATTAGTCATGCTGCCAGTTCAGAGAAACCACAGATGCAGAAATACTGAGCATGTTTTGTCAAGGTTTCAAACGGCTTGAGTTGATTAGACAAATATATAACAAGCTCAGTCAGCACTTCCTATCTTTACAAGAAGAAACACATTATGAAATCACTGTACTTCAGAAAACCACACCTCTTTGTATATATGACAGGTGAAATGAGTGCCTGTGTGGAGGCAGAAGTTACAGGTCAGAATTTCCTTATAGAGATACAATAAATCAGTATTTCTACTTGGGTACCCGATGGTCCTAAATATATTTTTTCTTCTGTTCTATTTCAAAATCAGTGCACAAGAATTATGCTGAAGACGAGTGCCAACATGTGAAAAGGAAAGCTAAAATAGCATTTTGACAAAATGGCTGGTGTTACAGCTTTTCAGCCAAAAAGACTTGTGGCCAATAATTAAAACACACTAAATCAGCACAAACATGGAAGTCATGAGGAGAGAGCGAGGCACCTTTCCATGGCACAGCAGAAATCTGGAAGTGAGCAAAAGGGAACGTTTGTCTGGTTTCCCTCCCCTACCCCACAGGTATGTTTTATCTTGTGCAGTTCTGCTAAGAAAGTTTTAAAAAGTCATTGTGACACATTTTCACAGTGCAAAAATAGTCTCAGGTGACAACATAGCAACTTACAGAGGATGGAAAATGACCACTGAATTATCTCAGAAAGACGTCTTTTAGACTTGCTTTGACTGTAGCCTGACTGTCATTTTATTCCATTGTATTAGTGTTATGTGCTGGGGCCAATTCCTGTCTCACTAATTTCTGTTTCTGCTAGCAATTCTGTTCCCATGTAAATTCAATGAGTGAGTTCAGAAGACAAAATTCAATTGAACACACAGAAGCCATGCCTTGAGGAAGGAGATATATATTGATAATAAGACTAAATCTATAGTAACTTTTTAGGCAGTCCGTCTAAGGAAAAGTATCAGGGATAAAGGAAACACAGTTTAAATGAAATTTACACATTATTTTAACTTTAATTGTGTCAAGTTACTTCATAAATGGATATAATGGTATCTTCTTTTTTCTTCTCTCTCTTTTTGGTGGTTGGAGAAGGTGGCTGCGTAGGTGTGATAAGGAAGATGATTTCGGGTAAGAAGGCTCTTATCTCCAAATGGTAAGCATTTCCTGTAACTTTTTTTTTGCAGGACCATTGCTTGTTAGAACACAGTAACAGCTGCAATTCAGTAAAAGCCTCGTTTTCTTCAGCAAGTTAAATCTCTAAAGCCTTCTAGCTGCCTGATTTCACCCCTGTGTCTAGTTGTCCCTCTTAAATTGAAATATTTGACGATAATGCTGTACTCAGAACGTTACTGGAATGAGGGTTAAGTCCCTGCTTTGTGCACTGTCTGATACAGCAGCACGGCTCAAAAACAATAGGAACTGGTTTTTCCTGTGCGCTCTGGCCTTTCTCCAAGTGACACATCTACATAATCCAGCCAATAAACAACTAACTATTAAGTACTTTATCAAAATCTAGATCATATGTTTTGGACACACTACTTCTGTCTGTTATGTGTGCACTCAATGCCTCAAATACAGGAAGGTGGAAGAATATCTTTAAAGTAAAATTCTTATTTATAAATGTCAGTTCCAATCCCCACAACTTTATGTTGAAAATACAACTCTAGACTAACTATTCTTTAAGAGTATACCTCTAATTAAAAAAATAGATAAATTAGGATGAAAAGGGTTGTGATGCAACCTCCAGCATCCAAAATACTTTATTGAATTAATCTCTATTTTTCCTCAGCTATTGAGGAAACTGATGCTGGAGTACTGTCTAGTTGCTTTAAAACGAGTAACAACCCAGCAAAAAAACCAATTACAGTCCATTTTCAAATACCTGAAGTTAATGCAGCTTAAATCTCTACACAAAATGCCCTTTTCTGTTTCTTCATATACTACTGTGCCCATTCAGTTCTTCTGAAGTGGAAAATACTTCTCTTTTTATGGTGTCTTCTATTTTGGAATCTCAAAGCACCTTATAACATAAGCTTCCAAGCCCTAAGAAGGTAGGCCAGAGTGGCCAGTTCTGACTGTGCAAGAGTGTCAGCTAAATCAAGCAAAGACAGGTGGACTAGACCTCGGATCTCTGAAATCCTGTGTGCTATGCATCTATCACAAAGCTAAGCGGCTCAGTTACCCTGAAAACAAACAAACAAAAACAAATCAAAAAAAACAACAATGTAGTGATTAGGAGATGAAAACTCTTGAGATAAAATGCCTCTAGTTACAAGTTTTTAAACTCTGTAAGCCAAAGGGCGGCAGTATTTCTAAGTCAAAAAGACTCAAAGCAACTGCACACCTTCTTTGATTCGACAGCCATATCAAATTCCCCATATTCCCCACTACTAAACAGAAAATAAATCTACTTACTACAGCCACAAACTTCAGTTCTCTTTCTGTGGTAGCCTGCTGAAGCAGGGTGAAGATAATATAGAAAGCAAAACACGGAATCCTAGATGGGTTGGGAAGCTGTATCACTCTCATCCTGGCAGCAGATGAAAAAAGGCTTTGTAGCTCCAGCAGCTGTTCAGGCTGAACAGCCCAGACGCGAGGCTGTACTTCAAAAGGGGTGGAACTGCTGCTGGTGAATTTCAAATCCAGAAGGAATGTTGTGTGACTATGCAACAAATCCCAACGCCCTTTGTTTTCAAATTACTGTTTACATTCCATTTAATGAAATCATAATTCATTTCCTTTTTCTCTCTGAGATTTTTCTTTTTTGGAGTTGAAGGATGAGGTTGAAATATGAAGGAGTTCTTAGGCATTTGTAATGTTTCAACCTACCTGTTCTACTTCCTCTTCTTAGGGCTTTGAATTTTTCCAGACTACAACACAGCCAAAAGGATGAACTCAGAACCAAGAGCTAGGCAATACTGTTTCTGTTTTCTCTTTGCTGTTCAGTTCATCCTCTTTTCAGCTACCTTTTTTCTTTATTTATCTACATTGTCACTGCAAAATCAACATAATTATTTTAAACAAGACTTCATATATGTTAAAATTGCCCATCCCAGAGATAAAATAATCCTTACAACAAATGCATTCTTTAAGCTGCTTTCTGGGCAGTTATTTGCTCTTCAATTTGAGTGTGATGTTTTTCTTTTCCGTTGGAGCATGTCTATACTTTGTCTTTTGTAACTAATTATGTCAAGTTGTCTTTTGGCCTCAATTCTCTAAGAATTTTTTCATGAATAGGCCCTGGAGCTCATATTTTTTTACTGTTCCTGATTAAGAGCACTGTTTCTGACACCCACTGGCTTTGAGCAGATTGCTCAGCTCTCCTCTCCTGGCTTTCTGTATATACAACAAGAGTAAGCATAACACTATTTCTGGGCTTCGTATGGATTTTTGGAGCAAATGAATTAGTTTGCAGAGGCCTATAAACACACTTTCCTAGATGTTAAAACTTAAAATCACCTGTGTGTTGTCTGAGTCATGCCATTCCTGTCTTTTTGAAAACAAATGTAAGTTGATTATCCTCCTGTATTATTTAAGAGTGCAGATCAAAAATATACATTTGTTAGAATATTTGAAGATGCCTATAAATTTAAGAGTGCCCTGCTTTTTTAATCTATATAACATTTACAGTAGATGTAAAGTCTTAAGCTTTTTGGATCAAGAAATCCTTGATTCTCAGATTTTTTTTCTCATCCTTCATAAACCTTTACCATGAAATTCAGAACTCATGAGTTTTTATAAGGTTTACTGTTTCATTGTGTTTGTGTGATGAGTGGCTGTGACTAATGAAGGTGTGCATGCTGTAGCTTGAGAGTCTAATTATTATACAACCCTTGCAGTAGCCTCACTTTAGAAATGAACTAATTTGTGTGTTTGTGATGCTGGATGGCATTATTTAGGAATGTTTAAAAATACATCATGACTGCTTTTTGTAGAATACCTTTGCTAACATCTCTTGAAAATGACAGTTGAACCTGAAATCAAGCACATGATATAGTTCTACTTTGTGTGGCTTCATTCTTTCTTGTGGCATGTATATTTTACTAGTGGGATTTTTTAATGGAAAAATCACTGAAGAATGCACACTATAATCCTAAATGAATCCATATCCCTTGCAAAATGAAAAAAAAAAAAAGCTTCCTTCATGTGCAACAGTAGTTAAGACAGGGTCCTGCTGGCAACATGTAAGTATGTTAGTAGTATGTATTTCATTTGGAAAATTCCTTGTTTGTCTTGAATTTTAATTCGTTTGGGATATGGGAAGACTTCCATTTCTTCTATGATTTTGACAGCTATAAACTTGTCATATTCTGCAACAAGTAAATCCTTACTTTCTTTTTAGGCAAAGTTGCTTCAAAATAAAATAAAATAAAATAAATGTTCCAAAATTAGACATTAAGATTGCCCAAGTATCACAGTATAAATACACATCAACTATTTGAATAATGCTAATGCTTTATGCTAATTTGGCTCAATGGCATATATTATAATTATTAAATTATGGCATTAAGTGGAATTAACTTATTCAGAATTGTCTATTTTAAGAACTTGTATTTATCTTGAAGGCTCGCTGAAGCATAGCTGAAGTGGCTTTGAAGTGCAAAAGTTGCAAAAGAACCCGTTCGTTAACGTATGCAAGGGTAATCTTAGCTACCTGCTGTTGGTGTAGTGCAACCTGTGCACTCACTGGGTCATTGCATTCAAGGCAATCAGAGGTGAAACTTCTGCCTGCACTCTTGGATGAGCCTACGTACATGGGGAAGCATCTCAAGTTTGGTCACTGGCTGAATTTGCAGATTGTCACTTAAACTGGTTTGGAATTAGGTGTAATCATTTTATTCAAGCTTCTTTTTTATTTATTTTTTGTTTTTTAAGAAGAAAAAAAAAGGGGAAAAGAAAAATTTTGGTTCCAGTAAACAGTGACACATTTTCCAAGCACAATTCTGAAGCACTTATGACAAAAGCAAATGGCTAGGTCATAGTGTTGGGGTGATTTTACCCAATTGTGCATGAGGAGGATGCAAAATAGCTTTATGACACAAGAAGAATTAATGTACTTAGACTGATGACTGGACATGAAGCTACATCTTGCACCATGGGAGAAAATTCCATGAGCACAAAACTGCTTTCTTAAGACTGGCAGGGGGAAATCATCAACTCAGAGTCCTCTAATAATTTCTCAGTTTGTCCAACATTTGTAATATTTATCTAGTTACAGAGCACCCAGAATTTTTCCTTTTTTTTAAGATGAAGATATTTGCCCGAAACATAGGAACCCAAGTTTTCCTGGACTGCAATGTAGAAACAGAATGAACAACAATGAGAAAGAGACAGGAAACACTATTTATCTTCATTTTCCTCTTTAAAACTCTGCAGCCTGGTGGTCATTTTATTTTCTGGAAGATGTAGTGTTTGATCCCTTTGGTAAAACAGGGTTTTGAAGTTGTGTCTGCCACATCTCAGATGAGTACCCAAAATACTGAGTAAAAAAGAAGATATATCTACTGGTAGCAGTCCTGTGAAACAAATCAAACATAGTCAATGGATTTGATCCATACTTGTGAATCATTTGGGGAAATTTTAAAAAATTGTTCTTATTTTTTGTGTTCATTCAGCTCTGTAAATAATCCGAAGAGAAAAGGAGGTGGTGAAAAGAACAAAATTATAAATCAGGCGATTCGGTACCACATTGCCCAAACAGCATAAAATTTCTCTTGTTTTTCTGCTATTGTTCGTTCCCCACCTTGCTGACATTGTTTCTGTGTATGATGGGAAAAATAGTGAACATCACAAGCTATATCTCACCTAAAATACAACATCTGTGACTATTCAGGTGTTATGTTATACCAAGTTTTCTTTAATATATGGCCTGACTGTTTATGCATTCTTTGTGAAAGAAGGAAGGGAGTTCCATTTTCGTGTGATCTTGCCATTGCAACATTATATATACATATATATATTAAAACAAAATTAAAAAAAAAAAATCCTTTTCATTCTAAATAACTCCAAAGCTGAACTGTAGTTTGCTTATTTTCATTTTAAGAAAAATCGAAAGACAATTGCTAGTGATTTATTACCAGCGAAAGACTGTGGTACAGGTGTTTCAAATGAAGTTAACTGGTACAGTTGCAGAAAAACAACATCTTAAATGTTTTGCTAATATTATTAATTCACTGGCATCTTCAATTTATATTCATGCAAAAGATGTGGGTTTGATGGTCTAGCCTTAATGAACACTGACATTAATTTTTGTTTAGAGTGTGCAGGGAATAAAGAACATCTTTTATGTGTTGCTCTAGTGATAGTCTTAAGAACAAAAAAACATTAAAAAGAATGGGTGTGATGGGGTTTCTGTTGAACAGGAATAAGGGCAATAAAATATTTTAGAAATACTTCAGAAATTGATTTTTTTTTTTTTTTCTCTACAGAATTAAAAATACTCTAGGTATGTTTGCTAGGTCATGTAGCAGTGAAGAAAACATGGTATGATGATGTAATGTTAAAGGGGGACCTTTTTTTTTGCAGTTCTGTGAACTGTTGGTTCAGCTAGGATGCACATCCACGTAGCTGTGAAGTGCTGGGGCCAGGCTCTAGCTCCATGGTCCCCTACCCCAAGACAAAACTTAGAGATGAAAGAAAGGTCTTCGTGTGGTTCTGAACATTTCTTAGAGGTGGATTTGGGTGAGGAAGGAGAGGAAGAACAAGGAACTGGGTGCTAAAGAGAATCACAAAGAATGTCTCAGCTGTGTGAGTACTGCACTCTGTGTGAGCCTGATCAGGTCTAAGACAGCTGAAGGGTTACCCTCCCCTTTAGTTGGAGGAGAATGAGTCCACCTTTACAGCACTTGAACTTCCACTTAAAAATATCTAGCCAACAAAACACTGAAAGCAACTCAAACTCTGGTTCAGGGGGAAAAAAAAAAAAGGAAAAAAAAAAAGAACACGTTCAGAATAAAAGAAAGGTCACCTAGAAATTTGGTTTTGGAAGCCAAGGTTATGATATCGTTAGTAGTCCAATGCTGATAAAAATAGTCTTACATTTTCCTTTCTAATTTCCTTTAGCATTTTTTAAAAGTTATTTATTTCTTGTTAAAGGAGGTGTGATGATCAGCTTCACAGTTTTGAAATGCATCATGTAAAGCATTTACACTGACTCTTTTGTGAGGGCTGCCAGACCTGGGAAGGCGCTCTGCCATTATGGACATTAAGGTAATATGCAACAAGCAAGCAAACAAACAACAAAAAAGCTTGTTCTACTTTGCATTAGGAAGCAGCTACAACTGCTTGTCTTATTGTGTTAGAAAACATTTTTACCCTTGTTTAGATGCTATGGTAAAAGGGTCTGCTTTTTATTCACAAATAACAATCATTTATTTTTGTCATATTTTTTAACCCCTTTGCTGTGAAATCCAATTTTAGCTGTTCTTCCTGAACTGTGTTTCCTGTTCCGCCTTAGGAAGCACAACAGTTGTTGCTTGGGCCCTGCTGATCAGAGAATGGGCTTTAACAGTGAGAATTCTGAAACTTAGATTCTTGCTAGAGAGAAAAGGGAACTTTTTTTTTTTGATTCTTTTGTAGTTATGGAGTAGCAGTTATCTGCTTATGCTGTAATTCTTAAAAAAAAAAAAAAAAAAAAAACACAAAATATACATTTCATAAGCTTAGCCTCCATTTTCAAAGCTTGGTCCAAGCAAAGGGAGCCAGAATGTTTTCTTTTTTGGCATCTCATCTATTACTCTGTTTCTCTGTGAAATGACCTGTGGGCAACAAGGCTGTTGACAAAGCTTCTATCCTTTGTGAGAAAATAAAACATAGAAAATAAAAAGGCTAGTTTTTCAAGCAAAGAAGTATCCACTATCTTCAGAAGTCAGTTGTATCTGACAGTTCCAATCCAGCGTTTGTAGTAACAGCTCAAATAGTTTTTACAATAGCAACATTAGAAAACGTAACTAGTTAAGGATTGCCAGCACATTCTGCATGTTTTAACTAGCACATAGCTGTAGAGTCTTTTATTTTGCGTTGTCAGTAGGATCTTTTTGTTAATGACAAAAACAACACAGGCTGATGTATCAGAAGCACAGAATTTATATTATCAGATCAGAGTATATTATAAAAGTAACATAACAAAAGGAAGGTGTTTGTAAAGCTATTTGAAGTCACAAAATATTTTTCTTTCAAAGTTGACAATTAGCCTTGCTGCCTTTTTGGAAAGAGACAGAATGGCTCAGTATCTGAAGGCCTTGTTGGGTCAATTGCCTCACAGGTCTTAATGGTAGCCAGATTGACTGTAAGATTCTTTTAGGTCTAACTCCATGGTCCGTTCTTTCTGTAACTGTCATCCTCCTTCTATATAGAGGTGTAATATTTGTGTATGTACATGACAGAAAAAAAAAAATCTCTTCAATAAGTAAACAGCCATTACCCTTATTTTTTGTAGCTTCTCAGATCTCTTAGTGTGAAATACTTCGTTATTTCTTGAATAAAATAACGTACGATGAAACTGGAATCATTCCCACTGTTGTGAGCTCCTTTTGAAGCACTGCTTTCCTTACCAGTTCTGTAAGTTGTTGTCCCAGTCTTCAAAACAGGACAACACTCCTTCAGAGATATTTTCCAACTTTGCAGCAAATTAAGGCTATAGCTTTTCAAAACACTATACCTAAAATTGTGTTCTTCAATTAATTCTGCCAAATCACTTTGTAATGAATAGACGTTAAAAAATTACTCCATTTTCACAATGCATTTGGTTTTTATACTTAAAATAAAGCTAATGTTCATGAAAGATAAACCGCTTCTTTCTGTAATTATGCAATGTAGCTGTAGTGAGGAATGTTTTCGTTTGTTAAAGATCAGGAGACTGTTGGTCATGCTGATGGAAGTTAATGAGAAATGTTAGACTGTAGTAACATCACATCGTGGGAGGAGATTTTTCATAAGGCTAATCATGCTGAATGTCCTGAAGGGTACACCTAAAGGTAAGACAAAAAGAGAGTGTAATTTTCAGAAGAAAAAAAAAAAAAGGAAAGAAAAAGAAAATAAAAAGGGCAAATGTATTGATACTACTTGAACAAGTGAAAAGATCAGGCTAAGTACAGAAGGGCTGACAAATTTGATCCCATTTGGATGCAAGTAGAAAAAGTCTGTTGAAATGGTTAGCTGATCCACCCTGAAAACTTCCCAAGAAGACAAATGAGCACAGAGAAATGTTTTAACCCCTTCCCAAATAAGCTGAGCTGTCTTCACTTCCTATGTTCCATACTGTAGTCATCATCATGTGGGGAAACTTGGCTCTGACTTATACCACTCTCGAAATACTGCTACCACTGTTTTGTGTGACCTGTACTAACAATACTTCCCCAATCACTGTATTTCCCTATACTGGGGACGTAAATCATCTCTGTAAACCTTCATTTAAGCATTTTGTGGAAACAGCTCTGTGTGGGAAATGTTGTCTCCATGTAGAATAGCTATCTAAGGTTAATTTTTGAATGCAGTCACATCCTTGGATTTCATTCCAAAAAATTACATTTATAAGCTCTGTTCATCAAAAGTTCGGATACCAGTATAATCAAAGTATTAACAAATGCAATAGCAAAGAACAATATTTGAGATTGTTTTTGACAAATCTGCAAACTGCTGAATCAATGATGTTTTAATTGTGTATTGCAGGTGTGAATGTGATCTGTAATCTCTCTGCATTACTCCTCAGCTTGGTTTTGCTTCCTGGTGTTACAGACCAATAGGTCAAGCCTGTCTGCATTCACTGAGAATTGGTAATACATTTCATCACTGCTCACACTGATTTAGCCCAGTACGGTCCATCTGAGAGCTTGCTGTGCTGTGCAGGTTTTGGAACAGTGTGTCCAGGTGACTGCCTTTTCCCAAGTGCCACTCATGCACGGCAGAGACTCTAAAACTTCTTCCTGCAGTTGTTATGAGTTATAAAACCCCCAAATAGGAGCTGATCCCAGCAGCTACTGAGATGGAATCATTCTGAACCAGGACAAAATACAGGAAAGTGTCAAATTTCGCTATGACAATATGGCAAATATTTTGATTGGAGAGTCAGTTGTGGTTGTAATCTCTTCTGTAGCCCACATGCGTTTCCTACACTTAGGATTGCTGATGAAAGCAGTTGTGAGCAGCAATGCTGGACTTGGTGTAATAAGGCTGGATACCCTCTAACTTTTACTTAGGCAAAATTTGAGAATTGAAACAATGTGCAGCCTTTGTGTTGAACTTGAAGGCTAAATATTAGGGTCTTTATTAATGACAATTTTTGATTATATGGTAGATATTTTTTCTATTCATTTACTTGGTCAGTTACACAGTTTACTCTCTGAAGGAAGGGAACTAATTTCCACCAGACTTAGATTACTAAACGCTATAGTATAAGCATGAAGTATTTATCACTGTTTTCCATGACTATATTAGTTGCTTGGCAAAAAAAAAAAAAAATCCTCAGAACCAACCTTCTCCTCCTCCCACCCCCCATTCCCCCTGAATTACGTTTTGCATATGGCAATTTCCTGATGCATTTCCTGAGAATGTGTGAGCAGTGAATACAGTGAAACATATCTAGGGAACCATTATTTTCTAATTATTCATCCATTCTAGCTGCAATATCTCCATTCTGTTTATGGATTCAAGAAATATATCAGGAAAGGCTTTGCAACAAAATGAGTTGGTCTGCCTGCATTCTTCTAATCTCTGAAATTTTGAATTCTTCTTGAGCTCAGTGGTACAGAAAGACATATGGGATGATCATCAAGAAAAAAAAAATAGGGACGTGAATCCTGGGGCCTCTTTGCTTTTCCTTTCTCTTAATAAATACAGAGCTGCATACACAAGAGACATTTTTGCCTTCCTGCTCCTTCTTTCTGCAAATGTAAATATAATCAGTGGTCAAAATGGAAAGCTAGAAATTCTAATATGGAGATATAGACAACCTACTAGGGAACGAATTAGTACTTCCCATGTTTGTCTATGTATGTTTGATACTCTGGTAAGCACCAGTTCGATATACTATTCCATATTCATCTGCTTTGATCTCTGAATGACTCCTAAAATCAAGAGAATGCATGGTGATGGTAATCAGCTTGGACACATACTCTACAGTTAGAAAAGATGAGGTGAATTAACACAGTTACCACATTTGTATATGTTTACTCAGTAACTGAAGGTCTTTTTGACTGCACAAAAATTAAAGAAAAAAAAAGACACCATGAAAAACAGTATCCTAAAGTATAATCAGCCTTGATTCCATTTCAGCAGAAAGTTGGGTGGGGATAGATAAATCTACCAATAGAGCAACAACTATGGCTATGGATACAATTCTTTCTTACTGGGATCTGATTTTTTTTTCTTTTCAGACCAGACGCTTATGAAAAAGACTGTAACTTCAAATGAGCTCTTGGCAGAAGATGTAATCTTGGCTTTAGTTTTGGGTACATGTGCCCAAAGCACTTAACTTACCTTTTTATGTTCTATATCCTACATTCTCTTGTCCAATGTTGTGTGAGGACTGGGGAAACCAAATGAGTAAATCTTTCTAGTGGACAGTGAAATTTGCAGCCAGGGAGAGTGAGGGGGTGGGGATCTCTCAAAGAATTATTCCGATAATACATTTCTATGGTGTATTGCCTGTTTAAAAAATACAGAAGGGTCAAAATAAAGTTAGGTGTGCACAACAGATTTTCCGTGTTATAAAGTAGGGATTATATTTTGAGATGTAGGGGTTTTTTTTGTTTGTTTGTTTTTTGTCTTGCTAATAATACGTATCATTATTAATTGGACAGTATCTTTTTAAACAACAGATGGTCAATACCAATTTGCATGTAGATTGTCTTATTGGTAAAGAGTTAAGGAATTAAATAGATAAAGAGGGTAGATTAAAATATCTCAACTGTAATGAAACAATAGATAGTGAGGTTTCAGACTGCAATGATGTGGTTCTGCTGCTGTCAATAACTCCTCAAAGGAGTCCAATTATAATAATTAAAATCAATCTGTGATCTTTTTCTGTGTAGTGAACCTTGTGTATCCAGTTTAATTAGTCTGGCATATTAGTAAACTGCTTTTAGGAAAAAAAAAAAATGTTAGAAGTACAGCTTACAGATACTTGCCCATTTTTTTCTTGGTAAAGTTCAAAAAAATGGCAGGCGCTGTAAGGAGGCAATTTCCCATTGAAAACATTGAGTGCCATCTGTAAGGCAACAATGGTGGCTGCATGCTGTAAATAGAAGAAACGTTTAATTAAAGGTATATTGAAAATCATTGCGTGCATCTATTATTTAACAGTATGTCCAATATATTATCTATACATTTAACATTACTTATGTGATCTTCATTAATTTTTTCCCTCTGCCCTCTGCAGTGTTGAGCAAGTACTGTTCTTTTATGGCTGTACAAACTGAAATGCTGCATGTATAGAGGATATACATATTTAAATATTTAAGATGTATTAAGGACTTGCAGTTCTTATCAAAGTTAGTAGGATATGTGAAAACTTATTTGAATAAGAACTGGTGGTTTTCCATGGTAGGTAAACAACTGAGATCTGAAGAGAAAGCTCTTTTGCTGATATATGTCTTATACTTCATTATCAAATTGCAATTTAGCAATAGGAGCTTTTTACACAGAGCAGTCTAAGAATTTCCTTTCCGTTTGAGAGTGTCTGCTCATTCTAAACAAAAATATAAGGTCACAATTGAGTGACTGCTTTCATTATACCTTCTAAAATAACTTACATTAGCTTCATTTTTATGTTCTCCCCCCCCCCCCTTTTTTTTTTTTAACTTTTGCATCTGAAAAATGTGCAGGAAGGAGGAATTTTGTTTCTAAATTATCTTCGTGATACAGTTTCAATAAAACAGAGGTCTTTTCAGTTCTCTGCTCAATCAAAACACTACTACAATGAAATATACAATGCCATCAGGTAGAAAATGGAATGCTTCAGGTTTCAAAGTAGTCTCTATTCATTAAAGAGTGGGAATAATCCAATGATACTTAAGGTTAACCAAATAAAAATGCTTGTATCTGTATTTCATAAAGGAAATGAAATGCTTTCACTGCATTTAAAAACTGCAGAAAGGTAACATAAAAGAAACAGCGAGGACTCACCGCAGAATACATAACCATTTTTTGTTGATGTGAAGGCCTTCTAGCATCTGAGATATGCTTTAGAATAGTTTTTAAAAGAATACCTGAAAGAAAATGGGGAAGCAATGACAATGACTGAAAGAGACACTTTTGTTAACATCCTTATTGTTACTATTTTAATACTATCTGTCTTTAAATGCACCAGATTTATTCTATTGCTCTTATGGATAATTTGTACACAGTGGCCTGATAAGTCTGATATTAATTTTCACATGAACAGTTGGCCTGATTCTGAGTCCATGTAAAATATTTCCAGGATCCCTAATAGCCTCGAGAGCTTTAAACTGTCTGTTCAGAGCTGCTCTGTGCCACCAGAACAGTTCAAGAAGATCACTGTAATGAATACTACCCTCTGTTGTGTGTAACTGTTGACTTCCCGATTTCCAAAGAGCAAATTCATTGGGCTCTTGGCCTTCTTAAATTACATGATTGTATTTTGTTAACTTCTGAAAAATTGTCAATGGTAAACTGTATGAATTAAATCAATGTCAGTGCTAATATGTTAACATAAGATTGAAATCTTCCAGGAATTGAAGTCCTAAAATGAGAACTGTATATGCTAATAGAATTAAACATACCTGTTTTCTTCAGCTACTGAAACAAATTTTAATAACAATTGGTAGTAAACCAGAGGTTTGAGTTTCATTCTTAGTTTTGTATGTTAGAGCTCCAAGAAGGCAAACAAATTAATATATATATGTGATTTGTCCTTGTAGCTCACAGAACCTAACCGTACAGTGGCCATGTAAAGTGAAAATCAGGTCAAAGGGTTGACAGTGGACGAATCCAGTGGATTAAAAAGGTATAAGCTATCTTAAAATTTCAGTTAAAATTTGTTGGGCAGAATAATAAAGCTTAGAATACTCATTTTAGTACTCTCAGCAATGGAAAATGAAAACTCTTAGGAAACAAAGTTACCATCCTAGAGATTATTACAAATAATATTTTGTAAGTTAAGCATGGTGGCTTATGTAAATTTCAGAGTTGATTAATTTCAGCAATAATCTGTATATTACTTTGGGTTTCTTATGCAACGTAATCAAAATGCTAGCTGCTTTATAATGTTGAATTAGTATATTTGTGATTCATATCCTCAACATCTCTTGTCCCATTAGTCAAAATCTCTCAGTGCTGATCACCAATATCCAAATCACGGCATCTGTCATGTCCATGGTTATTACACACGCTTACTTCTTTCCCATTCTACTCCTGATTTTAAATGGGGTAAGAATTTGGCTTACCTCCCTGCAAACGTGACTTTTGTATTTGTTTGTGGAACCCGAATTCTGCCTGTAATAACAATTCTGAGAGCTTTATCAGCTTGGTCCTGACGCCACGAGTAGCCCAAACAGGTAAAGTGTAATTGTTAATATCCTACAGTGAAGAAAGAAAACATGATGATTTTCTTGTTAGTTCCTACTGCTAATTGTTAGTTCTTTTGGCACAAAATACTAGTCAGAACAAATTCTGAATGTTTTGCTCAAATAAATCTTTTTCTTCATAATGACTATATTTTGCATTTAGACAGCTGTGGAATTCTAATTTATAGCATCACTGTTTAAAATAAATTTGAAAGGCAGTGTTCAACAAGAAGAGGAAATATGCTCAAAATTATTACGTAAAAAGCAAATGGCATTATTTATGACAATTTCAAATGCAGTTGTCAGTTGCAAAAAATTCATGTTGTGACTCTTCTTCAGCCATCTGCTGGAATACATCCTGAGATATTTACTGAAACAAATCCTATATAGAAGGTAAAGTATAATGGACTGATTTTTCTTTTGGGAAGCTGCCCAAGATAAGTTAAGGCTGGCTTCTGTGAGAAGGAAATATATTCCAGAACTCCTGGTTTGCACTGCTCTGAATTCCAGTTTAAATAAAGTTGGTATCCTTTCTGTATTTCAATGTAATCTCTATGAGTGTGAGTTGTTGGGCTGAGCTCACCAGGTGGAGTTCTAAAGGCAAATGCCAGCTACTTAAAGACAGGATTTGTTTAGGTAAGTGAAACAGAACAACAACATGTTAGGTTAAACCAGCTCAGGTCACTTTTTCTTTTAACAAGTGAGATTTGTGTCTTGAGAAAAGAATTGCCTAGTTACATGCTATTTAAGACAGTGCTGTAGGCAAGCAAGCACCTCAGTTTCCAAGCTACCCGAAAGTCAGATTACAGCCAATAATAACAAATACAGAGATGCATGCTAATGCAGTTTCATAAATTCTGTTTTAAAAACTAAGAAAGCTCTCTTTCAAGTGCTACACTTGAAAAGGTAAAAGTGATTTTTGTGGCAGACATCTTAATTTATACATCCAAAGTCTTCATTGAGTAGTATGAAAGACCAAAGTTCAACAAATCTAATACTGGAAAGAATGACCCAAATAACTGGTTTTGTCTTCCAGTATTTAGCTAGCTCCCTGATGAGAGCTGCCAGTTTTTCACATTTCTCGGGTCACACAGGTTTATCAGTATAACGATTGAATCAAAAAGTTGTGGTCCTGAGATGTCCTGAATTTGAGCAATATGGAAAGACAACCTAGCTGAAATTACAGTGAGGTACACCAAAATTTTAACACTTCACCTAGCTCAAGGCTCTGGCTAGCACTGCAGTCAAGACTTCATTGATCAAAGCTGGACCTACTCAGAAACTGCAGGACAGAAGGTAAACACATCAGCATCACACCCAAGTGCTACATGTTGGGTGTGAAATACATCTTAAAACTGTTTCAGTTTTCCAGGGCTATCCCAGTATTAATGAACAAGTTATTATTAATACTTGAATTTAAAAATAATTATGCTGTTAAGCAATTTTTAGCAAGTGCTGCCTGCAACAATACCAAAGACATTTTTGACACAAGACCCTGAAATTTTCACTTGCTTCATCTGAGTTAAGTCTAGACTTGGATACGGCATGTAGTGGGATTTGTTGCTAAATTAAAAGTAGTCAGGATTTTTTCAGATCCCAGTCAGAGATACCAAACTGTTGGGCCTATACACCTATGACAGTTGGGCACCATGTACCCCTTTTGTACTAAAATTCATGCTTCTTTGTGATGTGCCGGGTGCCTTTGCTAAGAACAAGCTCCCAAACTTGCACAAATAACCTTTTGTACTATTCCAATGGCTGTTTAATTCCTGAAAATACTGTGACCACCACTGTCCATATGCAAATAATGACTTCTCTTTCTTATGCAATTTGTGTAAAATCTTTGTGGAGGGATTCCTATGTTTCTTTTTCAACAACACATTTTACTCCTGCATGTCTCTATGATGGGGTTTGGAGGAGTAAGAAGACAATTTTATCTGAAGATATGCTTTTGCCAAATAGTCCACATGCAGTCACTGACAAGATGTTGCATTTGGTAGGCAATTGGTCTGTGTTCCTTATAGTGGTGGATGACCCACAGCAGCTTCACACAATCATAGTGTTTTTAGAGGATTTTCAGTTGCGAGTTTGATTTTGAGTGAGGGTTTCTGAGTAAGAGGCTGAAAATAGACTGTGGTTCAGAAAAAAAAATGAAAGTACAGACTTACCTTCTTTTGATGTCTTTCAAACAGTAGAAGTAAAAGCTGAAACTGGTTTTAAGAAAGTGCAAGTATTTCTGTTGGACCTTGATAATTTTTGTATTATTTACCTCATATTGTAAAATGTCAGAGAGCTTCCAAATTCTTTCAGTGTTCAACTTCTTCAGTGGGTATCCAGTGTGAGAGGCTAAAAATTTGAGAAATGGCTGAAATAAAAAAAGCAAATTTTATGTTGCACACAGGGACTTTCTACATTTTTTCTACACACTTCGTACTAGCACATATCAATTTTTAGAAACAAGATAGTCTTTGCATTTAGTGCCTATGCACCATACCATTGTCTAGTGGTACTCACAGGCAGACAGTTACTACCTATTCCACTGGATCCTTTTCCTTTCTTCATGATTATAACCTGGCAGACATAAAACGAATGCTTGTACGAAAATTCATAGCGATCTTGTGAAACCTTGCTTTCATCCAAGTTTTGAGTTGCACCTTCCCTTCTGCTTCTACATTCCAGTTACAAGTTCTCATTTCTGGTCCTTCTTCCAAATGTTTTCGTTCTCTGATACATACTTCATGTGTATATCTTGCATTTGTGTTGCCAAGCACATGGCTTCTCCATTCCTACCTTGGGTTTTCCTTAATTACAACCCAATCTACTATTTCAGTCCACATCCTGATCTTATTTTTAGCCACATCCTGGTCTTACCAAACTATAAGACATAGTATCACATACTGATATTGGGGAAATTACGATATTGGGTAATGGGACAGGACACATACACCAAGAAAGCTTAAAGAAACTGATTTATAATTTATATCTGCTGTATACTACTAGTTTTTCTTGGAAAAACATCAAGATTCTCTTTTAGGCTGAAAAGAGAATTTGGCCTATTCATCTAGAAGAGGCTGGTGATCTGAGTTCATGGTTGAAGTACATGCATAGTTTTTGCTTGGTGGGAATGTTCAGAAGTGGGTAGAGGAGATGCAGATGTATGAGGAAGTCTGGCAGAAATCCAAAAAGGGTTCAAAGGAAGTGCGATAAACACTTTTATTCTGATATTGCTACTGAGTAGAAGGGAGGTATGATGTAACTTTGTTAAAACTGGGAATTATGGTTCATTTGACTGTAATATATATATGCAGAGCCATAGGTAGATGGCTGTTTCAGTGGCTAAAGATTAGAGAAAAACAAGTGAGTTTGGTGGTGCCATTTTGAATAAATCCATGAAGAAAGTTGCAATGGAGTAGACAAATGATTATGTACTCATGGCAAAGAATTTGATGGTGGAGAAAGCTAGGGAGACATTAAAATAAACTTTGAGTGTCTGAATGAAGACTTCAGGTGTGAGATAACTGGTACTTGAGGAAAGCACTGAGGCTATTATAAAGATTTGAGGAATTGAGCTGTGAGAATTTTGTGGTGGAAGAGGAATCTGAACTAGCAAGGAGTTATACAGACAGAGATGTCAAAGGAATTACTAACATGAGACTGAAGAGAGAGAAGTATTGAAGTGAGACACTGATTTGATCTAAGTTTTTGTTTTCTCTGCTCTCCTAAAAGGTAGGTGTAGTAGGTTTTTTTGCAAGGTAGTCAACAATTCATCTTTTTTATGACTTGCAATTTTCAGTTGATGGGGATAGTCCAGTCCAGCTGGCTCTGTAATGTAATTGTATTTTGGGTAAGACGTATACACCCACTTTGAAGATGAGATATCTGGAAGAAGCATATTAACTGCCATTTTTAAAACCTACCTGTTAGATATTGTTGCCAGAAGTTGTACATTTGAATTAGAAGATATCCAGAACTAAAAATACCTTACCCTGTACTGCTTGAACTGCCTTTGGAAATCCCTTGTTGCAAAGGTTTCTCTTAGAAGTTCGTTGTATTTTGGGCAGTGTGAGAAAGGTAAGTAGAGCAACTGAAAATAAAATTGCAAAACATTAGTTAGGCAAGGCACTTCTTGTTCTGCAATTCAACATACACTTTGAGGATTGTTGTTCTGATTGGCTGCACTAATTAAGACAAGCTGCAGAAGTTTTGGGGAATGTTGTTTTCAAGGATATTCATCTTCAGGACCATAAGAGTCATATTGATGACTACTTACAAAATCATCTTTAAATGTTCAGAGGAGTAATAGTTACAGCAGTTCAAAGGTAAAGGACTCATCTACACAAGTTGAAATTTGTCCCTTGACAGAAGACTAACATAAGCCCTCATGTATTTCTTTGTACTTGGCTTCCTCAGGAGTGATTTTACTTGTTGTGTTCAGTCTTTGTTTAAACATACCATCATCTTTTTACAACAAATTACCAGCTGGACTACAAAAGGAGTCTTTGTGCATACTCAGCTCTATTGAGTGGACTTACCACAGCTCCATTTAGTTCAGCCAAATTAAAGAAACTTAAGTTTCCATAACTCAGATTTTTCTTTAATTCCAGGTACTTGAAGGTTAAATGTTACATGTGAGATGGATAATTTAACAATTTGTTAATTCATTTATCTAAGCTGAGTTTATTCTTGTTTGAAGTTTTTTGGTATTAAATTTTAAACAAAAGTTAAAACAAATTTTTACACTGAGATATTATTAACATTTTTCTCTAATGTGTTTTTTTTTTTTTCAGAAATAAAGCTCTATCTACACAGTCCCACAGTTAAAAGAGTTTAAAGATAGAAAAATAATAATAATAATTGAGAATCCTGATGGTATAATTACCTAGGATAGCTTCACAGCAGTTTCTGTCTTTTTAAAAACATAATCTATCCTTTTCAGAAAGTAGGAAAGTATTTCTGAATTATAACCATAGGCTCATGAACAGGCCTGACTTTAGCAATAAATACATGATGAACCTTTTTTTGGGGGGTGGAAGGATATATGTGGTCTCAATCTTACATGTATATGCAGTAAAGATGAATGTCGCTAAAACAGAAATATTAGGGAAAAAAGTAGGAAAAAAGCATATATATTTGTGACTATGATTTTAATTTTTTTTTTAAATAAACTTACTTGATCCCTTAGGTGTGAGTGAGGTGCAGTACCTGCTTGCTGAGGGTGATAGCAGTATTGATACTGGCCAGGTGTTTTTGACTGTTTGATGGAGTTCTACCGTCTGTGACAGTGTCAGAAGAAGCTCCTGACTCTACACCAGGGCTGTGTGCCTGCACAGTAAGACATACATCTTCATATCCTCCATCTTCATGCTCTCATCACCCCGAGGTGAGAACCAGAGTTCCACGTCCCTGTTTAAACTGATTTCCCTATCACAGACTGTGTTAACTAGACTTGTAAACCCACACAATTTATCTCACATAACGTGTGAACGTCCTCTCCCATAATGGGACTCACATTGTACACTCCTGTTTTTTCTTAGCTTTTTACCATAGATTTTCCACAAATGGGGAAGTCCAGCACCACTCATCTGTCCACCTTTCTGCTCTAGGCCAGGTATACGCATGTTACAGAGCTGCTATCTGCACAGCTCTGAGGTGAGGAGTAGAGGAAGGGAGATGAATAAGTATATTACCCTATGAATTCACGCTCTTAAAACTCTTAGTTATCTTTCCTTTTCTCTTTACTTTTTCTGCCAAATCTCAAAGTGCATGCACTGGCTTTCAAAGTGCAAGAAAAACAATACTGTGACACAATTCTTACTGTATTGAGAATCACAGAATAATTCTTTTACCTTTTTAGTTGTCTGGAGCCTAAAAAAAAGGTGAAGCACTAGTGAGAATAGGTATGCTTCCTCTTCTCACATGAAGAAAGTCATGGTTGTGATAACACCAAGTACAGGATCAATCTGTTACTACTTCTAAGGTGTTTTACTCTAATCATAAGCGTTTTGTTCTGTGTTGTTTTGTTTTTCTCTATGTTTTTTTTTTTTATTTCTTTCTTTTTTTTTTTTCTCTATTTATTTTTTTTCATTAACTCCAGGTCTCTGTTATGTTCCATTCTTGTGGAAAATCTTGACAGTATTTCTACTCAGATTATTAGTCCTTTTTGCCCAATGCTTGTAACTTGATATACCTTTCTTTGTTATGACCCTGCCCTTTTTCCTGCTCCTTCATGTCATTTTGGATATTTTACTAATGCTTAAGGGAAAGCAAATGCCCCAGTTTATACTCACATTATCATGTGACAGTGGCACTGTGTGAACTGGAATTGGCTGCCAAAGGATTCTGGGGTTCCAAATCTGGCCTTGTGTCAGTGGATATAGCCCAGCAAGACTTGCCTGAGCACTCATAAGCGTTTGATCACAGTCAGTACTCTGCACATAAATCTGAAGGATGAAAAGAAAAGATTTAATTTTTTTTTTGGGGGGGAGGAGGGGAGAGTTGGTTTTCTTCTGATAATTTTCTTCTTTTGGTAAAAAAGAAGGGGATTGGTACTGTACTGGAGGAGCTGGCATTAGAGTAGGGTAAAGAAAAAAGATGGGGGAGGGAGAAAGAAAAAAGCTGGAATAGGGCCTTGGAATATAATTTTGGTGGACAAGAGAGTTGTGACATGGTAGCTGTTCCCTTTGGGTCCTAATGAAAAATGTAAAACTGACTCCATTTGGCCAACTAGGCTTTGGGATGTGAGGGATGCACTGCGCAACTGGAAATGAAAAGTAAGCTGTGTCTGCACTGCACATGGAAGTGTAGAATTGGAGATATCCAACACAGGTAGTCTGTCATACAGCAGTGAGGCATCTGAACCTTTTTACAGCCTTAAAAACCTTGTGCATGGTTTTCAATTAACTATTAGCTTGAATTAAAGTTGAGCCACAGCTTCAGGGATACTTTGAAACCACATTGAATTCAGTGGGTTACCTCCAAGCACACCAGGTTCAGACTCTCATGGATTCAGGAAGTTCTGGCATCCATGAAAAACATCCTACCTCCCAGATCCAGTACTTGCCTCACTCTGCTTGTAAACAACACTCAGGAAATGAGAGTATCTTCTCCGCATGTACTGTCCAAGCTCATACTGTTGCTGTATGCCAAGCTGTAGAAGTGACAGAAGAGTGTAAGAAGCTCAAGAAGTGTGCTGTGCAACTATTCCTATAAACCAAAATTTAAATAATCTTTAATAAATAATTTTGAGAAAGATCTTAAAATATTTCATTTCTAAAGGGGAGATGGAAAGAGAGCAGGAGAAAAAAATCAGTAAAGTCACTGTGTTGACAGTTATTTTCTGACTTGCACTCTGAAACAAGACCACTGTGTCAACATAGTCTCATTAACACTTACTTTCTTTAGCCATGGGGAAAAAAAAAAGAAAAAAAAGTAGAGAAAAGCTGTTTGCACTCAATCTACATATTGCATGCAAATGGAGATCATTACTATTCATCTCTGAAACTCACATCTTAACGAGTTAAGCTGAAACTCATATCTTAATGGACAAGTAGTCACAGTCCCCTGTGCATATGGCTGTAGTTTAGGTAGATGCCGCTTTCTGCAAAGGGACTTAATTAGGAAGTAGCATGTCTGTAGTGATCCTAATGCATCCATCATAGGAAAAGGATTGCATTTTTCACCCTAGAATGCCTGAATCCTTGCTGAGTAAGTACTAAAGAAAATAAAGGTGTAATGTCCTTGATTAGAGAGGCATGGGAGTTTACCTTATTTAAAAGAGATTATCAGGCAAAGGGACAGTATTTGTACTAAAATAAATGAACATGAATTAGCCATGAGCATATTTGAAATGGAAATTAGAAGGACCATTGGGGTGAAGTTCAAGAACAACCTTTCAGTGAGAGCAATGGAAGTAAAAATACTTGACTAGTTTGAAAGCAGAGCTTGGTAAATGTATGAACGCAGATTGTATGATATGGCTTTTTGCCATGGCAAAAGACTGGATTTGATTGCTTAAAAGGCCCCTCCTATTCCTGTGTGATAAGAGTTGTCATATTAAAAGCTGCTTATTAATTAATGTTATCTTCACAATACGTTTTACTGTAAATGTTATTTGCCTAATTACTGGTCATATGACAAGAGTGGGAAGAATGGGCCATAAGGATAATATCAGATATGTCTTCCTGGCAGATACAATTTTTCATTTTGTTTTACAGTAAGCTATGTGGTTGTTTATCCAAGCTAATAAGATTAGCTGAGGGACAGGGTTACTTAAAGCAGGTACAGAGATGTCCCAACAAAGTTGTCTAGTTCCTGTTGTTTTGCTGGCTCACCGCTCATTAACTGGGAGTGCAGGCACAGCAACCAGCTGGCTATGAGGATATGTCCAGGATATGAATCCCACAGAATAACACCAGTGATTCCATGCAGAAGCTACACTTTCAACATGAGCTAGGTTTTCTGTTTTGGGAAGACAGAAAATCTTGAACAGAAGACTTTGAGTAAAAGTCCTTCATGCCTTTGGGTGTTTTATTGCAATGGTTAATTGCTATCTACAGTCTAAAACTTTTGATTCTTAATTCTGACCTATGTCCCCAGCTTTCAATCCCTGGATCTTGTTACCCTTTTGAATGACACATTCCTAGCAATCACAAATCTTACTCCCAGTAAGCTAATAAACAATAAAATGGTATCAAGTCACTTAATCTCTATGTTAAACTAGCTAGATGACAGTTCTTTACTCACACTGCCAAATAGGTTTTCTAACCTTAGCATTTTTGTAGCTCTTTGCTGAACATTTTCCAACTTAACATCATCGTTTTGTAAAGACATGACATGAGAATCACATGCAACGTCCCTGTAATGGTCTCAGTGTTTATGATCTTACTTGTACGTGGTGTTTCCTGGACTAAATTGAAATATATTTGACTTTGCTCATTTAATCATTATTCTGCACTGGGATCTGAAGTACAGTGATTATTCATTGCTTCCCAAAGTCCATAATTCAGGTTGAAATAGACCTCAGGAGGCCTCTAGTCCAACGTCCTGCTCAAAGCGGAGTCAGCTATAAGGTCAGACCAGGTTACTCAGGGCTTTATCCAGAATGCCAGTCATGGCCCAAAATATGTGTATGTGATCGCTTCTTTCAGTTTCTGGAATTGTGCATAGGGGTTTCCTAGGAAATATGCTAGGCCTAGGCTTCTGCCCCAACTTGCCTAATATGTGTGTTGTTAAATCCTGACGCCTGGGTCTTGAACCCCTCCAGAGCTTACATGGCCTGTAGCACGCTGGCATGTAGCGCTGAACTTGTGTAGTGTACATGTGAAATGATTGAGTCATAGCCGAATTAAGGTATCAGAAGCTGATCTTAACCACCTTTGAGACATTCACTGTTGCTTTCTGCCCGATAATGAGCTTTGCTGCAAAGCTATTGCTCCTTTTTCTCAAGGGAGGTGGTGTGAGAGGAAGTAGGCCTGAACTTGCATCAGAGATTGGTGTGGCCTCCTGAGAACAGAGCAGAGGAGAGGCCCTGTGTGCTGTTTGTTCTCTTCTGATTTTTTTGGAGACCTGGTAAGTGACAAGTTCTCCTCAGAGAGAGAAACATGCATTGTGCTGGACTTGCTGGATATAATATGACAAACAAACATACTGTACAGCAGCCTCACAGAGGCACACACACTGAGCAGTCAGCAAATACATGCACAATAGCCATTTGTCTGGGACTTTCAAGCTTTTGGCACATCTAAACAACTTCAGTGAGGCTTCTGGGTTCCTAGAATACTGGCCAAATGACTAGTGCATTTTTTGATACAAACAGCTTATCTTGGGGAAGAAGGAATGAAGCACAGACACAATGGATAGTGCTGGTGGGAGTGGAGCAGAAGAAGGGTTAAAATCTCCTAGTGCTCCCATATTCATCTGGAGCCTGATAGTACAGGATATTTATGTGATACTTCTGCTAGAACTGATCTTAGTAGTAATGAGCTAGGCATCTCTGCTCAGCAGAGACTGAGGGTGGTCTGTGAGTGCTTCCACCACCTTGTTCTGCAGTTGGTTAAAGTTATGTGTTTAGTTTCATGTGAACTGTGGTGCTGCCAGCACCTGTCTCCACTTGGAAGACCCCAGTCTACAATGAAATATCTCAACATGTGCTGCTATTGGACCAGAACAGGCCAACTTGGTGTCAGTGAAATCGGTGACTACTCACAGCTGTAGCTTCCCAGTACGTTCTTTGTCTGTCCTACAAGAGATCTGCATATACCAACTTAATAGGGGCTTTCTCAAGTTAAAACAAAGTACTAAAAAACAAATATCAGCAGACCATGCTCTAATATTTCTGTATTTTGGCCCTGGTAAACAAACACACCTTGGTAAGCTGTCCATATCCATACTGCCTTGCAACTTCTTTGTGTTTGTCAGTTGGAAAAAACTCCTGCGGGGTAAGATCACCGTGGCGAAACACCTGGTAAAATAGACAGAATTCCCTTCGTGTTACTGGGCTTTTTATGGTGGACATAGTTAGTGCAGTCCCAAGGATTATGCAATGATAGAGAATACTTTATCTAGCAGTCACTAAATATATTCATGGTACTTATCTTGGATCTACATAACTACAGTACCTGTTACTAGACAATGTAACTCCTGTTTTTTCCTGGCATTTGGAAAACAGTTAGCTCAAATAAATTTTTACAAGTTATAAAAATTTTATAATATTTTATATATTTTACAGAGGTTTTATGTATTTGTGGAGGTACAGACTACAACAGTGACAGACAGTAAACAAACAGAAACATATAAATAATTTTCCAGGAATATTGGAACATTAATATTTTCGTAGGACTAACTGGGAGTTCAAAAGGAAGAAAAAAAAAAAACAAAACTACAGCTCAGCAGTACTTTGAGCAGTATTTTGAGTATTAAAACAAATTAGTCTTAAAAAGCCACATGTTGACTTTTTCATCACAAGAGGTGATGACTGTGTCATCTAATATCCAAATACAGGCTAAACTGTTACTTGGAAAACACTGAACCTGTTACGGAGTTTCACTTCGTACAAAGGATACATCTATAAAGATGCATCAAGATTTTTCATTCCTGTGATGAATTCTCTCATTGCCCAGCATAATTCCTGTAAATATATGTTATAAAATTGTAAAATTTTACCACCAGATTTATTTACTTGTTTTATTTCTTTGGCCAAATAGGGAAAAATAAAATTGAATCTTCAGGAGAAAAAAAAAATACAAGTGACTTATAAGCTTGTGCGATATTCAGAACAGACCAAATTCAGGCCTCCTGCAAAGAACAGTATGTCATAATCATTGCAAATAGCATTTGTTTTACAGCATGGGTTCTATGTTGCATATTCAGTGCCATCGTACATTTTTTTGGGTTTCACATAATTAAATTTGATTACTTGTTAATGCAGTGAAACCAGTAGAATAGCAGAAACTCTTCTATGGTGAAGAGGATTTTGTTAATGCAGTGAAAATAGCTGAATAGCAAAACTCTTCCAAGGTGAACGGGGTTTTTGCAGGCCATTGAAATTTAGTTATGAAATCCTATTTTACAATTTAAAAATAATGATAGGCAATTTCTCTCTTATTGATGTAAAAATAATAATTAAAACAAACAAACAAAAAACACTCTTAGTCATTCCAGAAGGTTACTTTCAGTTACTTCCATCCAGGACTGCACAAAGGAGATAACATTATAAAATCTTATTTAAAAAATGGGGATTGCTTTTTGTACAATGTAACAGTGAATTCTGAGTATGCAGTACACACTTCAGTATTCACAAAGTACCCCCTCTCCCACACTCCAGACCATAAGAAGAGCAGCAAGTGACAGGTTTGAGGTCCATTTATCCATGAACCATATACTTACTACGGACACAAACTTCAGTTTTCTTTTTGCTGTGGTTTGGTGAAGGAAGACGCAGAAAAGGCAGAATGTGAAGCACAGACTCCAGATCCCACACACCAGCTGCCTTGACCTCATTCTGGGGGTAGCGTTCAGTTATTTTGCACCCTGGAGCCCCTGGCTGAACGTGGTACAGTAGATATGTGGCTTAGAGGGGAGGAGTCAGTGGTGCTTGGTGGCGTCCAAAAGTGGGCTGTGTTTTTGCCTCTGCCTGTGGATCCATGAAATGAAAAGTGCATTTGGCACTAGCACTCAATTTCTGTGTCCCACGTCTAATGGGAAGAAGAATTATTGAGCTCTCCAATTCCTGCGCAAGGCACCTGCAATACAGGTGAATGTAAAGAACTGTACATGGCCTTCCATCAGTTAAGCTAGGATTTGGTATGAGTCAGCCTTCTCAAAAGTGAAAATGCTGCAGATATGTTGTCTCTTGCTATAACAATGCTCACACAGTCTTCTTTGAAAACTTTGAATTAGAAAGTGAGAGAGTACGGTGCTGGCAATTGTTCTGTAATCAAGGATCTCTGGAGTTACCAGTAGATTTGGCTGTGGTCTTTAGCAGAAATAAATATCAGAGGACTTTCTTGCATGGCAGCAGGGATAAGCCTAAACTGACTGCAAAAAATAAAGATATGTCTATGAACTTTTCATCTCTATAGTAGGTCCATTATGTGCCTAGTGACAAAGTGTGTGCCACCGTTTTCTAAAACTATGCCTAAAATTTCACAGTTAGGTAAACCTTTGATTTTCAAATTTCTCTTGCTGCAGTTGTTATTGTTTATGCATTGTTTATGCATTGTTATAACATGCATAAATCGAGAGTTGTCTCTGTCATTTCCCCTATACATTTTAGATAAAAAAATCTAGCTCATAGACAGTCTTGCAAGAGACAGAATTGATCTTACAATCTTGGTCTTAGCGTATAGGTTCAGTCACAGTACTGTGTTATTAAAAGCCCTGTTAACATGTAAAAATTGAGGGTGATTTCTGAGTGATCAAAAGGTCTCTGTATGTAAGAATTTTAAAGGTATTGCTGAAAAAAATCTTGTTGCTACCCCAAAAGGTTATGTAATCTCAAGCTAGTTTAAAGCACAAATAACAAACTTTCCCTTGTAATTATTAGATATGGGATTGCCTAGAGGGATCAGTTCTCTTTCCTGAAGTAACAATGCCATATCTTTCACATGTCAGAACTGAAGAGATTCCTCTGTGAAACATTCAGAGGTCAGACTTTCTTGGTGCAAGATGGTTCATATGTCATTTTTGCTTTTGTGCCTGACAAATCTAACCTATTCATGCAAAAATAGATGGATATATGGAGTTGCTCACATTTGTTGAGAAAGAGAATTCTTTTATTATTATTATTATTTAATAAGAGCCCTCAGGGAGATGTGGGTCAACTGATTAAAGCTATCCACACTCTGTATGGTTTCCTGTCTCTCCTGTCTGTAAAACTTCAAAAATCTCTTTGAGTTGACTGTGTGCATTGCAGTTTCTAGAGGACATGACATCTGAAGACACTCCTAAAATACAGTACTTTGCAAGGCAAGTTTTTTTAGTTATACAAACTGGTATCAGTGAGAAAAAAAAAAAAAGAGAGAGAAAAAAAACATTTTTGGAATTGCAGGGCTCCATTCAGGTTCTTCAGATACTGTAGATAAGTCTAGCGGGGACAACAGATACATGATAGGAGCAGAAAGTTTTAACTTTATTCTTTTCCAAGCACTCATTGTCTCCCACGTTTTGTGAGATTTCTGAAACAAGGAAGATAAAATTACTCTGACTTTGGAGATGACAAAACATTAGGGTAAAATCTGATCTTGGTCCTGCTGATTCTGTGGAAAGAGACACATAAAGTGTTGGAGTTATTTTAAAGTACACCACGTTGGTGTAAATTTGTTCCTGATGAAGGTTGCAGAAGGAGAATGAAACTGTGCTGCATCACATACCCTCCTTCCTGAGAGTAAAACTCAGGAGATGGAGCTTTCGTGGCAGCTATCTCACACCTGCAGAAATCCTCTGTTGTGGGTGGTGAGTGATGTAAAAACTACAGCTGGTTTCAAAGTCAAGGTAACAGATTCTTTTGTATGCCTGCAGACAGCGTTAAAACAGGAGAAGGTGGAAGAGGAGGAGATAATGATAAAGACAATAAATGAACCTCCCTGACTACATTAAAAGTACAAAGGAAAACATCTCAGGTACGGATTATATGCCTTTATTTTACCAGTAAAGTTGGTGAAATACTTATTAGATGATGTTAAACATAATATTATTAAGTAAAAGTACACCTTTGTGTGTCATGCACTGGGATATCTGAAAAGTCAGTGTGTTAAGTTATGCTGCTGACTCTGAATTGTTTAGGGAATACAAGTTTCATTAATGAACCTTCAGCCCTTCTAAGTAGGTTCACAGTTCGTTCTGTTGTTTTTAAAAGCTCTTTCATCCAAACGATAAAATTTGTAACCCTTACCCCCAAACTGCAATGTAAAGAATTTTCTCCTAGATGTGATGTTTGTCCCCCTCCACCATCTTTTATTAAGTGTAGGGTTAAATCTGTCTGGTATTTAGACACAGTATGAGATTGGACGTGTACCCTGATATGTAGCTTCTCCACTGGCAAAGGGGGATCAGGAGCAGTGGAAGATACACTGATAAGCAAGTTAAGAGAAGGCTCCAGTGTGGAATTAGTGGGGGTAGAAGGAGGAAGGTATAGGAAGACTCAAGACTTCCTACCCTGCCTCCTCTCCTTCCTCCTCCGTGAAGTGTACCCTGGTAGGATACTTGCTCCAGCCTCCAGTGTTGAAGTCATGACTCTGTGGCTTTTGTAGTCTTGATATCTATTTCCACTTCCATGTCTTTTCCATGTCTTCTCTCCCCAGCTCCACTCAGGTCAGGGCTGTGTCTGTCCCTCAGCAGAGTTCAGTGTAAGGATGTTTCCTCTGGCTTGCAGTCCTCCTGTTTATCTCTTGCTTGCACACCATGAGCAAACAATAAAAAACACCGAGGGCATCATTCACTCAGCTGCAATAAACTTATGGCCAGAACAAAAGAGTTCCAACTCCAAATAATTTTCTTGAAGTCTAAATAGATAGGTATCAACTGCCTCTGTTTGGCTAATGCTTAACATAGACTTCTTTGGTCCTTTACGGTAGGAGAACAAAAGCATGTCATGTCACCATGCCTGTGTCACAGGGACACATTACACCCACCTCAAAAAGAATTCTGCCCTAATCAGATGTACGCTTTCTGTTAATGATTGCAGTGCTGGCATGCAATATTCTCTCAACCCATTTTAAGACTGGGTTAGAGGTATTTTCACCTTCCCTGAGGAGCTGGATCAAGGCTTGTCAGCAGCATGAAAAAAATACAGCATCCACAGCCTGCAAATAAAGAAATCTGCAATGGTAACAGGATCTCTAGAGGGCTCTGAATGATGTTTTTGATGCTGCTGGCAGGAGCCATCATTTTCCTTCAATGGCATCAGAAAAAAGAGACAGCAGTTGGCGTTGGGACTTGTAAGCAGTGGGGCTGTGGTCATTCTTAGGCCATTCAGCCTTCGCTGGTTGGGTCCAAAGCTGTACTGACATCAATCTGAGATAAAAATCTTTTTTTGCACAGTGGCCAGCTTATTCTCTATTATATTTATGCAGACATAGAGTAACTACACAGAAGCTAATGGAGTTATTCCAGATGCATTTCCCTTGAGGTTTACACAGCTGTTCTTCCATGGATATTACCCTCAGCACCTTCTGATCTCCATTTTGTGGCTGTGTTTATGTGCATCAGGTGCTCCAGATCATCACTCAGTATGATTTCAATTAGCTCTTTGTCTTTGATAGAGTTACACTGGTTTGCAGGAGCTTCAAAATACAAGAGAAGGAGAACATGAAAATGCTTTTCCTCCAGCTGCTCTGATTAAAAAGCATTATCAAAAAATGGGAAGCTGGTGTTCAGGCAAAAAGAGATCAAATTCCAGATCCAATCTTCATCTGGGGTTTTGCTGTATTGTAAAGCCCCTTCCTTTCAAATATAAGCACTTTTTCTGCAGTTTCACGTGATTTGTCTTTGTCATCATAAAGCATGTGACTCAAGAGAAACAAGGCTGATGCAGAGGAGATTAAGATGCAGCTTGGTAGTTGTGTCTTAACAGGTGATGACTTTAACATCAGATTGAAGGTGGCGTTATTCCGCTTTGTGGTGATGTTTATTTTGGCCTCAGGCCATCCCTGAGACACAAACCTAAATTCTGCACTGTGTAAACCATCTTTATTTTTTTGTCACAAATTCTATGAATGAATTCAAGCAATATTTTATGGAACAGATCACACAACTGGACTACCACTGCAGGAAAGAGGTAAGGTTTGTAGCAAATTTCTAGGACACAAAGGTCTTTAGACCACTAACACTATCTAATCATCAAGACTTACTAATTACTTGTATGGGACTGTCAGGCTTCATGTCATTTTGACAGTAGAAGGTAAGATATTTCTTGTACTGGAGGAAGAGAAAAACATTTTCTTCCAGCTAGCCGTCGTTGTAGCTGTCTATCTGGGGTTAAAGCCAGAAGTGTTTCATCTGGGTGCTAATGTAAGTTCAAACAACCTCCTCATGTTTAATCAAGCATCAAGCTATTGTCCTTATGTGCCTTAGAATACCTGAGGGGTTTGGGCTCCTGCTTTCTTTAATTTTTAATAATTACATTTAACTTTGAAGTAACACACAATAACTATGATTAAAACGATTGTTCTGCTCAGCTGGAATGGTTTCTGATTGTGCCCTAGCACAATGCGGCAAGATTTGAAATGTAACTATGTGGGAGTGAAGATATGTTCTTTCACTATTTATTTTTTTATTTCCACTGGAATAAAACAAAAAATACTTCATAAAAACACAACCTGAGGTGAAATGCAAGTCCAAAATTTTTCATAAGTATTACATCTTGCTGGTGATGAGTGCAATCTACATGTGGTGGTAGTTTCAGTTTTGGCACTTAAATCCTGAATTAGGAGTGAAAAATTAATAAATTAGTTGTTTGCTTCAGCAAACTGTCCTCTCCTTCTTCTCCCTTCTCATTCTGCTTCTGTGTTGTTATTATTCTTCAGTCTCTTTGGTTTCTTGGTACTTTTTGTTATTTTTGCTTTTGTTTATTTTAACTATTGAAGCATTTTATGCTAAGATATAAGCATACTGTAATGACACATTTCAAATCTTTTTTGGCCAAGTGTTTTCTTGAGAGAGTAGTGGTTGATTGAAATATTGACACAAACATTTTCTGAATGAAACTATCAGAACTGTTACAATGGAGGACTGTTATCAAACTGTCAAAGTTCTTGATATTTCCAGTGTGACTTTTATCAGTAAAATTTTCATTGACTTGCCAATATGGTTGTTATAACCAAATTAAATATGTTTCAGGGCATATATCTAATTTGTCTCACATTAAATCAAACTAGAATAAGTACTAAATATCAGGGTGATGGAGGTTGAGAAGTTTTGGAGAAAAAAATCTTTAATTTGGTGACACTGAGTTGCTTCTGTCAGAAATTTTAATATGCTCTCTAATATATGTGTGTATATATATATAAAGTGATGTTCCATCTTCTTACCTACTATGTTGTCCGTATAAAGTACAAAAGGTGTAAAAGTGTATTCTGCAAAACTATGGAACGAGCTTTCCATAGGGCAATAGCCGAAGTGATGAACAGACAATTGTGGCAAGTAATCTGCTGGTTTTTTTTGGGATCTTTTACTCATACCTCTTGTTGGCAAGGAGGGTAAGTTGGGTGGGTGAGTCAGCTTCAAGAACCCATTTTCATAGAAAAAGAAGGGACAGTAACAGGAAGATAGGCTTGAATTCATGCAGGGAGGTGGCCAAGGCGTTTGTGAAGTGCTTCCATCACTGAGACAGATTAATACTACCTTCAAATGCTGATCGTTCTTGGAAACAACCAAGCTACCCAACAATTAGTAGCTTAGTTGATAATTATAATGTGGGTTTAGTTTTACAAAGTGTGGGTTTACAGGTTTGATTTATAACATGTTGGGCTTTCCAAAGAACTTGGGAAAGTGCAACACCAAATACAGGTAAGCCAGCCAAAGTACTTTGGTTAACTGTGGTACAACCCTCTCTATTCTACCTGAATAATTGACTTGGTCTTCAGTAAAGGCTACATGCTCAGGCATGAGTACAAAATGGAGAAGCAATGTTAAAGCCTTAGGTAATGGAATAAAAGGCTACCCTAAGGAATCCTGAGTTTAACAGATATGTGATTAAGCTCATGTTCTGATTGACATCAGTAGATGGAAGGTGGTAGCCCACAAAAACAAGCTTTGCTGTGATTTACATTTCTCCAAGCATGATAGAATTGGTCAGGTTTCATCTGTGGTTCTTCATGTTTTCCACATACAATGAATAGTGAATAATATATAGCATCCTCTCAGTCAAACTGTGAATCTCTTCTGTTTTGTCAGCTCTAGATCAGAGTAGTGTCTTACCTTAATTCAAAGCATGAAATGAGAAAAATGCAGTAGTATGAAAGTTTATTTTAGTGCAAACCAAATAAAAAATTTATGCTTAAACCCACAAAAGAACCAAGTAGTAGTACAGAGGTTAGAAAAATGTTTGCATATATCTACAGACACCTTAGAGAATTATTTTACAAAGGTATATTGCCATCTAGTGCTTAACTCCCATCTGTTCGCTGTACTTTGAGCTAGTGCATTTGCAGTAGATTCCTGACTGACACTTTTATGAGGATCATCAGAAATTCAGTGATATATTGAGAAATGTAGAATAGCAGGACCACAGCCAGATATTAAGAATGCATGACTCCATTTCCAAATCTACATAAAGGTTAAGTTCAATGATTTTTCACTTCTACAGTCAGGGTTGCTGCCAATATAAATTTTCTGTCCAGAAAGAGAGAGTTTATTAAAGTTGGTACTTGTTTCAACATTGATATAAGTAATGAAAAAAGTTTTTTTTTTTTTTTTTTAATATATACTTGTAGTATTAACCCTTAGAAAAATTCTCTTTGTACATTTCATTTGTATAGGCACAAGAATTCAACATCTTCATAGAGAGAGATGAGTCTCGATTAATTTTACGAAGTAAGAGAATTTGATTAACCCAGCCTGATCTTTCTGGTCAATGTAGCTTCTTCTCTTTTTACATGTAGGCAAAGAGTTTGGCTGATTTTATTGCACACTCTTTGCCTCTTGTCAGTAGTGGTCTAACATAATTACTTTCAAGATGTCTCTTTAACTTCATTATCACCTCATGAAGCAAAGTGTATCTAAATCTACACCCTGCTGTTTAATGTTTAGTTTCCTGGAAACAATATTTCATGATGTATTTAAAGGCTCAGTATGGCTTGATTGGTCTCTAAATTGTTAAATATTCTATTGGAAATCTATATTTTACTGTAGTCACTGCATTACAAATACCAAGTTTTGATAATGACATAGGCAGTCATGGTGATTTTGGAAAAATTGCAAGTAAATGCAGTTTGGGGACTGATATGAATTATTTCCCTTTGGGGGGAAAAAAAAAAAAAGGAAAGGGAGAGATCTCACTGCAGATACCAGAATGCATTTCTAACTGATTTACCATCCTCCAAAACTATGAGACAAGCACAATGTTCTGGAACTGACTTGTTTCTTTATAAATGCTTCAGAATTATTTCAGAAGTGACACTACTATGGAGTTAAATCAGCAGAACATTGTTGATATACCTTCTCTGGTATCATCTCATCTCCTGGAGACATATAGCAGAAGGACCTGTGTGACTTTTATTTCATGGAGTTCTACATTTGCTCAGTGGTTAAAACTTAAAAGTACAACTCCCCAAAATGTGAACTAAACCCTGCTGCTTTATGTATAGTGTATAATACACAGTCCTGTTCATGTAGTCTGGTTACACATATTGAATATTCACTAAACCAAAACCACTATGAACTGGTGACCTTGGGACTTCTGGCCTCTGAAGCGATGGCATCTTAAACAGGACATCTTAAGCCACCTCTGATGTGAGATTTGTTTGTTTATGCACAGAGGCATAAAGTCCCCTACCAGAAGGGATTTATAAGTGTATTACAAAGAATGTATATTTTTCCCTTGCTTAAATACATGCTAGAGCAGAAAGAAGCAAAAGAAGTGAGAAAATATTAGGCAATGCTTATGAACATTGAAATGTTCTGTCTTTTGAAATAGCAAGACAAAAAGCATATTTCTGATACAAAATATCCTGGTACTTCTTCCTGTTCATAAGACTTCATAAGGCCCTGTACCAAGTGTGGTCAGGAATTGGAATGGGCTGCCTAAAGACGTGGTGGAGTCACCATCCCTGGAGGTATTTAAGAGATGTGTGGATGTGGTGCTTAGGGGCATGGTTTAGTGGTGGACTTGATAGTGTTAGATGATTGGACTTGATGGGCTTAAGGATCTTTTCCAACCTAAATGATTCTATGATTCTATAATTTCGAACAAGTCAGCTCCAACAAGACTCAAACATTATGTCTTGATGTACAAAGGAGTGTGGGAGACCTGTGGCTTTCCATGGCTCTGATCAGAACAACAAGAAAATTTTACTGAATGTTTACTCTTTGAAACAAAATGACTGTAAGTGGGAAGTGTCTTGGAGGAATGTGAAGTCTGGCTTGCAGTTCTGACTAGGCAACTGTTTATTTTACTGTTATCAAATTTCTTTCAAAAATCAAGGGCAGTATTATAATGCTACATGCAAATACATTTTCCACCTCTGTTCTTCAGGAAAGAAGAATTCTTTTCACTGTATTCCTTTCTATTGAATACTAAAAAAGACAAAGTGAAAACCAAAATGAAACTCTGTATATGAGGTACACTGAAGAGGTTAAAAGTTTTTTATATCTTTCTCAGAGCTCTTGAAATTTGAATGTTCATGTTCACCACCATTTAAGGTCTGAAAGATGTAGGGCTGTTTAGAGTAAAGAAGACATGACAATAGCTTTCACATATTTAAAGGCTGCAAGTAAGAGGAAAGTAATAAACTTGCCTGTGCTGGGCAAGGGAAGAAAAAAAAAAAAAAAAAACTGGAATTGCAGAGAGGCAGGCTGAGCTTATACATTAGCAAAACTAAAAATAAGAAGAGTGAAGCACTGCCTATGGAAACTGAAATTTCCATCATTTAAGATGTTTGAAAGTGAGTTATGTGACTTTCCAATAAACAAATAGTTACACATCTGCTTCGTGGAATTGGAAATAGGCTAGATTGTCTCTTGGTGTCCCTTTCACTTCCATTTTTCACTAATTTTATGATTTCATAACAAATGTCTTGGCATGTACTATTCACTAATTCTTAGTCTGAGGAAGCTGATGTTCTTTTGGGACTGAAAACTCTTGCAATTGAAAACTTTTGTATTTGGTCTGGGTAGCATAAAATAGTTATATTCTGCTGTATATAGAGACAACTTGAAAGCAGCATCTCCTGTGTGCTTTTAATTTCTATGCATTGCACAGTAATGTTTTTTGTCTCTTTCTAATTAATGAAGTTCAGTTTAAAAAAATGAGTTAATTTTCACCTGCTTAATATTTACCTCTATTCTGGCATAGTACTGTAGAATATTTGAAGCTGATGAGTTTGTTGAAGGCAATGAGGCCAAATTCAAAGTATAGCCCAGTTGCTAACTCCTCCCCATTATGATACAGATAAGAGATTACATTCCCTGCAGACAATTTTCTTTTTTTTGAGTTGTGTTAATGAAGAATATTGTGGATGCTTCTGCAGAAATGAATTTCCTCCTCAAACCACTTAACAATTCCACTTACTGGTGTTTTGCCAAACACTCTAAGTGTTTTCCATAACTAAAGCTTCTGCAGTCAAATTATAAAAGATGACAGCATGATAAGAAGAAATCTAGATAATTGTGCATAGTGTGGACTTCATGCCCATCAACTCCATGTGACAGCTGGTCCTCAAAGGTATGACTGTCTCTAATGCCTTCTAGCTGTTGATTTCGATACTGTCAGGCTTCTGGGATAACTGATATTTAGCCTTAGTCAGAAAACGGCAGGAGACTGGACAAACTGTATGTGGAGTAAGCTGTAACATTCTGGAGAAATTACTTTTTTGATTGAAGCCCTGAACTGATTTGCAGACACCTGGCTGGAGTTTAAGACCACAGTTGGTTTCCTGTTTGATTTCTGATGTGAGCTTTTCGAGGCAGTGGAAGCAGGGTCATGGGGCCTGGGAAGAGTACGGGCATGCTGCCTGAATGTGCAGGGATGGGATCCGGAAAGCCTGTGATTGCAGTGCAGAGGCTGCTCCTGTTAACACGGAGCTAAGCTTAGCTGCCTGAGAAGCCCAGTGAATGAGCTGAGTCAGGGTGCTGTGACACTGTGACTGAGATCCCTCCATGCTCCAGCCTCGCTAGCTTGTTACTGCTGCAGTTTCAGTCTATCCAGAAGCTAGATCTGTTACTACTGATGAGATACTTTCTTTGTTTAGAGGAAGAAAAGTAGGAAGCATGCTTGCTTCATCTTCCATTTTTTTCCCTGATTATGTATTGCTTGCATTTTAACCCAATATTAAACTTTTCTGTAATTACCATATTTTAAAAGCTCAGACTGGTGACTTTTCTGAATAGGTCCTCTACAGTAGTGCTCAGAAAGCAATCTCTCACTTAGATGTCCTGAGCATTAGCTGATCATCAGATCATAAAGAAATGGATTCCCCTAGTATGCAATTACATAATTAGAGGCCATTTTTTTTTGTTTTTGTTTTGTTTTTATACTTTTTTCTTTTTTTGTGGTCTACTATTATCAGGCAATGATGAATTTTAGCTAGATTGCACTGTCTTTATGCTGATCTTCACTGCCAAGATCCTTCTACTGGGAGATCAATTTCTGCTTCTGCTCACATGGGTAGCACTCATGTTAGCACTACGTATAAGACAGTGTGTTACAACAGCCATTGAATTCACTTGTTAGAAATGTCACACTGAAAGTCTCCAGCATACCTCTGTAAATGAAAACCTAAGTTAGTATGAAGATGTTAAGCATGAGAAATAATCATGTTAGGAAAGGTCAGACATTTCAACTGTATTGTTAAATCAAACAGATAACCCTCATCTCCATAAATGCTGACTCTAACTTTCTTCCCACTTCAGGGAATCCACAGATGTGTGGATATATGATCCTGAAACTGTATCTTTGTTCTTATCTCTACTGCCTTTATGAATAAACATTTCCCTGCCTCCCCTAGTAACACTTATTTCAAGGACAGACACTAGTGTGTAGGTAATAGAGTTCAAAGCTGCAACACCTTTTACTGCTTACACAGAGATGAACAAACCTGCTGCCTGTACAACCTTATTCTCTGTTCTCAGAAAGGGGGAAAACCCTTTGGACTTCAAGCCTACAGATGTCAGGCTGAGATGCAGTTCAGCCTCTGGCTTCTTTCCAATAATACTGCCTGGAAAGCAACACTTGGAGGTTTAAGAGTGGAGAAGGTGCAACTTTGACTTCCTGTGAGTCACAGCCTGAGATTTTCCTGTGGCTGTAGGATGTATAGCTCAGAGACCTGAGGGCAGAGGGAGCAATGGGAGTGTTTCAGAGGGAAGGAACAGCTCCTCACTTAGCATCACACACTTTGCTGTAAGAAGAGGTAGCCTGAATATGCAGCTGGAAGGCGTGCTTTCTCAGCACTCTTTGCACCAGAAGTTCATGTTGGTTCGTTTCTTAACATAGTCAGGGGTTTGGATAAACCTTCACCCCTAGTGCTCATTGCTGCTGACTAAAGGTGGTGGTTTTGGCCTGGGAGCCTTTTTTTGGTAAGCATAATATTGATTCTTGGAACGAAAAAGGAAGTTGTCTGACCCTCAGGACCAAAAATAATAATGTCCTTTATGTGAACACAGTCCTGCTGCATTAAGAAATGTCAGTCACATCAACAGTGTGAAAGTACCCTGGAAACTGTGACATATCCCACTGTTAAGCTATTGGAAAACTGTAACACCTCATACTCAAGGGAGAAAGGCAGTTAAAGAAATGGCTGTTCTAATAGCCAAGGATTTAAGCAAATGAAAGTTCCTTACAAACACTTCTTCATGACATTCTGGCCACAGGAATGATGAACAGTGCGTATGGGATAGACTGCCTCAGTGAAACAGAAATCATAACAGCTGTTTAACAAGGAAGCAGGGTCCCATAACCTCATTTTCAGAGGAAGAACTCCAGTTAAATGGTAAAAAATTTGAGTAGGGATATCTATAGGCTGTTCATTTACCTCTGCAAACAGTTACAAGGTGGGGTTGGAGGGCCCAAATGTGCATATGAGATTTGTCTGCTATAAAATTGCTGCGTAGAGACCGTTTGTGCATTGCTTGAGATACGTTCCTCTTTGTGTCTCTCAAGGAATCATTAATAGAAACTAGATAAGAGTAAAGCTCATGAATTAGCTGTTCATTTTTATAGTATGTCTGATCTCTGCTACTATTTTTTTCTCTAATTTTCAAGTAATACTAGATGTATCCAGCAACACTAATCTGACAATAGTTTCTATTTACAGCTGGTAACAAAGGTATTTCTTTTCTGAGACATGCCTGTACTGTTTTTGACTGGTATGTTGACCATGACACCAGTATTACTTGGAAAACTGAGGACCTTATTTGGAAAATAAGGATGGAATGGAATATAAAAAAATAAATGCTGTAGTCAAACAGCACATTTGTTGTATTCTGCCTCTGTCTTAACTGTTTCTAATCACTTCTCTGACTCAGCAGTAATCTCTGTATTCATACATGCTTGTGTGTGCCCAGACACACACATACATAGAAACGCATTCAAACTGTTGGTCTCCAGTAGTCCCAGTGACCTTACTTGCAAGAAATTATAAATCGTTATGCTCTGGTGCAGAGAAACATATGATACTTGCTTGCATGCTTCAGACTCTGACATCTCTGATCCGTAAAATGTTGGTTGTTTTCTGCTGGGTTTGTCCCTTGAGGAACATGGGACTGTCTTTAATGTTCTTTTGCCGTGTAAAGAGAGCCAGTCTGTGCTGTTCTTGAACTCCAGTGAAAGTGAGGCTGTGGAATATCCAACGTGAGTCTTCTCTCTTTCTGATAATTGCATTGTGCAATCCAAAAATTAATATTTACCTTGTGTATTTTGTAAGAATCACAAGTTAATTAGCCAATGCATAATTCAGTGCATTAATTTTCAAGTTCTGAAAAACATGCATTTTCTGCTGTAGAGCCTTATGGTTACATTAAGGTGTAGAATATCTTCCCTGGGCATGTAGAGATGTGAAACGTATAGTGTATTCTGCAGTGACAACAGCCTTCCACAAGGCCAGCTCCTTACCCCCTTCTAAAATCCTCGATCAGGAAATCCTGCTGATGTAGACAATCGAATGTTGTGATAACATGGGTTGTGGCTATAAAAATGTAACTGGGATTCTTCCTGTAAATATGAGATGTTCCTGCATGTGAGTGAGGGAAAAGAATGGATGAATAAGTAGGAACGAATACCTCTGAAGTGCTACCCCTTTCCAAAGTCTTCACCATTGAAACACTTGTGATTTCACATGGTATGTGATCCCTTTTCCCCCTGTCGAATGGGATCCATCCAACAATCTGGTCTCATTCACAATGCCTCTGTAGTCGCCTTCAGTTTCTTGTAGCCTATTTTGTGTTAGTACAATATACAATGCATTTCCCAAAGCACCAACTTGTGATTGCTTTTCAGACAAGATGTATGTTCTATCAAAAAGAAAGGATGGTTTCCAGGAGGTAAAGGGGAAATAAATAGCATCAGTGTTGTCTGCTAGACACTTCTGCATGGGCCTTTTGTCCCCACCAAGCTCTATGCACGTTTCACATCAGCCCTGGTTTGTACCTGCAGTAACCAACCTGTGTTTGTGTAACTAAACACAACACCCAGTAAAGCTTCCAAGCCATTGTATCTTGAACTATCCCCCTTTTGAAATCCACTTGATACAAAATGACCCACCTCTTTCTGCAGCTATTGTGCTGCTAAGTTTCCATTACTTTCTTTGAAAGCTGCAGCTGCCTGTACAGTACCTCTGCAAGCCAGCATGGCCTGAGGACAACGTGAAGATCAGGAGGTTATCTTTGTACAAATCAGTGGCATTGCATATCCAGTCTCTGACTTTGTGGTGAAATATATGTTGTATTTAAGAGCAGGTCCTATCTTCCATTCTCCCCTCTTGGCATGCCATGTTTTGCAGTCTACTGCAATGACATTTCTGGTTCTTGCCTTCAGTTTCACGGCTGATGAACTCAACGGGTTTCTCTGTCATGTAGGTCAGCTTTATGCATAAAATGAAGCTAACCAATTTTCAGCTTTGGAATATAAACTCTCATATCATCTGAGTGTATATATCTAGTTAGTAGTATTGGTTGATAACTTGAGGGCAGAGCAAATGGATGCACAGCACTTTGGTATTTTCAGGCAATATTTGTGGAGAAAACAGAGTAAGCTGAGGGAATTTTTATTGTTAAACTCCAAGCAGGGACAGAATTAAGCAGGAAAACCCAGCCAAAATATCCTTCTTTTTGTAACCCTTAGCAAAAGGTGTGAAATTTTGAGGTATCCAGACAGATAATGAACAGCCAGAAAAGATAGTCCTCCACCACACACTAGTCTTTTTTAAAAGTGTACGAAGACTCCCAACAGGTCAGGCTGAAGTGTCAAAAAATTAAGTATTCAGGGACTGTAAATGATACAAGATGGTCCAGATTTGTCAGCTTCCACTACACAATCCTTGCCTCTATCTAATGTTGATGTTCTTTCCTTGTGTAAGTACAGCTTTAAGGTCTCTTGCTAGGTGCTTGCTTATTTCTTTATATTCACAAAAGACACTCCAATGCTTCCTAGCTCATACTTGGCTGCCATTTGGAAATATCTCTGCTTCACTGAGCTGTGTTATCTGCATTCATCATGTTTCAAAAGTCTTTTTTCTCTTTGTTTATTGATCTTATTAGCATATTTTTGCAGCTGAAAACCATCAGACAATTACTGTGTGGTGTGATTTCTGTGCTCTAGAAATGGTCTCTTTCCTTAGTGAATAGCAATACACTGTCCTTGGTTTTGAAGCATTAGCCAACTGGTAGCTCAGCAGCCCCTGTACTGTATTTTTAGTTGGGTGGTAGCATAATGGCCCAGAGATAATTTTCAAGCTTCCCAACAGTTACAAACTCAAACTTTCTCTCTTGAGAGGGGAAATAACTGATCCAGGTTGTAAGTAAATGCAATTTTCATTAAACAAATACCAGGTTGGTCCTCCCCTTCATACTCCTCTGAACAGAAACCTGGAAAGGCCTGTAAGTGCTGCAATTCTGCAACATTCCTACAGGAGATTTTGAAAAGCTTTTCAATTGGTAGTTACAAATATTATAACAAATTTTTAATGCTCTAACCCTCCTTGGTCATGTCTGACCAGATACGACCATGACTTTGTCAGGCTCAGGTGAAAAAACATGTCTATCGTAACCACAATTCATTCTTCTACCACATGGAGAAAGGTTCCAAATGTAGTGATGAATCTGGTCAACAGTTGTTTATAAAGTAGCAACAGGTGTTTTTCTTTGATTGTGGGGTTTTACTTGTTGTTTATTTTCTTTTACATATATAACTACACACTGCTCAAGGCATAGCTCTTCTGTTCTCTTTTCATATGGTTGACGCACATCTAGACTGACTGTCTGCGCAGTGATATTTCTACCTTGTAGGACATCCATTAACCATGTTTTTGCAGAAGTTGTATATGGAGCTTGCTCTCTCAGGACATATGTATTCCCTCACCTTCTCTTACTCTTTTTTTTTTTTTTTTTCCAGAGACTTTGTACTTAATTCTATGCTAACTGTATTTTCTATCTGCCTCTTTTAAAATATTCCTTCTTACTTCTACATGCTGTCATTATTTCATTGTTTCATTATGTTCTTTTCAGTAGGAGATATTTTGTAAATATTACAGAGAGTGAAGGAGTACAGCTAGATTAATATGCATTATTGTGAAATGGCATGTGTCAGAAATCAGGAAGCAAATTCCACAAGCAGAGTTACATTAACAAAAGTTTTTTCAAGACTAGTAACAAGTTTTGCTGGTCTAGTCTTGAGTCATTGCTATATGATTGGTTTGGGCTTGGATAGAGTTAATTTTCCTCTTAGTAGCTGGTATGGAGCTGGGTTCTGGATTTCGGATGACAGTGATGCCGATAACACACCGATCTTTCAGTTGTCACAGAGCACTGCTTACACAGAGTCAAGGACGTTCCAGCTGCCCATACTGCCCTGCCTGCGAGGAGGCTGCGGGTGCACCAGGAGCTGGGAGGGGTTGCAGCCAGGACAGCTGGCCCAAACTGACCAGAGCCATGTCCCATACCGTACGGAGGAGTAGTGTTGAACAATAAAAGGGGGGGGCTGGCCAGGGTGGGAGGGACGGCTGCTTGGGGATGGGCTGGGCATCAGTCAGCAGGTAGTGAGAATTGCATTGCGCATCGCTTGCTTTGTACATCCTGTTACGATTACTATTGTCATCATCATCATTTCCCTTCCTTTTCTGTCCTAATAAACTGTCTTTATCTCAACCCATGATCTTTTTCTTTTTCCTCCTGATTCTCTCTCACCACTAAGGGGAGGGGATGAGAGAATGACTCTGTGGTGCTTAGCTGCCTGCTGGTTTGAATCACAACAACAACACATCGTTGTTTGCTGTTATAATTGCTTTTTTTTCCTGTATTGTAATGAGTTTCATGTAGGAAAGTATGACCCTATGGAAATTATTATTGCTGGTTTTGGATTAATTATGCAGTATAAAATCAAGGTAGAATGAAAAACAGGACGTGGAGAAACACTGGGATTTGGTAAGAAAGACGCTAAGGAGGGATCATGACAAAAATATTAATAATGATGGGTATTTCTTTGTTTCTAAAGAGCACAGAAACTTTGTGGAAGACGCTGCTTCCAGAAAGTATTCCCAAGAAGTCAAAAAAGCATTCAGAATTAATATTGATTATTGAAAAATCCTCATTTACATGAAATAGAATTTAACTATACATGGAAATGGTTAAGCATTGGGGTATAACCCAATGCAAAAGAAATAGGAAGAAGTTTCAACAGTGGTCAGTCTGTTTCCACATTATCTTTCTTTTCTTTCATATTGTCCCCAAAGGACCTCCTTCTCTTTAGGGATTCTCGACTATACAGAGATACAGTTTTTTATGTAGTAGTCTTGGAATGACTAGACAGTTTACTCTTCACTAAAAAGGTCAGTGACGTGTTTATGTCTTCATCTTGCAATGTTGTATTAGTATGAGTTTTTTAAAAAAAAAAAAGCCCATTTGTACAAGCAGCTTTGTTTTGTATGTTTGAAAGATTCCATTTTTTCTTTTCATATTTATCGATATATTTTTTTTTTAATCTCCACAGGAATACAGTTAGTAAGAACACGACCTAAAGAGGTCATTTGACTGCTTAGCTTCAATAAGATTAAGCAGTAGCAAGCCTCCACTCGTCATTTTCACAAAAAATAACTGTCAAGAAGAAAACACCTGATGGTAGAAAAAGGAGAACAAGATTAGTGACATTAACGATGGAGAATGTATTAAGTATTAATGGATGACATTTATGCTCTCCTAATTAAGTAGGAGGTTTGCTTGGTCTAACAGCACTTATTCAGAAATACACTGGTTTGCCACAATGCATCATCTTAAGACACACAAGCAATGGCTCATGTTGATGCTGAGAAAGCCTATCTCATGTGGTTTTAGTATCCTAACTAGCAATACTCACAGAAAATGAAGCAGCTTTTTTGAACTATGAATGAACTCTTCCTCCTTTTACATAGGGGTACAGTTTGCCCGTCATCTGTTGTGAACACATCTAAGGATATATTTCTCATAGTTTATGTTATAGAATATTCTTCTATTGTCAGCAAAATTTGAAATACTTTACCGAACTTCTGCCACCATGTAGAATTTCTCTTTCACCATTTTTAATGCCAAAATCTTGCCAGATGAGTTCAGTGAAGGAACAGGTATTTTTACCACATCTGCATTTGGCTCATAACACGTTACAGTAAAGTTCCTTGAAGAAATAGCTGGTGGAAGACTCCAATCCTTTATTCTGCTTTGTTGCTGTTCTACTTTTTGACATTAAATTACTCAGGCAAGATGTTTCATTTGAATATCTACGGTATAAATTACCAGTGTTGTTCTTCCCTAGCATTTGCTTGACAAATTAATTACCAATACAGTTTTGTGCAGCCTGTGCATTTGCAAGGCTGTGTGAGGTGGCAGCTGAGGGTTCAGCTTGTGTAAATTAATTATAGGTGCAATTGACCTTGTGTGAAAGTGGCTGTGGCACACATAAGATTAAGAACCATTGTGTTAGGCTGTCACTGGGAAGCACCTGCTCTTTTTCATTCTGATTCAGTCAGTGTAATGAGTGGGATTGTTTCTAATGAGAGTCTGTGGTATCTCACTCTGGGAAGTGGGAGAGCAAGGGAGGGGGAATAATTTGGAAAGTGACTGCACTTCAGGTGCATCCATTACCTGATGCAGATGTGTTGAGGAGACTATGATCCAACTTTGTTCCCAAAGGGTGTGGAGTAAATGGCATTGTGGGGATGTTAACACTGGCCTAACTCATCTGCTGTGGAGGATGGCAGTGCTATGTGGAGTTATGCTGATTTTCCACTCATGGGCGACATGCATCAGTTGGTGGTACCTATGAAGCCTTCTAAGCTCCCCTGATATACCTGCTATGTAGGAAGAAGGAGTTTTCTGATCAATGAAAATCAGGCAAGCAGAGGACAAAATGTAGCTAAACATTGGCCTCAGTTCAGAGAGACATCTGCTTAGCAACCCTCATGTGCCTCAAATTGTCCAGATACTTCTGTACTTTGCTGAATTATGACTATCATTTGCCTCCTTGTTTCTCAAAAAAAAAGTTTGGAAATTGTTACATATATACTTTGCCTGCTGTTCTGCTTTTTAGCTTGGGACGGGCGAAAGTTTTCAAGGTTCCTTTTTTTTTTTTTCCCTGCAGATTTCATCATCATCATCTGTTAATTCCTCAGCTGAAAGAATAATCTATGAGATCAGTTGTTTGCTACAGGAAGGATTATTCACCTTGGGATAATTATGATTTCAGGTAGGGAATAAAAACAGGATCAGACACTTCGCAAAGAATAAGTAGCTTATAAAATTTCAGGTGTCCTTGGCAAAAATACATACCTAGTACTTAAAAAAAAAAAAAAATTAATATCTGAGTGTAGCAATGCCTTCTAAGTGTTACCTGGGGCAGAATTACGAATACAAACATCAAAATTATAGCATGCATAAGCTTTTACAGCGAGACCTGAAATGCTGAACACTGCTGAGGCAAAGTGCCAGTGGCACGCTGGGGTGGGGTGATGCTTTATAGAAAACTTCGGAAAATTCTCTAGACAGGACTTGATTTCTACCTACATCTACCTACATCAGCATAAATTGCAGTATGTTTCCTGGAGATGACATCAAGGGTTGGTGCTGAGATGAGAAGTGAGAAATATCTTCATATACAAAGAGCCCAACACAGTTTGTTTTTTTTTATTCTTCCTTACCAGACTGAAAATGCCCGAGGTCTCTTCTCACCTGGGGAATTTTCCTTTTAAAATCTTCATTCTGGCTTCCATTTTCTGGTCAAATGAACATCATGACCCCAGTGTGACAAGGCTGAACGTGGTGGGACTCACATTGACATAGGTGCAGGAAAGGAAGTCACCTCTGGAGGATTTTCATCCAACCCTTTGCTCAAAACAGGTCCAATCCCACAACCTCTCACTGTACCAGTGTTTGACCATTCCGCAGTAAAAAAATAAAAATTAAAAAAAAAAAAAAGGAAATTTTCCTAAATTCTAGCTTGTGATTATTGCTTCTCCACCTACTTTTTAACTGAAGAGTCTCACTCTCTTTTCTACACTTCCCATCAGGCAGTTGTAGACAGAAATAAGGTGTCCCCACGACTTCTCATCTTAAGGTTAGACAAACCAAGCTCTCTCAGGCTTCTGTCAGACATCACGTTTATTCTCATCTTTGATGTTTTAAATATCTCTACTGCTGCCCGCTTTCTGCCAAGCCCTGAAGGCACCAGTAATCCTAACTGTCACTGCCCAGCCACTCCAGCCCACCTGCCATCTTTGCCTTCCTGGAGGTGCTCGACGCCTTTTCTTCTCCTGGCTGGGGCAGTGGGATGGGCTCTGGCTGGTGAGATCCTGCCCTGATGGACCCCTCAGAAAGCCCCTGCTGCTGTAAGCCCCCCAAGGGAGCTGCTTTCCCTGCAGGGCCCTGATACACCTCATCTTCTACAAGGGAATCCTTCTGTCCTGCTCATCATCGTCTTCCAGGTTTCCATTAATTTCCTCCTCTTCCCAGTAACAGTTTCTCAGACCTTTCCCCGTAGGTCTGCATGCACTAGGGACAAATCACTGCCACTGTTGGGATGTACTAATGTCCTTTGCTGCCATAAAACAAAAGCTCGTGTATAACACTGAGGCAGGGTGTGCTGTTGACCTGACTGAGGGCTGAACCACCTTCCTTTTCTTCTCCTCTTTGCTGACCAGATTCAGTGCAGGGAGTGGATCAGTAGCTGCCTCAAGCTGAGGCAGTCCCTGTGCATGACTGATGATAACCTGAAGGGGCCAGACCCAGCTCACAGGCACTGCCCTTTCTGCCTCCCTCTTCCCTCTTATTTTCCAAAAGGGGAATTCATCTTTTCTGCTTTCTTATGTGGATGAGGGATATGCTAGAGGAGGAAACAAATGGATACCATTACATCATTTTATATAGATTATAACTAACTGATACTAAAATGCTGTATGAACACTAGCAGTCTTTGCTTGTTTCAACGAGTGAGCCTAAAGGTGAGAATCTTCATATTGTATTAGATTCCTGTCTCATTGGAGTAAACAGAAATTTTCCTTTGACTGTCACCATTCAACACTCAAGAAAGCAGCTAGAATTTTGCTGCTGAATTAGATAGGTCCATAATTAAATATTTATACTGCACAAAGTTGCTCTGAATGTGGTTGTTTCAGAGATTTCTGAAGAGCTACCAAAGGGCAGCTTGAACTGCTAGGGGACTGTACAGAGAACTGAGTAATATTTAACAACAAATGAAGTCATGATGGTAATGAAAAAACAGATGAGAGGAAAAATACACTCGTTCTCAGGAATTCAGCACAAAACCAAAGAAGAATGAAATTATTTGAGGCACCTCAGATGTATGGGAGCAGTGCGCTGTGCCTAGCTCTTACAGAGCTCTTTCATTTAATATGTCCTTCATATTAGTGCTTTAGAATTAGTTTATATTCCACAGGGTCAAACATCAGCATTTCAAATTCAGTAACAACAGTTTAACTCAGGAACACATTTATCATCTTTCAGCTCTGCAATTGTTTAGATACAAAAGTACAGGGAAAAGGATGGCTTTTATTATTGTTTACTTTTTTTCACAAAACTTGATTAAGAGCAGTTTACACTGAGTCTTTAGAAGTCTATGTGCATTTATGCAGCATAATACTGCTGAGGTGTACAAATACAAAAAAGTCTTCTCTACCAGGGACAAATCATTACGTGTGTTTCTAACTGAGTTTCTTGGTCGCCTGATGATAGCTACTTGATTGCTGATATGTGTTAGTTCACCTGTAGCTAATGCCCTTGAAAAGCACTCTCAGAGAGAAGCCTTGTAGAGCTATATTGCAGTTTTACCTGCCTTTGTGTTACCTCCAGATGACATTTGGAAATGCTCGAATATATTGATGAAATTCTTTACTGTGAGGGTGGTGAGGCACTGGAACAGGCTGCCCAGAGAAGCTGTGGATGTCCCATCCCTAGAAGTGTTCGAGGCCAGATTGGATGGGGTTTTGGGCAACCTGGTCCCATGGGAGATGTCCCTGCCTATGGCAGGGGGATGGAATTAGATGATCTTTATGGTCCCTTCCAACCCAAACCTATGATCTCTATGAAGCTTATCTTCCGCCATGTAGATGATAGGTACAGCATGCCTAGGTCCTTAAGCAATGAGATGTTGCCTGTTTTAGCCAGGGCATTAGCAAGCATTAATTGCTCTGAACAGCCACACCTGGGGTCCCTACCCACATCCTCTGCCCATGGGCCCTGGAGCCCCATTTAAGCTCAGACCACCACCTTCAATTTCATCCTGAGCTATGTTGTGGATTTTTTTTTCCCCTCTGTCTCCTGGCTGGACCTTCATCATCTGCTGTGGGTGGGTTGTCTCTTGGCTGAGCCCCTTACTTGTACGTTGTAACCTTGTCTCCTTTAGCTCCTGACTGGAGTCTTTGCTTGGACACCAGACCTCATTCGTTGCTTGATGTACAGGTGGTTACTGAAGGAATCTTTAACCTGTCCCTGGGTCTGCCCACTGTGATTGTGCCCTGCATAACTGTGCCTAGTTAGCGAGGGCACAGCCTGCACTGGGGTCACCTTTGACATCTGGTTCCTTTTCACACCCCTTGCTGCTCTCTAATGCTTCTTGGGAAGCTTACAATTAAAACTTGGCTAAATGCTCCTTAGATTGCTTCTTGTACCTTGTTTGTAGCATTGTGAGACTGGTTCCCCGGTCATTTATTACTGATCTAATGGGAGAGAACGCTCATAGACTAGAGTGGATCCATAGCTGATCCCACATGAATGTTCTAACAGTGGTTCTTCTCCCACATGTGTTCATACATTGCTTTCAGACTCATAACATTTGTAAAGAATCAAATATGGTATGAATTTTCGTAGAAAAAAGAAGAAAAACTGAAAATCAAATGAAAATTGCATTACAGTTTACATGCAGTGTAACAAAGAGATAAATGGCTTATTTTTAAAATATGTATTTTATCACTTGACTGAAATATTAATATAAATCTTCAGAAACAATGTTCTCGACTCACATTTATGTAACACTAATCTGAGTCAGAATGCTGGGGTAGGTGTCTGTCAGGTTTTAGGTGCTAAGCACATACGAATTCTGTGAAGTTTGGCGCTGATGGTGTTCAGTTACTGTGTTGCTGATTATTATTATTATTTTTTTAAGAAGTTAATGGTCTTATGTGAATTGGGGCTGTTTCCAGTTAGATGGGCTGTTAAATCAGAACTCTCTCTTCCCAATATGTGTAAAGCCAAAAACTTTGGGAATTCTATATTTAGTTTAGCGAGAACACAAAAAACTATCAGATGTGCATTGCTAATTTATAGTAACTGTTTTGGGTGAACTCTGATTAAACAAAATGCAAAAATCCTGGAAGAGCAGGGGACAAATGTTTCACAAGGCTGTGTGTGTGCAGAGAGGGTAGGTGGCAATGGGTCAACCAAAAACCTGCTAGAAATTGAGTTATACTTCAAAATGAGCTTGGAAATGAATGGGGTAGGGGGTGTTACATTTCTTACAGGCATGTAAATCTTGTTTTTTATATAAGCCGAACATCACGTTTGTTCAAGGGAAGAAGTACTGTTGGATTCTTATATGAAAGACCACATCAGAAATAAGTAAGCCCTTAAAAATCAAAAAGCGTTTTGTACCTGAAACAGAATGTGCCTTATTTGAATTTATAAACAAGAAACGAAAAGTACAAGGAAATTACTTTGAATATTTGGAAGGAAGTGTTTTTTTCTCCTGTTGTCCTTCTTTGAAGAGTTGTCATTTGCGTCCACATCTGGACCTGCAAATCATAAATATATGTGCACATATATACAGTAATATATGCAGCCCGGTAGTATGGTAATGGGCAGCAGTACTGTGAAATATTACTGTGAAATATTCATAGAATATCCTAAGTTGGAAGGGACTCCCAAGGATCATCAAATCCAACACCTGAGTCTGCACAGGACCACCCAAAAATCAGATCACATGTCTGATAGCAGCGTCCAAATGCTTTTTGAACTCCAGCAGGGTTGGTGCTGTGACCGCTTCCCTGGGGGGAATATTCCAGTGTCCAGCCCTCTAAGTGAGGAGCCTTTTCCTAATGTCCAGCCTGAACCTCCCCTGTCACAGCTCCATGCTGTTCCCTTGGGTCCTGTCACTGTCACCAGAGAGAAGGGATCGATGACTAACCCTCTGCTTCCCCTTTTGAGTAAAACATAGATTGCCATGAGGCTTCCCTTCAATCTCCTCTTGTCTAGGCTGAACAAACCAAGCAATTTCAGCTCCTACAAATACGTCTTGCACTCTAGACCCTTTACCATCTTTGTAGCACTCCTTTGAATGCTTTCCAGTGGGTTTATAGTCCTTGTACTGTGGTGCCCAAACTGCATTTAGAAAACCGCATTTAGCACTCGAGGTGAGGCTGCACCAGTGCAGAGCGGAGTGGGACAATCACTTCCCTCTACTATGCTAGATATTCTTAGAGTTGGACTTAAGATCCTTATTCTCTGTATTCTGGTGATGATAATTGGTTAGCATGAGATGTCTTAGTTGTTTTTCTGTAGGTCTTTTGTCCTATCATCTCCTCTGGGGATTTTTCCTTTTGGAGACACATGGCAGTAATGATTGATTACCCTAACCTGAGTCATTCAGTGTTTGATATGTTGGCTATATGGTTCATTTCTATCTACTCTTTCTCAGGTTTGCTTGGTGTAGTATGAGGATTCAAATAGCCTTTCTATGGCTGGCCTTCATTCTCTTAAGAGCATGCAGCAATGTACTTCTAGTTTAATATAAACTCTAGTCCTTCTCCATTTGAGGAAAGGAGGTGCTCAGGAAGTTGGCTAAGTGAGAAGAAGAGTATTTTACATCTTTTCCTGTCTTGCAGTGGTTTCACTAATTAATGAAACTTACTGAACTACTTTTGAGGGTTTTCAATCAAAGTTACCAAAACTCATTTAAAAAAAAAATCCAATTATATAACAGGTAAATTTATTTTTAAGCATGATAACCACTTGAAAAATATTTCTGTAAATGATCATGAAAAAACAAATCATGTTTTTTAAACTTGGGTAAGCAATACAATTTTGAGGAAAATCATTCATTTAAAGGAAAAAAAGTTTGGTTAGATGAGATTGACCGTTTCCTTTGAATAACTAGATGATGCCTTTCTCCAAGCACCCAGATGAAAAGCTTGCTTAAGGAGATTTTTGCCATTGTTTCCCAGTCATATATGTACTCTGCCCCTATACCTGGCATAGGTGGCTTTCCACCATGGATGTTCTCTGCTGTTCTAATGCCCTTATGCCTATGAGGAGGGGAGCAAACCTGATTAAAACTGCACTTTAAACAAGTTAGCAGTTCTATATAGCCCTGTTCATAAACTGGGTTTGACTTTCTAAATAATCTGCAATTTGACTCTTATGAGATTGGTTTCTTCATTCTTTTTTTCCAATGAAAATTATTTGGTGTTGAATATTTGGGATTGTAATGCTTTCTCAGTAGTTTCTTCCCTAGCAGAAAATAAGTCCTTTCTTATATTCTTCATTTCACTGCTCTAAATTTGGCCTGTGTATTGACCAGGGAATGAAGATTTTTGATAGTTGTACTTGGCTGTATTAGTCATGGTCTCTTTAGAAAAAGGAACTTCATTCTTTTGGGAGAATCACATGAGATTTTATGGTATTTTCCTGGTAAGATCTGTGCTTCACAAAGAGCTACATGTAGAGTACCAGACCAAAATCTTTTGGCATATGTTAGTGATACCACATCAGCTGCCTCTTATTTTAATTCTGTAAATGAGTTAATGAATAGACACTTTCAGTAACTTAATTTTCAGTAATTTGAACTGAATTTTTCAGAAACTTAAACTGTTTAAAATCACTGAAAATTTAAATTACCTAAACTGTTAATTTTTATTTAGTAAATTGAGAAAGAATACTATTGGGATTCAGGCAAGTGTAGGAGGGATCAATGAAATCCTAATGTCTTTATGGTAAAATAACTTATTTAAAATGTTAAATTATCTATCATCTTTACATATTTTAATGTAGTATTTCTATGAATGTTTATGATAGTCCCAGTCCCATTTAACTATGCCTCTGACCCTGAAGCTCATCTGGGCTTCATGTTACCTGCACAGTCAAAGGAAGGAATTTTACTGTGTTCTGCACAGTTTTCTTTATTTATTTATATATCTATTTTTCCCCTGAAAGCAGTATGGGGTACTGCCACTGGATATTTTTAGCAGTGTGGCCAGTTGCCAGTAATGATAAGCTATCAGCAAAGAAAAGGCTGGGAGGTTTTAGCATTTGGTAAGAGTCAGTACTGAGAGGATGGATAATAACATTGGTGTGTCAGGACGCAGATAGGGAGTTGTAGCCAGGACCAAATCTTTCTATTCTCTACTGCTGTTTGAGACATCTTAATTCCCCCCTTGCTTTCTGTGTGATGAATTAACTATACAGTCCACGGTCAACTGGAAGAAGTCTGTGCAGTGACTAGAACAACTCTGTCCTCATTAAATCCCATTGAGTTGCTGACAATTCTTTCTGAAGCAATTTTGTAACACTAAATTTTTAGGTTTAATCCTTGAGGTTGTCAAACTTGGGTGGCCAGGGGCAGGCATTGAGAGCTGATGGCTGCACCAACATGCCTGGCACTGTACTGAAGCTACAGAGCTCCTCAGCACTAACCCACAGGGCTTCTGCATGAATCCTGAATTTGGGCAACTGCCTCCAGAGAGGCTGCGTTTGGGGGAAGCAATGTAGGAGAAACCCTACTGCAGGTGTCTTCTGCACTAAGACAGTTGATATAAGCAGCCCCAACTCCATCTTTGTCTTGGGAGTTTCTCCTGCCTCTAAAAGTCTGACCAAAGCGGAAGCCAATACTGCTGTTAGCATACTGCATAAGAGGCTACTTGTTTACACAAATAATTAGTTTCTCAACTAATATCTTCAATTACATTTTATTTCTGAGGATTTGTAACTTAGCATTTCAAAAAGGCAGTAAGAGAGCTTGTTCTTTTCTGAATTAAGTAGTCTGTACTTGATTTTGTTTCTCGTACTAAATTCTATTTAGCAATTTTTTAAATTGCTGTTGCTGGGAATGCAATGAATGTAAGTACTTTGAGACTTTCCTTTTGAGATTTTTCATATTTTGGACAGAGCATGCAGTTGCTAATATACAAATGCGGGAGAATGCCGTGGTTTTGTCAGTGCATACCTCTAGCTCACCATTTTCACTTTCACCTTCACGTTCACTTTTGTCACGTTAGCTAAGCTGTCAAGATAGTTTTGTGTGATGATAAAGTAGTATGTTAAAGGAATTGTCAGCTCATCCCCTGGACATAATAAAATAATATTTTACCATGAAAATTCAAACAATGAGGGGTTCAAAAGGAGCCAGAACAGAAAATCTATTATATATTCCCATATTCATGGGCCCCTGTTAGTATGCTCTTTTGGCCAACTTCCATGAATGTTGAGGTCAGAAGCAGGAATTGTGGTACGGATGGATAATGCAGACTATGTTCCATTCCTATGACAATCTCTTCAAAAGTGGTTCTTGACAGGATGAAGCTGTTAAGGACATTCCTGTAAGGAAGATGTGTGATGTATAGCCCTTTCCTCCCACTTTATATACCTTTTTCTGTAAGTACCAATATCAAATCATTCATTTTATTTTTGAGCTGATATGGCCAAGAACTAATGTTCTGGAGAAGTTTAAGCTGCATCTGCTATATTCCTGGAATGCTATTAAGCTGTCATAGATAACTACAGGATGTCACACAGCATTTATATTTTACTCACTGGCTTTGTATGTTAGTATATTTCATATTGTGAATGCTTTTACCTGTCACAGTTCAAAGCTTTGATTCAAATAAATATTTAGGAGCCTAGGTGCTTTGTCTTAAACTTTTTCAATAGGGTAGAAATATATCTTGATAAACTTCTTGGATTTCATTCAGCAAGGACTGTCTTGAGGAGAACCTTTTAATATTTCAATCTTTCATCCTGTGTGAAACAGGTACACCTAACTATGTAATATAAGTTTAGTTCACCATCAAGTTTGAAGCAAAACTTTTAGTTTCACTGGTTAATACTGATGTATATAGATTTTCATGGGAAATGAAAAATAAAGGTGGCATCTTTAAAGGTAAAAATCATGGAGTTTGCTGCTTCATTTCATTACTTAAAAAGTGAAAAAGGAAGTAAAGTTGGTTTTATTTCTGGTATAATATAATTGACTTCAGTAGAACTATATTGATTGCAAGGTGGCAGAGTTTAAGTAAGTGTCTTGCCTCAACAAAAAAGTTAAATTCTAATACTACTAATTTCAATGAAAAGAAAGTGCTCCGAAGCTTGTACTTCTTTTTTTTTTGGGGGGGAAAAAAAAGCTTTCGAGGGGATATGAGATGTCCAATACAATTAGTTTGTCTCCTCCTGAATATGAAAAATCCTGAAAATATACATCCCAAACAGCATAACTGCAAATTCCAAACATAAAAACTAGTAAGTACACAGACTTTGTTCTCTCAGTGTTTCACTTCCTTTCTTGAGGCAAGAACCAGTTGAGGGAAGACTTGGTTAGGGTGGAAAGTCTACTTAGATCATGTTGCATTGAAACAGGCTGCCCAGGGAGGTTGTGGAGTCTCCTTCTCTGGAGATATTCAAGGCCTGTCTAGATGCCTACCTGGGCAGCCTGCTCTAAGGAACCTGCTTTGGCAGTGGGGTTGGACCCGATGATCTTTCGAGGTCCCTTCCGACCCCTACAATTCTGTGATTCTGTGAAAGAGGATTTATCAGAGTACAGTGTTTGCCTGTTTCAGAGCCCTAGTAAGGGCTTTCACTGAGACAGTTTCACAAAGTTTAATGTATTTAATAAGGTGACATATAACAGATTTGGAGTTGCCATTGATAAATACAATTCCTGCAGTAGTGCTAATATATGATAATAATGCTAGCAAAATGCTATCCTGGGTATTCCTCACCAAAGGATGAAGGTGCAGAGCTTGCGAAGAAGGTGTTCTTGTCTTGGAGAATAAACGGCACAACCTATTCTATGTTTCTAGTTTCTTTCCCCTCACCCCCTTTTTTCCCTTCAGTCTAACTTCATCTTTTTTTTTTCTTTGTACTCTTTTTTTTTTTTTCTTCTGTCTTTATGCTAACTCCTGATACTCTTATATCCTAACCTTATCTCTACCCTTTCTGGGGTGATGTCTCACATGATTTGGGTGAAGAGTTGTCATATATAGTCATATATGACTATAGCTCATTCTTTAAGCTCATTATCATATTCAGGGATGTGAACTTTAATATTAATTTTATGCATAATGGAGCAAAAGGTTTCACTTGGGCATTGTGGCCCTCAAGATTCTGTTCCGCTGCCAGAATGGGGCTGTCCCACCAACACAAAACTCTTTCCTTCAGCAGCCTCTCATACCAAGCTTGTGGACCTCCATCCACAAAGTTTATATAAGAGATAAATAGGAAGAAGCTGTTCAATTCCCTTTTGCAAAAAGCTGGTGCTTATCAGTGACACTAACATATCTGGCTGTTCTCCATGGAACATATGCAAACGCTTAAAGAAGGACCCAGTGTCCAAAGAGATCTTGAACTTTTATATTTTGCTCATCATCAAGCACTATCCAAAACTGGGGAATGTGTTTGTTTTTTCTTCCCTGCCTTCAGTATAACTGCAGTAGTGAGGAAAATCTCAGAATTGAACTTTATCTATATCACTAAAGAATTTCGCCTCCCATTCCCCGTAAATCAGTCTATAGGGACATGTCTTGCAGATGATCTACCAGTGACCAAACATTTCATGCAGCTGTCCCTATATCAGACATTCAGGTGCAAGGAGATAACATCCAATTTTGTTTGCTGGACGCTCAATTAATAGAAGCACTGGTTTGATTTATAGTTGCATGACTTTATGAAGAGAGAAGTCAGTGCCATTGCATTCAAACAAAATAGCCCTCTCATTTTATGCGCAGGGCTACAGCCAAGTGCCCAGTGGTGTTTCATTTGTATTTGTTCCATTTACCTATCTTTTGCATAAAGATATCACCATTAATTTGATTTGTCTTTAATAACATAACTTTTATACTGAAATAGTAACGTTGGTACTGGATCAACATGGAATGTGTGTACTTAGTCAAAATCCTGTAGTTAAAAAGAGGTAATGTAAGGTGTGTTTTTACTTTTTACAAATGTTTAGGAACCTTGTTTGGGCAACTGAGGGTTTAGAGATATTTTTGCCATGCTGGGGATAAATGTGGACTCCTGGCATGCGACTGAGTTTGAAATTATGAGAGAGGACTCTGCTTGTAATCTCAGAGCAGTAAATGTTACTGCTCATGTGAGAATCTGCTTTATGAGAATGGTGCAGTGGATTCTTCATCCACATCAAGTTTTTTTCAAAAGTTCGAGCTCGTCACTGAAATTCTGTGTGTCTATGGAAAGAAGTACAAGTAAATATTTGCATAGTTATTAGGTTTTGATTTTTTTTTGGCAATAAGTCTGTCGCAGCCCGACATGAACAAAGGTGGAAAAATGGACTCAGGTCCACAAGGTGTTGTGGAGGCTGAAATACTTTGCCCTTGAGATTTTGCAATGTGATTAACAGCATGGATGTATCTTCTCTGCTTTTGTGATGATGAGCCTCGACAGGTGAGATTTCTCTAAGCAGAAGAATTGTAAAATCTGTCTGTCATTTTTTTGAGGAGCACTAACTTAATTTTTAAAACAAACACCTGGACATAGAAGTATAGGATAGGAGAAATAAATATTAGTCAGAGGCAAGCATCTTTTGCCAGTAATCTGTCCTGAAAACCCAACATTTTTCAAATGTAGATTTTGCTCAGACAAGAAAAAGTTCAGAATTGTTTTCTGATAAAGTTGTGGGAAGTAGAGACCATACTAAAGTGATCAATCCAAGACGGTCCCCAGACATAGGGTAAACGTGTTGGGTTCTGCAGCTCTGTGTGGAATATGTGGTTTGCAAGCTGACTGGAGCACCCTGACAGGGAAAGGATTAGGGTTAAGATTGAGGAAGGTATTTCCTTTATTCAGTCTTCCAACACCAATCTGGTAAATACTGGATTGTGGTTTCCACGAGTCAGTGTTACATATGGAACCCGAGTAACATTGAAGTCTCACAGGCAGAGGAATATAGAGCTGAGGGTAGCTGTTAATACTGAATGTAAGAGTAAAGGATGTGATTTGTTTGTGAGTACTGAAAACCTATGAAGAGAGGATGAGACTTAGTATTTACATGGGAGTGTGATGATTGTTTGATGTACTGATGTCAGGATCACTTCGATGGATTTAAAGCAAAGCTTAAGGTTGTACAAGACAGAAACAAAACGTAGTTTATTGACAGACTATTGGATTCAGTAGAATTAAAACAGGACTGGTATTTGCAGGGAAAAATGTTGTATCTCTCTTTGTTGTCTCTGCTCAAATTAATTCGGACACAAAAATTTGGGTTAGAAAGAAGGTGCTGGCAAACCAGCCGGCTTACATAGACCCAGTATGAGTAATATGGATGGAAATACCACCTCTCATCACAGCTTGGCAATGCTGGAGGATGTGGCCATGAACATGTGGGCTTCTCCTTCCTGTAAGCCTAAACCAAATCTTTTTCTATGGGACTTGTAATCACGTGTACAGGGAAAAGGGGAGCCTTGCCTTTGATACAATTCCAGTAAAGTAACTGGGTGTATCTGGTGTAAATTTGGTTCTATCTGTCCTGGAAGCAATATGCTTTCAGAGTAGGAAGAGAATATTTTTGCTTGCTCCATTTATGGTCTAATAATACTCGGTTATATTTTTGACCTAGTCATCTCGCACAAGAAATGTTTGTTGCACATGAAAACCTATCCAGATTGAATTTGATAGTCATTTCAACTGTTGACAGTTGAACAGTTTCAACATTTGACAGTCATTCAACTATCCAGATATCTAAGAATGGGTGCTGGAGGCATTTCTAGAGCTGCTACACGATCAGACATATTGCATAAAAACAAATGTTTCTGTAATAGAAATTTTACTTTAGTACAACTAAAAAAGAAATGTGTGCTATGGGTATTTATAGAGGGATATAGAAAGAAGGTTGCAAGCAGTGCTGGGAATTTGATGGTAGACTACTGAAAGAAATTAAGTTTTCACTCACTCTAAAACGTTAAGGCATTTTGGGAATGTCAGGCAGAAGTACTTTGCCCCTTAAAATGATGTGATGCAGCTTATCCCCTGGCAGAAAAAGAATGAACAAAGCACTTTGAGTAGATGCTGACTGCTGGTGGCAACTTTAGGGAAAAATATGGTTCATCACTACTCAGCACTTGTCTTTTTGACTTTAGTAAGTAATTAAGTTGCAGTGGCCCTTTTAGTGAATCTGAGCTATGCACAAGAGACTCGATGTCCAAAATCCAATAGTGTGTGGTCTCTTGTTTCCTCACTAATCCTTTAAGGTGCAGCGGGTTGAATGGATGATCTAATAAGAGACTATAACTGCAGTCGGCTTACTCTTCTACAGAAATTAATCATGAAAATTCTCTAAAATAGAAAGTAATTTATAAAGGAATAATAAAATAGAGTAGAAAGTTGCTTTATTGGAAAATCAGATTTTGTAAGCAATTGTGCTAAGTGTCAAGTATAGCCACTGTGCAGCACGTGCATGTGATTGAGTCTCTTGTTTCTGCTCCCTCTAGTAACCACATTGATAGGAATTGCCCTGGGAATTTGGTTTCATGCAGTGAATCATTTAGAAATTTGGGCTGCAGAATCATAAGTGAAGACACATGAGATTTCCTCACTTGCCCAGCAAGTTTGTAAAATAAATAAAAATATATAACTACAACATACATGTAAGTAAAAACTGCATTTGTAGAAGGAAAGAGAAGGTAGACATTGAATTGCAGAAGCTGGTTATTGGGTCAGTTATTAAATCGTTTTTCTCTGTAGCCATATTACACTCAGTGAAGTATTGTCACATTCATGTCATAAAAAGCTACACATGGAGCATATTTTGCAAGCTATGGAAATGATTAAATACCTCCTCACAACATTTTCACCAACCCTTCTCTTTCTGCATTGAGAACATCCCTTCTCCTGCTAGTGCTTCATTTTCACTTTGCCCCAGGACTTAGTCCTCCATGCCTTGTCCAGCTCATCTTCTGTCACTCCTCTCAGCCCCTCTGAACCTCTGATGTTCTGAGCTTGCCCAGAAACCAAAAAGGGACATTAAATACAAACTACGTCATTCTATAAAGATGACCCGCAGCTTCACTGCGGCTTTTTCACCTGCTGCTTTGGCAGCGATATTGGTGCTCTCTAGCAGCTGGCAGCTTACCATACTGCAGCTCTCTGCAAGACAAATCGGGGCCAAGGCTCCTCAGCTGTTTTTAAAAAGTGATGGATGAATTTCCCTGGAAGGAAGTTCAGCTAGTGTTGTGCCACTGCCAGTACCAACACCTCCTGAAGTATTATGAACTTGGTAGTTTACTGGTAACAAACTTTGTGAAATCTTATGTTGGTGGAGATATCAAAATTTTTCAGGGAAGCTTGCATCTGTAGTCATGTGCTCCTCTGGTGCATGCAACTCTTTTTTCCTTTCAACAAACATGCAGCTGGCAACTCCTGTGTCCTATGTGCACCTGGATCAAGTGCTGTCACTCTTCCCAAGGAAAACAAAGCAGTAAGTGATTACTTTCCTAATTTGCTAGTAGACCTGGGCAAATAGTAGAGGTTTCTGTCATGTATAACACACTTTAGGCCACATCTTGAGTGAGGAACAGTGACAGGATGAAAACATTTCACCTAACTCTCACTTAAAAATCAATTTGACAAACCTGCCTCAATCATCTGTAACAGAGAAACAGACTTCAGTGAGTGTGGAGGTATCACTGAAATACTGGTGATATTTAATGTAAGACTCCAAGGCCCTTTGGGTGAGGTCTCTGAATGTTTTTGAAGAGTGCACAGCACACAAACTTTGGTCTGAATGTAACAATAAGGTTCCTGACTGTGTATAGGCAGACTAATGACACTGGGCAGGCACTTGGTAGTTCACTTTCTGGACCCGGTGACAGTCCTACAGTTCCTGCCTTTGAGGCAAGACCTCTGCCCTGGGGATCTGCTCTCCCACTAGTTGGGTGAAAATCTGTAATTCTGAGTACCAAGAAACTGAGAGGAAAGAGGAGATGCTTGTGGTTGTTGACCATACTTGGTCGTCTTGTCATCTGTAGGACATGTTCTTATCTAAAATGGCCACAGATGACATGTAGTTTATCATGAATGCATTTTATATGATAAGTCAGTTACAGGATTCCAATACCTTAAGGTTTCATAGTGACAGATATCTTGGATTAATAACCAGTTTATGTATAATATCAGGAGTCAAAACATACTCAAATTCTTGGATATTCTGATGAATTCTTTTGCTGTTCATTGCTTCTGAACAGTGGGTTTTCAGACAGATCGCTATGTCAGGAAATAGCAATTTTGGTGTTTCAGAAGGTGTGTAACTGTGGGAGGCTTCTTTTGGGAGGCTTCTTCTGAGGCCTGGTTGGTTGCTTGCCATGAACATGGAACAATTTCTCATCTGGCTTCTGCTTCAGCTATCGTTTTTGTGTACAATGGGTTGAACTCATGCCTTTTCTAGCTCCAGTCAGTGGAGTTAGTTAGGATTAATTTGGAGCTGTATTTGAACTTTAGCACTCAGGATTAGAGCACCTTGCTATGGGTTGTATTGCTCCTAAGGCTCATTCTTTATCTGTCAGAATAGTCTTCTAGCAGCTTTTGTCCAATCCTTGAGAATAGTATTGGAGGGAAGCAGGACCATTTGTGGTACAAAAGCTCAGTTTTGTAGGCGTTGACCAGGCTAGGGGAATCTATGTGCTTTCTGTAGGTCATCATATACCTTGTTGCTATCATAGTGCTGGATTTGAATCAATGCTGTTACACCGAAGGGCTTTTATGTCATGGCCAGATCATGCCTGTTTCAATTCCTTTCCTTTTATTGAAGGAACTAGATCTTTGGTCTGTGCTAGCTATTTTCCCCAGAGACATTGGCATCTATCTTATAGTGATGTGTTTTGGGGTTTTTCTCATTTTTACTAAAAGTATGTCCAGTTGTATGTTTTCTTTCTTTACAGAACAAAGTACAGCTGAGCTTCACTCCCTATTACATCTGATTTTAACCAGCAAAGGCAGGACAGCTATGAACGTATTTAGCACAATGTTAATTCCTGATAGAGAGAGCACTATCAGGTCCAAGACCCTCCTTCTCCTCTATAGCTGTCTGAGAAGGGGGCTCCAGTCAAAGAACTAGAAGCTTTATCCCTCCTATTTCTGTGTGTCTGTGCGAGGGATGGGCACAATCTTTTTCCTAATAAATGTGTTTTCCTTCTTAGTTTATGTTAAGGTCTATAACATGAATCACAACATAGTCCTGGTGCCTGTTATACTCCTACTCTGTACACCTACAGCTAGCTCATGACAAACCAGCTTACAAATTACGGCTTTTCCCTGCTACTTTTTCACACTGATACTGGTATTAGAACAGTAACTTATTAGACTGTTCTTTGTAATCCAATAACAACACTAATGAGGGAAGTGCATGAGATCTGATTGAAAGTGATCAAATCTGCCATTGATTTTGAGGATGTCAGGTAGAGAATAAAGGTGGTTGAGATATCAATTACATTCATAAAATCAACCATGAAAGATTTTCTTGTAATGAAATGCTGAGGGAGGTCTATGACAGGGACTGTTAGAATGTTACTTTTCTTGTGTATGTAGTATAACTTCTCATATTTCCTAAAGACATCCCATTCAGGAGGAAAAACACATCCAGCCCAGAGTCACTGTCTTCCTGTGTGGAAAGAGAAAACAGGCATATTGTGTGATCAAAAATAGCATTGCCTGACATCCTCTAAAAATATTCATCACACACCATTAGCTATTTTAAATAGCTGGCTAAAGGAAGAAAACACCTCCAACATATCTCAATCATGAAGTATTGACATATTAACATTTTGCATAAAAGAAAGAGTTCCTCATCAGCAGACAGTTATAATGAAGTTTCTAAGCATTCTTTAGCAATTTTGAACAATAGACTATGAAGATCCATTACTCTGTATCCTCAGAGGATACAGGTTTGGGAAATGCCCAGAGGAATTAAGTCAAAAGAGGTACTTGCTGCATCACCTGCAAAATGCTGCTCGGTTATATAAGCTCAAAATTTCTGTTAATGACACATGATCAGACTAACACCAGGCAAAAAGCAGCACTGAAGGGAAAATAAGACGATACAATGGGATGCAATTCTGAACCCCAGGATCATCCTGCAGTACCTTTGTTTACTTAAGGAGTGTTTGTTTTTGCTTTGCTTTTTAGCATTTACACTGACATAAACTGAGAATTATGACAGCCCTTAAGGACAGATTTAGCTGTCATCTTATTTCCCTGGATTTTGGAGCCTGGAAGTGAGGCATCCGTAGGTATTACAACTGGGACGGGAGCAGGCAGTTAAGTGTGTTGTCTTTCCTTACTCTATTTACTTTTCAGCACAGATGACCAAGCTATGAAATGTGGAAATATGTTGCACTTTTCCATCAACCATGCTAATACTCTTTCTCTCTCAACTACTACTTGATACAAAACAAGAAGGCCCAGGGAACAAAGATCATTACAGGAATGTCTGCAGTTCATGGTATCACAGAATCATCTAGGTTGGAAGAGACCTCCAAGATCACCTAGTCCAACCTCTGACCTAACACTAACAAGTCCTCAACAGTACTGGTGGGGTAACAGCTTACTTATTACCTCTTCTTCAAGAAAAAGCCCTGACATGTGTTTTAACTTTTGAATGGGGCAAAAATGCTTCCTTTGGAAAACTTTTAAGTTTTATAGAATGGCCTGGGTTGGAGGGGACCTTAAAGATCACTTAGTTCAAACCCCCCTGCCATCAGCATGAATGCCAGCCACTAGATCAGGTTGCTCAGGGCCATATCCAACCTGGCCTTGAACACCTCCAGGGATGGGGCATCCACAGCCTCTCCGGGCAACCTGTTCCAGTGCCTCGCCACCCTCTGAGTGAAGAATTTCCTCATAATCTCTAATCTAAATCTCCCCTCTTTCAGTTTAAGACCATTCCCCTGTGTCCTGTCAATATCTGATTGAGCAAAGATTTCCTGCAATAGCTTTCTCTACATCCTCACTTTGCAAGTGGTCATTGTAATTTTTACTGAGAGGTTGACAGCAAGGGTTACTTGTGATCCAGTATGACTTATGGGGCAGGAGTACACCAAAAGGGGCTCCGTATGCAGTGTGATCATCATTTCCAGGGGTGCTAAAAATATTCTTCAGCACAGATCTGACATTAGGGGACTTCTTAAGGCATCCATCTGATCTTCATTGCTCAGAAGACAAGCATTTTTTTATTAGAATGTGACATGGAGTAAGGAATTCAAAGCTTTCATTCTGTTGAGCTTTTAATCTCCTTTAATGCAATTCTAAAATAATAGTTGATTTGAGTAGAATTGTATGTGGATGTTTCCTAATTTTTCTTCAGTTAAAAAATCTCAGCAGACAGATAACACATGCAGAGTGACCTCTGGTTGTCTCTAGCTACACAGTATGAAATGATAATGTTTTTTTCAGGACTCATTACAATAAACATCTCTTTTGGAGACAATGTAGTCTAATTATTAGGACACGGGTTGTGAATTGAAAAAGGCTTATATTATTGGTAACGCTTTTGACTTGCTGTAAGACCTTGAATAAAAGTCTGTCTACAATGCCTCAGTTTTTTTCCAGCCACTTCTTCCCCGTCTTTCTGTAACCTCTAGAACACAGACTGTCCCTTAAAGAAAAAATAAGTAAGCCAACTGTCATACATGACAGCTATGCAGTTGCAAATAATAAGCAGATGTTGTTTGCTTTTCTTGCTTTTGGAATCCCTAATTCTATGGAGCTGAAATGGAATTTATTCTTTATACAATACAGAGTACAGGAAAGCCATAAGAGTAGCACATATCCATCCTGGGATGGTAACAAATGCATAGGATGAATGTGCCATTGTCATGCCAGTGATAATTGTCAGTGTTTCCTGATCTGGCTAATACCAGATGAATTAAAAATAATATACTGAATAACTTGACTATACTTCATTGATTTGCTTTACTAATGAAACAATAAATTGATTTCTCTTAAAGAATGGACAGGAGGAACTCCCTGTTTTGAAAAATGAATTTCTGGAGTAACTTACACTTCACATTGATGTAATATTAAGGAAAACATTGTCAATTTGAGAGAAAATATGTTCTATTTCTTTGGCTCCCTGTCTCACTCTTTCAAGAGCTCTTTTTCACAGGAGCCACAAAGTCCCACTCTTCCTGATCTTATTCAGAAAGCATGCAGTGGAGTTTTACTGTCAGCTCATGAAGGTTTAATAGTGAACTGCATAACAGCATAATGTACTTGTGCTCTTATTACTGTTTGATATCTCTAGTTGTATTCTCTGGACAGCCTCAGAAAATGTTACTTCTGGGCAGCAGAGGTGATGTGAGAGTTATTGCACTTACTGGTCATATCCGAAGTTCTACTTTCTGTTTGTAGAACTGCGTGATGAATTTTCAGGAGGCTTAAGATTATCTAGCTGAACTGCCATAAATTTTTATGGTTGTACAGAAATATTCCTCTATGTGAACTGTCCACTGAAGAATACAAACTGCAGTATTTCAGGAAACCTGTTTCCCTTTAGAAGAGGAGACATAATTCGGAAAAATATTACACTTATTCTGGAGTAGACAGTACAAAGAGGTAACTATTCTGAGGTAGCTATCCCTCTGCCACTCGCTTCCACCGGTTAGACGTGCTCTGGTGGAATAGCAATGTGTAGTAAGCAAAAAGCTGTAATCCACTGTAATTCATACAGATCTATGGGGATAACCCTATTGGCACGGTAAGTTCAACTGGGAAGAATTAGCAGGTCATTCCCCATGTGTCATGTGAGGAGACTAGAGACACATTACCTTCTTCAACAACAATTTTGTCTCTGAGGTATACACTGAGTCTTCTTGCAGCATCCTTAGGGTTAGAATAAAGTCATGAGCGTTTCCTGTTTAGATTTGTGTAGCACTGAGAATGGGGAAGTATTTTCTATGCTCAGGTCTGTGTTTTATCAATAGGTAAAGGATATCTGTAAGTGGGTCAAGCAAATACAAATAAGGATATTTCAAAGTTTCTTTGGGATCTATGTGCCTGCCCCTAGCTGCAGAATGAATGCTTAAAATGTCTGTGTAGGGTAGTGGTAGGCACCTGAATATAGGTCAGGTTTGACAACTGAATATAGATCGTGATGTAGAGTCTTGGCTTTATTCTTTATACTCACTGGTGCTTTTTCTTAAGTTAGTACTTGGCTGCATCTTTTCTGAAGTTCTTTCCAGGTTTTTTGATAGAACCTAATTATCTTTTTCACTTGGAGGCAAGGTGGCTATTTATATGGGGGTGGAAAAGCACAACAAATGCAGTTGTACCTGAGAAAGCCACAGACTGGATGTACAGATGTGGACAAAATCTGAGCTCCTGAAAGATACTTATGGTTTTGGTGATTTCTCAGTGGGAAATTGCATCAGTTTTCTTCCTTTTGTTACCATTGTTTGAGGAGCTGTTGTGCTCAAAGTGCTAGTGGATATAAAGTGCTTTAGAAATGGAAAGATTGTCTAAGCACTGTTGCTGTTATTGTTATCGTGACAACTCCAGACTAAAGGGGGTAAACTCTTCCCTTGCTATGTTGTAGCTGGTAAATAAAATAAAATGCAGACTTGTCACCTTTCCTAGTGCTGGCGTCAGGTGTTTGTCATCCTCTTCCCTCAGGTTTCCACAGCAATTTTCTGTTGTTGTGCTTCAGAAGTGAAGGACTTTGAGGCAGAATACTTCAGTAGGCTACTGAAAATAGATGTGTGCCGGTGGCAGTGTATTTGGGTTATGAACTATTTGGGGATAATGAATTACTCTTCCCCTTTATAATCAAGTTGTACAGAATCCAGGAGGGGAAATAATTCACAATAATCCTGATTATTGTGCTGTTCTGCAAAGAATGCTTTTGATAAGCCATCAACAGGAATTAATAAACATTAATAAAACTTGAAAGCAACAGCAAAGTGTTTGATTCAGTGGTGGTAAGCACTCACCTGCCGTTACCCTAGTTGATGTGTGATCTCCAGGCATCAGGGACTACTGTAAGGAGAGGAGAGCCCACTTCAATGGAAGCTGTGGGGGTGGCCCTGGCAGAGAGATGAAGGCTCACATTTCTCAATATGCAGCATAATGCTGGCAGAAAGTGACTTCTGTTAGCAGAGGAGTAGGTGTGGGGCTGGGAAGAAACTCAAAAATGGTTTTGGAATGTGACTGGATAGCACAGTACAGATCAAAGCCTCTGCTCTCTTGGGAAGAGTCACAGGGGAAAAAGGCAGGAGATGGATGGCCTGGGGAGGACATCTCTGGTCAAGGTGGGAATGTGCTGTCCTCAGGTTTCACACAGTTATGAGCAGAGTCTAGGCTCTCCCCTGTAAGCGGTTTGTGTTTGTTGCTTGTCAGACTCTGGAGTGCAGAGAGCCCCTGGCACCAGGCTGGAGATGGCTGGCCAAGGTCGGTGGCTGGACTTCAGGGAGATGGCTGGTGTGGTGGATGTGCTCTTCCCCTCTTCTGGATAGAGGGCAGGTTCCAGCTCAGCTGATGAGCAAACCTCTGGGTGAATGAAGACGGACAGTGAGATGGGATGTGGAACAGACATAGCAAAGCATGAAAGCTTGTCATTTTGCAGATGGTAAACTGTGGCTCATCCTGTGCGATTTGACAGGACTCCTAGACCTCCATGTGATGGATTCTGTTGCCCTTGCAGCAGGTAGTGTGGGCTTCATGGGGCTGGGAGGAAGTCCTGTTGAATGCAGTCAAGAATAAAACTTTAGGCTGAACTGGAGTGGAAGAGGTGATGACTGCAGTACCTACATGCTGGTGCTATCCTACTCAGCTGGTCCCTTTTATTTTTTCACAGTGGTCCATATTTTTTTCAGTCCATAGCTGGGTCAAATACTTCATTTAATAGCTCCTCTCCAAGAGAAGACTATCAGCTGGAACTTCCAGTTATTCCCCAAGGGATGAGGACAAAAGGGGGCTTTGCAGGGCAGGGCAGCAGGGCAGGATGTCTCCAGCAAGGGACCATCCTACCACCCCAGCAAGGAGCTGGGTAGCGTGGGCAACCCCAGGTATCAGGCAGCTCCCTGTGGCTCCACTGGGGCAGCGGCTGGCAGCCCCAGGAGGCTGAAATGGGGTCCAGGGCTGTGGTCAGGTGCGAGGAGCCCCAGGAGCTGGGCAGGGACAAGACAGGGCTGGTGGTGCCCTTGGGGCTTGGCAGTTGCTGTGGATGGCCTCAAAGGAGCTGGAAAGATTTCAGCAGATGACTTGCATGTGGGTGGAGTATGACATATAGGAAATAATGGGCTCTTTCTCTCTGACTTACAGCTAATGATGACCCTTGAGAGCAGTCTGTAGATAACAGATGATGTGGGCTTCTCTCTAGAAAACATGGGCAAATCTTTTGACAGGAGCTGTTGAACCCACTGATTCAACACTGATGAGTTTAATATGGGAAATAAACACTGTAGCTATGAAGGACCCAGTAAATAGGATCAATAGTTTTCAGGTTACTGTAAGCTGTATTTTAATGGGAAGCCTTCCTGGGGAACCCCTGCTTCTGGAGCTCAGATAATTTGCTGTTCATGCACAGGAAGGCAATTATTTTCCTAATTGACTTCAGTAGCACAGCAGATGTGTAATGAAAGATTGTTAATAAAATGATAAAATGTCATTAATGATAATGTTGATAGACCTGAATATCTTTTGGAAAGGAAAGTAAAGCCAAATTTAAGGTTAGTGAGACAGAGATGGAAAAGAAGAATTAGCAGATGTGAAGTGAAGAAAAAAAAATAAGGAAGCCCAGAAGAAATACTTGAGGCAAGATTTGTGAAAAGAGGCAGGGTCTGCACAGAGAACATGAAAAAGATCCTAAAAAGGGTAAACCAATGAGTTTCAGAATTTCTCAAGGCTTCCTGCATGGAGCTTCAGAACCACTCAGAGGCGTGGAAGCACACAAGCACTGTTTCCCTTTGGTCAGGAGTTAGAACTTTAGCCATCATTTTTAATTTAAGCAAGGTGTTATATATAAAAGGTTTTTAGCAGATGGTTGAATGCCTTCTTCACAGGTAACAATTCAAGTGCATAAGGGTAGACTCTTGGAACTATTTCATTAACTTGCAAAAAAAAAAAAAAAAAGTGGTTGAAAAGGGAACACCAGGAGATAACCCTTTGTCATTAAAACTTAGGTATAAATCACAGTGACCTTGAAGTTCTTCTCGTTACCTTCAGCCTCCATCTTCAGCATCTATGCAGAAAAATATTGGCTCAGCAGCGTTAGCCAGTGTACAAAGGAAAGCCTTCCTGCAGGAAATCTAAGGATTCCTCAGTCCTTTTATTTATGACACAATATGATTGAAACATCATGAAGCCCTGTTACAGGCTGAAAAAAACACAGGCATGCACACCACTCTAAGAAAGATTGCCATGCTCCTTTCTTTTTCTTTTATTTTTATACCTTTGTATGAATTAAAGTCAGGTAGGATAAAAGTCAATGCTTTGGGGAAAACCTGAAGCAGCAGCATGCCAGAACTTTCATGCTGAATCAGACCAATGCTTTGTCTTGTTCTAACATTTTTACCTTTGTGGATGGCCACATTGCTTCAGCAGGAAGGTGATTCATATAGAATAATCTGTGCATAGGCAAAATTTCTTCTCAGTCTTGTCAGATAGTGGTTGGGATTTGCTGTGCTGCATGAAGAGCTGCAATCCTTCTAAACACTGAGATTTTTATATAGCCACAGATTCTGAAAAGTGTGGTTATAAATACAGTATTTTTTCTTCAAGCTTTCATCACATCATTTGTGACTGATCCCTGTGAAGTTCTGCAGAGCACCATTTGTAATTTGACAGAGCAAGAATCCCCCCCTTGGAAGGTTCAGCTTATTGTGGCCTCACTCAGAGTATTTTCTTTCTCCTTGAATTTCTGTCAGTCATACCTGTTTAAAACACTTCTCCTGTTGCTAAGTGAGCAGAAACAACAGTAGAGAAACAAGTCAGCATCCTGTTTAACACTTTACTAGTAAAAAGCATTGCAAATAACACATTTTATGCATCCTTTTAGGTAAAAGTGCTTTTAATGTATATTTTCACCACCCCTGAAGGCCTCTTCTGTCCTTGATCCATGGTGAATTTCCTCTTAGTACTAACCCAAACAGCTGGCAGTGTGGCTCAGGCATCTCTGTTTGCTTCTGGCATCATCCTCACCCCGTCCTTGCTATAGCTCTCCCTACCCAAATGTGAAAAATGTTGTGTATAACATTTGGGAATGAGGGAGGGTTAATTCCTTACCTCCTTCCATAAATCTGAGGCTCATCCAAATCCACATTGTTTGAAATGTTCACTGAGGTAGCTGTACGTTTTCTAATGTAAAGCTTTTCCTTTCCTTAAATAAGGAGCAGTTGTTTAAGGGTAAGTGCTTTTGTGCTCAGAAGCAGAATGTGAGTTGTTATGATCCGATTGTTCGTGGGAGCACACCGGGATGGACTGGGAAGGGGTGACTGGAAGCTATGGATGTTCTCTGGGCTCTGACACTGGTTTGTTAACAAACCCTTTCAATAAATTATTGATTTCATCTGTGTCACTGTTTGCCCTCTCATGTCCACCTTCTCTAATCATCTGCTTTGGGGCAGGGCCTGGCTGATTATTTCATTACTATAAAGCCCCAAGGCAGTGGGCTTCAATTTCAGCTGGGAGCCCTGGGTACTGCTTGAAATACTTATTTTTTAGCAGTGAATTTCATTGATTTAAGCTTTGCAGGAGCGGACTGGTGTAGAGGCCAGCTTCTGCAACAAAAACAATTTTACTTCAAGCTTAGTCGAACTAAATCCTGTATTTTAAGAGAGGAGAGAGAATCCATTTCTCATCGGTTGAATTTCTTTTATAATTCCTGCTAATACGTTTATCCATGAGCTCCTGAACCTGTTCATTCCCCTACTCATTTTCTGCAAATTGTTTTCTCTTACCCGTTCCAGGTCATCACCGGTCTCTTTAAAGAGTGAGGGGTGAAGAGCACAAGCAGACATGCAATAATAACTTGGCAGGAGAACATACTGATCCTGCTGCACAGTATAGAAATGAAAACCAGGCTGTGGGCTCTTCTGGGTCAGCTATTGAAAGCAGTAGTAAGACGGATGTCATTGTTACTAGTCTGGGAGTGTTCACAGCCAGACATTAGTGGATTTAATTCTGATTTTTAATTGCTTTGCGAGGATAGTTGATAAAAATTAAACTCTTATGCACACTTATCCCCAACTGCTTTGCAGGGAACCTCAAATTTTTTTTTTTTTGGCTTTGCCCATAAATGAGAAACCAGGCCAGGGTATTCTTCCTTCTGCCACAGTAGGGAAGCCAACATTATTTTTCTGTTTCACACTTGGAGGATATGTGTAAGAGAATTTTCTGTTGTGACAGTGAAAAAGTGATTTTACCTAATAGAATACTACTTTACTTTAGGAGAGAATAGGCTTAAATGTGTCTTTAAATTGTGAAGATGAGATTTTTATGGGCATTGACTGTACATTTATTGGCAAATTCCCATTTAGTACAGTATCTCCTCATTCCCATTTAGTACAGTATCTCCTCATCTGTATTCTCATAAAAACAATAAAAATCAAGCTGTATGATACAGGGAATATGGGTTATCTAATATCTTCTATGATATCAGAGCTCTAAGTGTTGCCAGGAACCATGGTACCGTGTAAAGTACCACCTCTGACCCTGATGGTAGGGACTTTTTATTACTGAAGCATTGAGATAGTCTCCTGCTGTGCATGAAGCTTCAGCTCAAAAGGAGCTGGGTGTTTTTAAGCAAACCATTATTTCTAACAAAGGATGCTTTTCCTCTCTCAGCCAATTGTTGAGAGAAAGCAACAGCCACTTACTGTTAAACAAGCTTGAGAGTTTTCTGTTCCAAGGAAAATAGCATGAGGTTGGCATAATCAATTGCTATTTGACAGAGTGATAGAAATGCACATGTTATGGAAGAGCTAAAAATCTGTCAGGAAGCAGCCAGAATGACAAATAACAGAGCACATTTCAGCAACAACATGGCCAAAGTTTTGCATGGAGCTTCATCTTTATGCTTTCTTAACTCATGGATGAGTAAAATGCAGTTAACCTGAATTCTGATTTCTAGGTAAAATAGTGTGTTACATTCAGGGAAAAGAAAAAAAAAAAGCTATGATGGGACAATTATTCTCAGCTTGTTTTAGGCTGTGACCTTTTCTCATTCTCTGTTTTGCTTTTGGTGGTGTTGGTGGGGGGTGGACTAGAAAAAAATTTTGTTGGTTGCCTAAACGCAGAAGAGGCTGGTAGGAGAAACATGAGACTTGACCGTAAGACTCTTGATTCAGAGACTTGACTGTAAGACTCTTGATTCAAAGTGGTATTATATTAGTATATTCTTGCAAAATCATCACCAATGTCTATTAGATGAGCCCAGCTATAGTTCCTCCCAGTTCTGCCATTGCTGTAAAGGCAAACTTTCTTCAATAATGCAATGCCACTTTAAAACAGTATTTCTCTTCTTAAATGCTATGATCTGTCTTTTCTTTTGCATGATCTTCATCTAGTTAACTTACATCTTAACCATCTTTTAAGTTCACCCACATTAGATTCAGATATAACAAAAATGGCTGTGAACAGCTTCCTTCCATGCATGGCAATCCTGCATCCCCCATCCCTTGACACCGTATGAAAAGGCAGGATGCTTATGACACCCTGAGTAATTCCTGTTTGAAACACTGCCAGATGCCATGACAGCATTCTGCCTGTTGGATAGGGCTTACATCGCCAGTCTGTTGGCAAGTGGAAGACCACATTGGATACTTGCACTGGGCTTGAAGTCCACGTAAGGGCAAATGCAGCCAAAATTGTGATGCTGTATTGACAGAGGCACAGCCTCTCCTAACTGCTTGTCTGATAACATGAAGACTTATAAAATATGTGGAGTGTGGGGTTTGTGGCAGAGCACTGCCTTTAACGTTGTGTCATAGTGAAATGCATCTCTGTCGCTGTAGCTATGAGAAATCCCTTGTGATTTTTCTGGGGAGAATGAGGGGGGATTGGATTTTCCTTGCAGTTTTGGGCAGTGAGAAATGTTCTTATTCAGAGGGAGAACTATTTTTATTGTCATCTTTATTGATTGACTTGCTGTCACTAAGCAGTGTTGGCTTTGTGAGAGAACACAATAGGAATGTATATACTGGAGAGGGGTAACAGCACGACCCATGGCAAAATGCCCTCGGGATCTCTTAGCAGGATGGCCAGACAAAGCTAAGGCTATTTTGTGTATCTCTATCACCATCCCTCACCACTTTCTTTATATTCCCTTCTTATAATTTTCTTCAAATGCATGACTTTTTCTTAGAGTGATGAGGATATCTTTGTCAGTCTCAGCCTTTACCCCCTCAATTCTTTCACTTGTTACTGCCTAGGGATGTCAAATAGCTCATCAGGTGACACTGAAGTTAATACAATCTTGCCAAGTCAGTGGCATCAATTTCTGTGTCAGTTATTGCTTGTGATTCTCTTGCTTGGGATAACTCTTGTCTCCTGAAAGCTGCTAGGAGCTACTCAGGCTCCTTACCATCATGCCATGGCATGAGTAACTGCCACACAGCAGTAGCAGGCAGCATGAGATGATATTGCTTAGCAGGGCCAAAGGAGCCTTGCTAAACAGCACAGTGCCTTCCTTCAGGCTAATGTGTACCGTCTTCACATCACATTACCCAGTAACCCCATCCCACTGACAGCACTGATGTCAGCTTTATGGATAATTTGTGCCACTGAGCTGTGCTAAGGGATCCTGGAGTGATTAGGGATTGAAGCCAAGATGCTCATATGAAAACACTTTGTTTTGAAACCAGGATCTGAAAAAGCAAGAGGATTCAAGTATTGTTGTCTGCTGAATATTGCTACAGATGAGTGATAAAAGACAGCATGTCAAATGCACAGAGTATCTTTGCTGTGGGCTTCATTGTGAAATTTGTAGAGAGAATCCAGAAGAAAGTACTCTTAACTGCAAAACAGTGAGGGTTTTTCCTCCAGGATTATTAATGCGTGTAAACTTACTTCAACAAACAACTATCATTTTCATGGGAAATTCCAGCCTTGTTTTCACCTATATTGGAAGTAAAGTGTTGGAAATACAAATTATTCAGATAAGTCAAATGTAAGCAAATTTATTTACAAAAACATCGAAAAGCTTTCCTTTGTTTTCCAAGTGTTTTTTTTTATTTTTTATTTTTACTGTGTATGAAAACACAATAGGCAGTAAAATTAAAAACAAAATTCAGAAAAATGAAAACCTGAAATAGTCACTTTTTGGTATGAGTCTTTCCAAGCCATGAAAAACATCTCCTCACCATTTATACTGTCATATATACAGTACTTGAAAAGTTTTGTCTCAGGGAAAAAATAATATTTTTTCTAATGGAAAAGTATACAGTTGTAAAGTTTTCTGTCAATTCTGGTGGAGACAAGTACAATGTATCTTTGATACGAGGGATTTGAGTGAAAAGCACTGCATTCCTACTCATAAATGAATTGGTCTGCTCTAACTAGGGTAAAACTGGAAGTGTTCTTTAACAGCTCGAAGTGATGAATGAAAATGGAATCTGATGACTTTGAACTACCTCACAGTAAAAACACAGACTTTCTTTGACACTGGAAATAAAACTTTAGACATGTCCTCTAACAGTGCATGGGCGGGCTGTGGGAATTGAGGGCACGTTTGCTGTCTCTACCTGCAAGGGAAGCTCAGCTTTCAGAAGTCAGTGGAACATTTGTACAGAAGATGAGTAACAAGGAAGTACTGAATTTCAAGGTTATCCTCTGTAAGGGTTCAGGTGCTGTCATGCATCATAAGATTGCCTAGTTGATTTGTATAACCACTAGGATTCAAAGTTACAGATGTAGCCCCAGTTGTTTTTTTGTGCTTTTTTAAATGATTCTCTTGTTTTAATTTTCTCTAATATGTTCAGTAACTCCAAGTCCTGTGAATGCAATGTTCTGGCAGAGGACATTGGGAACTGCTGGTTAAAATTCTGCTGCCAAAATTATGAGAGTTCTAGGATAATTTCCTGGACTGGGAGATCAGTTCCTCTCTGGACGCTATCAGAGCTGCCAATGTGTATCTGTTGTGCCTATCTACAACATACAGAAGGACCACATGCAAAATTAAGAACAGCACCATTGTTGACAAGAAAAAAGCATCTCTGTGCCACCTGCTCAGGTTGACTGTTGTATGTAGAGATTCATGACTCTAAATTTCAGGAGAATAAATCTTGCCTTTTTTTTTTTTTTTGGGTAGTGACCTCATTAAAAATAAATTTATGGGAGGAAATGGAGAAATGGAGTTGTCCCTAGATCAGCACAGTTCAAAGCTGAGTGTTAGGGCAGTATATGTGACTTCTGGTCCTGGAAACGCCTTAAAAGGACCCTGGTTTTCAGAAAGCAGCTGATTAGCGTCATTTGAACCTCAGCATTTTTCCACATACCTAAGCTTTAAAACAAAACATTCACTCTCACTAGTCATTGGGGAGATTGAGCATTTGGTCTCCAATGTGATTAACCCAGGCTTTTTTCAAGCAATGGTGTCAGTGAAGTTTGTAAATGGAGTCTGGTACAAGTCTGGTAGAAGTCAGGTGCGAATGACAAGTGAATGGCTGCAAAGGCAACTGACACCAACTTATATCAATTTAAAAGCTTTTAAAACAGCAAAAAGAATATATATATATATATATATATATATAAATGTATTTTATATATATAATATATATATAAAGAAAACTTTCCTGATGTGCTTTTGAAGTTTTTGTTTTCCCCTGTTTACAGGTGGTGTGGCTGCAGGGCTAAGTGGATCAAGCTATACAGTGGTTATGGGCTCAGGCTGTGCAGCCTCGTAATATGGGCAACTGAACAGCACAAGTCATTCTCAAATTCTCAAGAAAGTATTTTGAACTTAACATGAGAATATGCTTTGTATTCTCATATATCACCATCTTAAGAAGTATAGGCTAAATAAAACTCCACAGGCAAGTAAGGCAACCATTTGCTCAGCAGTTACAGCCTTGTGGCTTTAGACACTAGTCACCAGTGCTTGTATGTTTGAGAGCATGTGTTGGCTTGGAGTGTGAGCTGACTTGTCTCAGTGTGATAAGGTCATTGCTGATCTGCACAGCTACCAGAAATGAGCATGACAGTTGTAATGTGACAGTGTAAAAACAGGGAACAGCCCTGCTCTGGTTGTGAGTGGAGGCCTTCTGAAAGCCCTTTACATCTGTCGCCTCTGTCACCCTGGCTTGCACTTACATGTCTGTGTCCTGTTGAACAACTGTGCTGATTCACTTGTGTTCATCAGTTTGTTACTGATTAGGTTGTGTAAATGGATATGAAACTACTGGTGATTATAAAGTTTTGATTTTGCTGAAGCTGTAGGTGCAGGGAGGTTTAATTGTACATTTGTATCCTCTTTTTGTAATAACTGCAACTCGTACAGGGCATGGGCACAAGGTGTGATAGATCTTCGTTTATCAGAACTAAGGACTGCTGGAGAGATAGTGATTCCAACTACTCTAAATCTTCTGTTTAAATTAAACATCTATTGGTTTATGTGAGCTTAGCAAAAACAGCACTTGCACTGCAATGATGACTGCTGTTGGCTAACAGGAATATCATCCCTCTCCTCTCTCTTTTTCTAAACCAGTTTTGGTCTACTGAAGATATTCTGATGCCACCCACAGGAAGAAGCATGTACTTGTAGCAATTCTCTTCCTAATTTACAGCAGCTCTCTGTCCTGTTAAGGGTGCTCTAACAACACCAGCAAGTAATACTAGCGAGCAGAGGAAATGTCAAGGCACGTAGCTGTGTGGGCACATAACTACAGGGTGACATCCAATGCTCTTGTTATCTCCATGCCTGAGAATGGGAAGTATGATTTGAGTGCTGGAGCAGAAGATAGAGAACAGAAATCTCATTCTTAGCGTTCAACCTGACTCAGCTAAGTGCAGATTGGGGTTGGATCCTGCTCCCTCCTCTCAGTTTCTCAGGTGGTAGACTCCAGTCTACATCTGTACAGCAAATACATTTTGTGAAAATCTTGCCAAAACCATTCCCATAGGACGTGCTGGGTTTCTGACTATTTTCCACAGTGCTGAGCAGACTGTCCAGCATCCTGGTGTGCTGGGAGGCTGTGTCCTGCTACCAGGAAGTAGCTGCAGCTTGCTGACAGCTCCCAGCTAGGACACAGCATGCAGAGTCTGGAAACCAAGCAGCCTTGCCCAACAGCTGCCCAGGGACTGCACATACCTAACCCTGGAGATATGAAGGGAGTTCCTCTCGAGGCTTCACCTATAGGTCTCGGTGCTTTCCTTCTCTTCCAGCTGTACTGCAGTACAGGGCACTGTGGTTCTGCTGTTATTAAACTAAACAGGTTGTTGACAGCCAAGTAAACCCGAGGGAAACCTTGGCTTTCCGGAGAACTTGATCAGTTCTAGGGTTAGGCTATATGCACTAAGTATTCTAAAATCACAGCTTTACTTCTACAAAAATACTTTTCTACTCACCTCTTCTTTGTTACAAGGGAAATCATACTGAGTAAGATGATAATTTATACTTAGATGAGTTTTATGTAAAACTCACTGCTCTATTAAAGTAAATTAAGTTTAGTTCTGTGGGTGGATAAATACAATGACTGATCTTTGATTTTAGTGCTGAGAACAAATTACTGATCAGCAATATTTTTTGCATGATATGCTCAGTAAAATGCTGTCATTAATTTGTACTTTATCTGCATGGTGAAAAAAAATCAAGTTTATAATGTATATTTCTAATATGTGCTTTTGATGCTGGCAGTATTACGTTCAAATCTCTAATCGGAGGGCCAGATTTTCCTAGCAGGGGGTTTCAGCTACACTGTAAGTGGTTTTTAATATAGAAGAGTCGTGATATTTCTGGTTTGGGCTAGTGAATGTGTTTGCCTGCTCTCCATTTCACACTTCTCAGTGCTCAGGGACAACATTCCAGGATTTGCCAGCTCAGCAAACATCTGACATTAAATTCATGGCAGAAGAATGATTTGTCTTTGTTTTGAGGTCCTTTCTTTTCCTTGACTATTTGCATCACTAGAGAAATCTTCCTTTCACAAATGTTCTATGCATACATCTTTATGCCTGTTCAGGGGAGGGCAGGATGCGGCTGCAGCATCTCTCTCTCGGTGCATATGCTACAGGAGTTCTGTCATTGTCAAATATGTGTGCCTGGGAGAGGGTTATGAATTTATCTTCATCAAATTCTTGTGAGATAGGGAAGAGAAATTAGATTATACAGATGGGGAGCCATGACACAAAGATGCTCTATCCCACGAACATGTAGGCACGTGTTTAACTGACAACTGCAAATCCAATTCTCTGCGTAATCTGAGGATTTCTGGGAAGTCAGCCAGGCTTTTCACATGAACATGCTTTGGCATCACCACAGCTGCTTGGTACATGGAGAGCTGAATGGCCTCCATGGGTGGGCAAAGTCAAACAGTGAGTCCTGCTATCCTCACTCCCCATGCTGTGTTTTAACTGTAGGAACTATTTTGTACTTTGCTGGGGGCAATTTTCTCCCTTCTCCCTGTTTGGGTATCCACAGAGACCAGGGGTGCCTCAGCAACTAAGGCGGTGCTGCTCTTCCCTCGGCCTGCGGGCGCAGTGCTTGCTGGTATGTGGATGTGACAGCCTGCGTTTAACCTCGTGTTTAACTCAAATCAGGAGGCTCTCTGGAAATACCCCATGGCCTTAAAGTCCACCTGTGCTCACAGAACCTCAAGCAGAGCCGTGCTCCTCCGGGGGCCGGGCGGCTCCGCGCCTGCCTCAACCCCCAGGCGGCGCTGCCGCGGGTTCGGCCGGGGCAGGGGCGGCTCCGAGCGGGGGGGAGCTGCCGCCCGCCTCCTCCATCCCTCCCTCCGTCCCTCCGCCCATCCCCTCCCCTCACCGGTGGAGCCGCCGGGCTCCCTCGCTCCTCTTCACATGGGGCTCGCCCCGCCGGAGGGACAGCGCTCCTGCCCTGCCGCCAGCCGCTGACGGGGAGCGGGGCCGGGACCGAGGCAGGCAGGCAGGTAGGGGCGGGCGGCGCCCCTGAGGGAAGTTGGCGGGCGCGGGGGGCTCTGCCGCCCGTTGGCGTCGGTTGTGCCGCTGAGGCTGTTGGTAACGGCACATGGCGGGTGGGAAACCGCTGGGGCAGCCGCGCAACTTCGGGGAGCGACCCGAGCTGAGGGAACCAGGGGCGCTGAGGGAGCCGTCGCCCTTCTCCCGACCGTGCCAGGTTGCCTTTGGGTTCTCGCGTTAAAGGTCGCGGCCGGAGAGCAGGTCGGTTATTTGAGAAACTGCTTTATTCCTTTTTTTGGCTTGTTCTGCTGAACACGGAGCGTTGGTGAGGTTGATTTCTGTGGCTGATAGATTAAACGCGGGACAAATTCCTGATGTCATTAAAGCGAGAGTTACGGGTTTCTAGAGTTCTTGTAATCTCGTGTTCTCGCAGCTCAAAATAAACCTTTTCGTTTCAAGGCAGAAAAACGGCTCCAGCTCTTGCTGCTTTTGATTGATTAGAGCTCCTTCGTGGAAATCGGCAGGGAGTTTCACCTGATTAGGACCCGTAAAAATTGTCCTGAGGTTTGTTACACAATGGGCTGTAGGCACGCAGCCTGGGCTCCGTTAGGTAACTTGGCATCTGGGGCTCCTTTTTGCTGGTCCAGCCAAGTGCTGTAAAGTCACATTACTTCAGGTGCTTCACTTCTAGGAGCCAGCCCCTTAAACTTGGGATGTCTGAGAGAGAGGGATCGCCATCCTGTCCTCCTTAAGGAAAAATAAGTGTGTTGGCTAAATGAGTAACAATCTTTGATCATACTGAAGTTCAGAAATGCTCTGTGTGTTTAGATGGCAGTAAAGCCAACTGTTTTCATCCTGAAGACATTTTATTCCCTGATTGTGTTGCAGCTGTGCCTCAGAAGCCCTAGTCAAGAAGCAGGGACCTAGCTGTAATAAGATGAGTACAGGCACATGTACTCAGTCAGCCTCACCACTAAAGAGCTTGCTTTCTTGTTGATTTATGCAGAAACCTTGCAGAAAGCAGAGAGCTGCTCACAGAAAAGCTTGCTCGTTACCAGTTTCCCCATGTGTGAGCTGACTATTCAGTTATTGCTGTTCTGTTTTTTCTGTGTTCCTAAAATACCTGACGGTAAGCAGATATAGGGACTCCCGTCAGTTGCTTGTGGAACTTTTTTTTTGTTACTGCAACTGCAAGTGTTGCTGTAAAAATGCATTTGTTAGGGTGTGGAAGAAAGGAAAATAAAATGGTAACTTTCTTGTACTTAAAGTAGTAGCAACGTAGGACCGGACTGAAGTGTGGGGAGCACTCCTTGTGCTGTAACTGCTTTAGGATGAGAAAGCTCTTCTGGGATGGCAGTTCTCCAGTTCATTCTGGGGTCCTCAGAATTTCAGGTTGTGAGTCTGACTGGTTCTTTGAGTGAGAAAGAAGCACTGTGCTGCATTGTGTGTAGCTCAAATGCAAGTTGGAAAGTTTCATATAGCCTTAAAACCCCTCTGAAGCAGGTGTATTTGCTATGTTTGGGTCAGTTGGACTTGGTTACAAAAGAACAGGTAGCGTTTCTGAAGTAGGGCATACCGGTGTAACTGTTAGCTCTGGTGCTTAAGTGATGGCATTCTCACATTCAGACCTCCATCTGGTAGGAATATACGCGTGAAAATTCAGTGTCTGTAGATAGACATTTGGGGATTGCTAACCTCATGGCCACACTGGAGATTTGGATACCTGATACCCTGAAGCACATGCCTCGTTTTTTTTCCATAAACTTACTCTTAAGATCTCTTCTGGGCTGAAACCTTAAGAGGAAAAAATGTCACTGAAGTTAAGCATTCAATAATTTATTTTTTTATAAAACAATCAACAAAGATTCTTAATAAGCATGTGAAGAGCACTAATAGTTTGTTTAGCTGAGCTATCAAGCCGAGCTTTGGGGAGAGATTTTTCTAGGATAGTCTACTCAAAGGTACCCCAGTTTAAAATTCTGCAGTGAGGTGACTTATGGTGAGCTAATTTTATGAATAAGAACTTGATGTTTGTACTTCTGGCAGAAAGTCTGTGGACCAACTCTCTTCTTAGCAGTATGCCAAAGCTCAGAGCTCCTGATACACAGACAAGCTGATGGTGAGGTGCTATGTGTCTGAGGCTCTTTTACAGAAAGCATTATGTAGCAGCCATCAGTGATGTATCACAATTGCTGGTTTATCTTCACAGGGGTGGGATAGGAAAGTGCCATGGATGCAGAGAGACTAAGTGCCTCGCTGAGTCACTTAGGAAGCCTGAAAGAGCAAAAAGTTGAAGCCAGGTAGTAAAAGCTCTAGACTGGCAATCCTACCTGCGCTGTCTGCATTCGTTGCTATAGATTGTTTGAATTATGCTTTGAGAGAGGCATTGCTAGTTCTTGCATCCAGTGGTTGGCTGGGAATGTTTGAAGTTAAAACGTTTTTTGACTATATGGCTTTCTATGTCTCTGCATGCACGTGCTATGTGGTGGGCAGCAGTATTTTATTGTGGTGCTTCCCTCTTCCTAGGCTTGCTATTTGAATGTTTTAAAATGACCTGGTAGCCTCAGTGTGGAAACAGCACTCTGTTAATGGATTGTTAGGGTGGGGAGTCTGAGTGTGAGATACCCCGTGGTCAGCATTATGGTTCCTGATGCAACCATTAGTAAGCAACACTTTGCATAAGTATCCAAACTAGAATCTAATATCATCTGCTGTAGTGTACTTCATCAGTAAAGTGACTTTAAGCAAGCAGAAAGTTTTGAGGAAGAATAATTCCCTGCAAAGAGCTGGGCTGGGATAGCTGTCAAAATGGTAACTGCATTTTTGTACTTGAAAATTGTAACACACGGTCAAAAAAGTAGCTAAATAGTTGAACTTTTTTTTCTTTTTTTTTTAATACAAAGGTTCTTGACAGGAAAACCTGAGCAAGGCATGTTGCTCTGAGCAACCCGACTGTTGTATGTGCTTGGAACTGAAGTGTCCTTTGCTAGTGCGATTGCACACGTGTGAACAACAGCAGTGGATGCTGGCTGTTGGCAGTGGGGGTATTTATTCCACGTAGGCTCAGGTTTGGGCAGCCAAAGACCCCGAGGCTGTCTCCCACTAGTCAGCCAGTTGTGGTTTCTGCGTCTCCCACAAACTAATAAAAATAAATTGTGTTAATGTCCTTCTGCTTGTCACTTTTTCCTGCAAACACTGAGGGCTGTAAAGTCGCCTTCTAGCTGCAGTTTGACTGTGTTCTCCACGCTGGTGCGGGTGTCCTTAGGCAGCGCTGATTTGCAGAGCAGGGAAGTCTGAAGGTGGCATTTGTGCCCTAGAAAAGCTGCACAAGAGAGAGCGCCAGCGAAGTGCATGCTAACACACGTTAGCACTGTGGCGGATGAGCCTGATTGCTCTGCTGGATCCCAGCCGTGCCACATTTCCACGCTGTTGGGCCACCTGAGCCGCACGAAGAGGCTTCGTGCCCGCCGCCGGACAACAACGGAACCGCAGCGTCGCCAGAGCCTCAATTTAGGCTTTGCCATAAAACCTTCCCCGAAGTTCTCCCTTTGTCCGGGGCGCTCCAGCGGCCGCCCCGCGCTGAACCTCCCGGCCCCAGGCGCCGCAGGAGCGGGGCGAAGCCGCCGGGGGGCGCGCAAGGAGCGCCCGGGGCCGCCCGGTGCAGCCCGGCTCGGCCCAAATCGGCCCCTTGGAGGCCCGTCCTGGGGCAGTTCGCTGCCGAGCCCGGCTGGGGAGGGCTCTGGGGAGGGGGTGGACGGCACCCAGGCCGGTTAACGCGGCTTTGGGCGAGCTGCTGGAAGAGAGGTGTAGGGCAAGGCGAGTGCTGCTTCTGCAGCTGTTTGTGTCCTGCCGCCGGGTCTCATAGGGGCTTGTCTAGCCGGCACCACTTTCCCCTTCTGGCTGGTGTCCATCCCTTAGTTTGTTTTTCCCTTTTCTGAGCTCTTCTTCTTACCACCAGCCTTTCCTACCTTCCCAGCCCAAGCCCGTCAAAGTTGGAAACAAAAGGTCTGCCTGCTTCTTTGGGAAAAAGGAGGGCAAGAAGCACCTCAGGATGGAGTGCTAAAGGACCGCTGGCCGAATGGACTGTTTGTGGCAAGAGCAGTGACTCCAGGCTGTAGCTCCCTTTGTGACTTTCGTGGAATGGCTTGGGTTGGAGTGGACCTTAATGATCATCGAACTCCAACCCACTGCCATAGGCAGGGATGCCACCCTCTAGACCAGGTTGCCCAGGGCCCCATCCAACCTGGCCTTGAACACGTCCAGGGTTGGGGCATCCACAGCTTCTCTGGGCAACCTGTTCCAGTGCCTCACTACCCTTACAGTGAAAAATAAGCCCCCTTTAAGTATTGAAAGGTCACAACGAGGTCTCCCTGGAGCTTTCTCTTCTCCAGGCTGAACATTCCCAGCTCTCTCAGCCTTTCTCCATAGCAGAGGTGCTCCAGACCTCTGAGCATCTTTGGGGCCCTTTGATTTCTCATTTATCCTCAGTAGAGGCACATTCTTCAGGTTGATTCAGGGGGAATACCTACAGCATTTAGCTCTCTAATGAGTGTCATTCATAGATCAGCAAAGGTTGTGAGTGGCTGTTATGGAGAGTTGCAGTAGCGTGGAATAAGATTCAGTTTAGCTGAACACTGGACAGGTAGAAAACAGATATAGTATAAGCAAAAAAAAAAAAGTTTTCTTAGTGGAAAAGACTGTGAGCTGTGGAATTTTCTGGCACAATACCTGTGCAATTAATCCATACTTTCCTCATCTACTGCCTGCTATAATTTCCTCCAGTGCATTATTTACTGTGAATTAATCACTAAATGTTAGTTGGATTGTCATTAGTTGTCAGGCAGTGAGACAGAAATTCACTATGCATCTGGAGAGGGCAGGGCACCCTTCTCACAGGTGGTAAAAGCCAGTTGTTTGGCTGTGGGGTGCACCTTTAACATGGGTGATGCTTGAGATTAATTTCTCATTTGTTTGGTCTTCTGTTTGCAAGAGGAAAAAAAATCCCTGAAGTATTTTGTCCAGAGGCTGAATATTGTATTCTTCAGGAAGATCTGTCCCTGTGGCTCAGAGTAATATCAAGTAATAGGGTTGTTAGTATGTTAGTTGCTATCTGGAAAGATTCTGTCAATAAGCATCTGGATATTTTGATACATGCGTAATTGGATTGTTGAATAAACAATATCTTGGGAAAAATCTGCAGTAAAAGAGTATCTGTACAGTTAGGTGAAGGAGGTGAGTGATTGGCACTGATGTTGATGCCATTAAAATCCTTGGCAATGTGGACAAATGAATAACCCACAGCTAGCAGGATGCTAAATAATGTAGACAGCTGTTTCTTATTTGGTCTTATGCTAATTGCTGTGAAAAAACTGCTGCAGTTACCATTGCATTTGCCAGCTGATGGAGTTGCGCATCGTTTGTATACTCCTGGTGCAAATGTTGTCTTTGTACATCAGTCTTGGTAACAGATAGAAACAGATGCTTTTACTTGGCTGTTAATTTATAGTGAAAGTTTTATGGGATCATTAAGTTTTACTGAGAAAGATTTAAAATGACATTTGGCCAGATAGGCTCAGCTTTGCATAGTGATGAAAGAAATGGGGAAATATATATTCATATTATATATATGTATATAATATAAAATGTTTGTTCAGTAATAGTGTGTGTATATATATATATATATATATATAAAATATGATAATATTTATATGGAACTAGCATATAGATGAAAAAGAGGAGAAGAGCAAGAGAAACAGGAAATAGGACTAGCCTCTCTGCCAGGGTGGTTTAATTAATGTCCAGTTCCCTGTGAGGGGTTGCAGGCTTGGAAAGTGCATGGGTATGGGCTTTTTTCCAACTTGTAAAGGCTTTCAGTCTTTTAAGCTTGTATTAATGGTCTGGGCTGAGGCTCAGCTTCTGTTACCTGGAAGAAATAGAAGGTTTGCCATGCTACAGCTTGATTTTAGGTTATTTTGCAGTTGCATAAAATACAATATTACGTAAGCGTTGGGTCCAAGTGAGAGCTGGCCATAGCCAAGCATAGAATGAGCAAGCAGAAACTTCTGAGGCATGTGTAATGTTCTCTGAATTTAGGAAAAGACCTTTTGTCTTTTCAGCCGGATCAGCTGCTGCTTGACTAATTTTAATTTTGCTTCTCACTGTGACATAAGTATTCTTTTTTTTTTTCAGTTCTGATTTGATATAAAAGATCTCATGCAATTTACAGGAAAAATGGCAGCATCAGCCCTTCCTCTTCATATCAAACACAATATTATCTTCCAGAAGAAATAATTGTGCCATAGGACTATAGAATAGTCAGAACTGGGGGAGGTGGTGAACTTTGGAAATCACTTTTTCTTCACAATCTCAGATACCTTGTGCCCCTCTCTGTTGAGGGGCTAAGATATGATGCTTCAAAATAAATGCTTGTTGAACTGTAGTTACAACATGCATATAAAATGTCAGATGTAGAAAACAAGAGACTAAATCATCATTTGTATGAAGATGTAATGAATGGCTGATTTATAACAGCGTACACAAAAAGGTGTGGGAAAATGTTTAAACAAGTGTTTTTATGAGATTATACCTTAGTATTGAATTCAATATTGTCTCACGTCTGTAATGTTATAAAGGCCAAGAAGGGGTGACATGACATTGTCTGATTATACAAGGAAATCCTTTTTATTGGGGTGGAATTTTCAGTCTTGTTTATAGGTGGACTGTGCTCAACTATGAACCTGCAGAAGAGATACCACAAAGTAGACCTATGTTGTGGTTTAGCCCGGCTGGCAGCCAAACACCACACAGCCGTTCGCTCACCCTCCCCCCTCCCTCTCCGGGATGGGGGAGAGAAACGGGAAAGTGAAGCCTGTGAGTTGAGATAAAGACAGTTTATTAAGACAGGGAAAATAATAATAATAATAATAGTATTAATAGTAATAATGTGTACGAAATAAGTGATGCACAATGCAATTGCTCACCACCCGTTGACCGATGCCCAGCCTATCCCTGAGCAGCCGGCCACCCCCTCCACCCCGGCTAGCCACCCCTATATATTGTTCAGCATGACGTCAGATGGTATGGAATACCCCTTTGGCCAGTTCGGGTCAGCTGTCCTGGGTCTGTCCCCTCCCAGCTCCTGCTGCATCCCTAGCCTGCTCGCTAGCAGGACAGAGCGAGAAGCTGAAAAGTCCTTGGCTTGGTGTAAGCACTGCTCTACAACAATTAAAACATCAGCATGTTATCAGCGCTCTTCTCATTCTAATCCAAAACATAGCACCCTGCCAGCTACTAGGAGGAAAATTAACTCTGTCCTACCTGAAACCAGGACAACCTAAAAAAGACCAAATAACAAATCCAGTCAGTATGAAAAATAAATGTAACTACAACATTGGATAACACTGACTGCAAGGAGAATTCTGTTAGGGAAGTGGTCTTTAGATGATTCTTAAACGTCTTCCGTGGACTGATGAAAAAAGACTATCTTCATGCGCAGAAACTGGAATACAAAGCATCCAGTTCATGGGGACTTGATATGATCAAAGACTTTCTTATTTTGTCAGTGCATGTGTAACAGTAGAATTTTAAGAAGTATTCTGTGCACTTGGTCAGCAGCAGAAAGACTCTTGAATGCTTGTCGCTCTTTCAGACCCTGTCAACCAGCCTCATGGGAGAAAGCTACTGCAGTTAGCTGTAACGCTCTCCATTTGGTCGCTTTGTTCACCGTTCAGTGTGTGTAAAAAGACTATGAAAGCAGGACATGTGCAACTTTAAGCTAGTTATTGATTGATTGAGATGTGTGGTAGGTAACTGGGACTACTGAGCTACCAGGCAAAACATTAACATACCACCCATAGGTAAGGCATCTGGTGAGGCTTTGCTGGCCCGGCAGTTGTCAATACTGGGGAAGGTTGGCTTCTATTGCTTCTTGATTGGGCTCATTTTCAGTGTTACTCACTTGCTAGCTTCTGTGTTTTTTTTTTTTTCTCCTTCCACTTGAGTTCTTGAACTGCTAACCACTACCATTGTCTTAAGGTTCTTATTCGTGGCTGCAAATTTACTGTTCTTATCTATCGTGGCTCTAGTCTAAGTATTGTCACACTGCTTTCTTGCAAGCTGGCAGTTTCCTTAGAAGTTTCATCCAAGGTTATGCAGTTTTGCTGCGTCAAAACTAAGCCTTGGAGCACAGACAGCTGAACCCCTAGGAGGAAGATTCACACAAAGCTGAGGTGTGAAATCAGGATAAGCTATACTGTGCTGATTCCCTTAGGAAGACACACAGTGAATAGTAACTGCAAGGTTATTTGATCTACTTTTGAAATAACTGGATTTCTGCAGGAGAACTATGCAAGTTGAGCCTACCCTGTGCTGGACTCTTACTCATCAGTGTGTTTTTGTATATATTTGACACACATGTGGTTTATAATTGGTTCTTGGCCTGGGGCTGATACAGATTGCCTGTGGTAGGAAAAACTGAAAAACAAAAAACAAACAAACAAACAAACAAAAAAAAAAAAAACAAAAAAAAAAACCCTTTGAAAGAAATAGAGGATAGAGGAAGGTGAGGCTTAAAATGTTGACAAAGGATGTAAAGGAACAATGGAGGGGGCAGTCCAGTAGGTAAAATTGAAGAGAAGGGAAAATAAGAACAGGTTTTAAAAAGAGAGGATAAGATACTTAAAGATAAGGATAAGATAAGGGGGTACAAAGATCAGAAATTACAAGTAGGTTTTAACAAAGAAACAGTGGGTAAAATTCTGGCTGTTGTGAAATGCAGAGCTTATATTGCCTTCACCAGTCGTGTCTTGGATGTCAGGAAAGAAAGAGAGCGTGACTTCTTTTTGTATTTGTAAATTTACAGATTTTGAAAGTTTGTTATCTGCAGTGAAAAATCAGGTGAAACACTAGGAAAAAATTCTCACTTGTGCAGTAGTGTAACTGGAAAAAAAAATTCTGAAGAAAGTGATTTCCATTATCTGGAAGTTTTCAGAACAGGAATTGTCTGCCATGGGTTTTTGGGTTACAGTTTCTTCAGTTTTGGGGGCAATTGATATTTCAGTTGCATCCTTTGTGATTTTTATAAACTTGTCCAGAAAAATGACTGAGTTATGCTTGATCCTTTCCACACAGATGGCAAAACTTGCTTAAAGAAATTGTTGGTCTCCATGCAGCATGTGAGGGAAGCCAACATATTTCTGATATAACATAGCAAGAGTTAATATTGTGGGAGTAGTCTGTTTTTTGTTTTTTTTCTGTGACCTAAGATTTATGATGGAGTGCATCAGGTAATGTTACTAATTTGTAAGCCAGTTATTGATCTTGCTCTTTTTGCTGTTCTAGTTTAGCTAGAGAAAAGTATTTATATACATATAGAGAGAGAGAGACAACCGAAGCAGCCCTATATAGCTTGCTATTATGCACAGATATTAGCTTTACATCTTTGGAAAAATCCACCCCTCTTCTGGTGTTAGAGTTACGTAAAGTGTGATGTGAGTGACTTCCCATGCTGCTTATGAACAGGGATAGAGTGTGTGCTATCTTCATCTGAGAGATGCCACTTAAAGCTGCAGACTTGGTGGCATAAGCATTCATCAGGTGTTATCAAGGTGGCTGGCCTGACACATCAGTCATCTTCTAATATCTGCAATAAAATGTAAGTAATTGGGTTGCTAAGGATTATTTTATGCACCAGAGTGGTTATGTGTGGCGTGGGATTTTTCCTCTAGTGAAGTATTTATTCTGAGAGTAATGAAATTGCAGCAGTTACAGGACAGCTTCCAACTAGTTTTGTTTTTGGCAACAACAACTGAATGGATCACAGGACTGAATACTTTGCAAAATCCCTATTTTTATCAGTGTCTGGTGCAGAAGAAGGCTTTTCTTCCATCCATCTATGATCTTTGCTTCCTGCTGTAGCGAAACAACAAATTGTGGTGGTTCTTACGTTGAACTGCAATTTCTTCTAGCAGCATTCTTTCCAAGTGTTCACCCAGTTATATGTTGAATTTGCTGCCTGAGTTAGTTTTACTTTGTTTGTTTAAAATAAACAAAGAAGTGAAGAATATTGGAAACCATGTGGTTTTTTAGTGATTTAGGTTTTTTAGTAATTTAGTAATTTTTTAGTAATTTAGATTAGTAATAACATTTTTAACTCAAAAAAAAAAAATTGTCCTTAAAATGTTTTGGTGTTAATTGGTCAAAGGGGTGTATTTGAAGGTTGGCAGTGATTCTCAGCAGAGTTGGCCGGGAGAACTTGTAAAAGTATCTATTCTTGTCTGCAATGGAAATCACTTTGGTTTGAACCAAAGTTAAAACAGTTTAACCAGTGTTAGTAGAAACTAGTTTCACAGTGAAGATATTTGTTTCCTGCCTTAAACAAATGTTTAATTTCTGCATCTTGTTACTTGTGATATTAACGTATAGTTTCCTGTCCTGTTAAGTTATATCTGGCCTTCTCTTAATGATATGTCTTTCTGCTAGTTTTCTTAGATAAATACTGCCTATGTATTGTTAAGAAATTCTAAACCTGGCCTGTACTAACTATAAGATGAAACACGTCTCTGACAAGTGATAATAATGAAGCCAAAAGTGTTTTGTAGGCATGGTAGGACATAATTAAAAAAAAAGCGTATTTTTACATGACTTGAATTTTATTACCTTCCTAGATATAATGCATTTTACTGTGGGCAAACAGTTGCTGTATAATCACCCTCTTTAGTAAGTAACCAAATTTAATTTGCTTATTTGCACTTACGTCTTGGTAGTGTTTTATTGTGGAAGTAGTTATGTTTAACAACCCATTTAGTGGGTGAATAATTCTTTCAAGATGTTGTATCCGTTTCCCACTAACCATTCCTGACTTGTCAGATACTAATTTTTTTAAAAGGGTTGACTTTTAGATATGTGACCAGAGGCTAAATTGCAGTTGAACGAAATAGCACAGAGACGATATTGAGGGTTTGATCAGTCTGAAATGGTCCACTTCTCCTGCAGCCTGAAAGAGTCAGGGAAGATGGATACAGCGAGTGACTTGCTTTGTAGCTTATCTCTGTAACTCCACTACAAAATACGAGCTGCACTTTAGAAATGCTCACAAAGTACCACCGTGTGAGTTGCCAGCAGCATGTGTGAGACCTGTGAAAGCAGCAGTGCCCAGTGGTTTCTGAAAGATATGGGAAATGAAGGAGAGAGTAGCCCTAGCATTTTTCATACAGCTGTTGCCAAGAAGCTCCAGCTGAACATAATCTCTTATTGACTGTGGTTTTGGTTTAGTGAGGATATAACAGACCACAAATTCAGTTTCCGTTAGCTAATTCTGATGTGACCTATCCCTGGCCTTGATAGTAAAGAACTTTTACAGTGTGGATTTTGTGGGGTGTGTGCGTGTGTTTTTGTTTTGTTTTTATTTCACTGAGTATGGATACTGTAAGCAGATGGAAACCACCCAGTGGGACTGAAGTTGGAAAATAAGTTAAAGTTCAAGTCACTCATGCGTTGAAGGGTAGGAAAATTAGTATACAGTTAAAGGCTTCTGTTTAATCAAAAGATTGGTGTTAAATGTTCATAATAGCTATGTGTTTGGAGGAAAACTCAGAAGCTGACCTCTGTGGAAAATGTCTTGCATTAGCGATCAGCATAAAATCTCTTGTGAGCCTTGTAAAGAGCGAGGGAGTTGCATTTGACTTGTTTGGTTCATAATGCTCCACCAAGGAGAGTGGCTTACCAGGATGTCGGCTGCTGGTACCCATGAGCAGCAGAAGGGCAGGAAGGTGTTGGTAGGGGTGGAGATGGATCTGTTGAGTTTCTTGCAGGGAGTCCTACCCAAATTGTCTGTTAATACCTTCTCACCTGCCCGTGTGTTTAAAAGAGCTCCTTGTGGCAGCTCCCACAGTAAAATCCCTTGTGTTATCTAGGTGTGATTCATGAGAGCTGCTCTCATCCCTTTTTTATTGAATGATCTCTGGGGTTTCTCTTTAACTCTTGGGTAGATGCTTTGAAGCTGTGTGAGGATGCTGGTGTGAGGCTTTTGGACTAAGGAGGCTGCACATTCCTGTTTTAAAACATAGTATTGTAGAATCATAGAATGTCTTGGGCTGGAAGGGAGGGACCTTAACTATCATAAAGTTTCAACCTCTCTGCCATGGGCAGGGATGCCACCCACTACATCAGGTTGCTGAGGGCCTAATCCAACCTGGTTTGGACACCTCTAGGGATGGGACATCTACAGTTTCTTTGGGTGACCTGTTCCAGTGTCTCACCACCCTTTGAGTGAAGAATTTCCTCCTAACATCTAATCTAATCTCCCCTCTTTTAGTTTAAAACCAATCTCCCTTCTCCTGTCATGAACTGCCCAAGCAAAAAGTTGCTCCCTGTCTTTTTTTTTATAAGCCCCCTTTAAGTATTGAAAAGCTACAGTAAGGTCACCCCAGAGCTTTCTCTCCTCCAGGCTGAACATCCCCAGCGCTCTCAGCCTTTCTTCATAGGAGAGGTGCTCCAGCCCTCTGATCATCTTTGTGGCCTTCCTCTGGACCGGTTCTAACAGCTCACATCCTTGTGCTGGGGGCCCCAGACCGGACGCAGCACTCCAGGTGGGGCTTCACAAGGGCAGAGCAGAGGGGGACAATCCCCTCCCTCCCCTGCTGGCCACCCCTCTGCTGATGCAGCCCAGAACGAGTTGGCCTTCGGGGCTGCAAGCACACACTGCTGGCTCGTGTCAAGCTTTTTGTCCACCAGAACCCCCAAGTCCTTCTCTGCAGGGCTGCTCTCGATGAGTTCTTCTCCCAGTCTGTCCTCATGTCTGGGCTTGTCCTGACATAGGTACAGCACCTTGCACTTGGCCTTGTTGAATCTCATTGGGTTCATCTGGGCTCACTTCTCCAGCTTGTCCAAGTCCTTTGGTTTTTAGCATTAGCCTGCTCCATGTCTTCATAATATCTCTCATGAACAAAAAATCGGAGGCAAAGATATTAAGAGGCTTTTGTTCTTAAGTTCTTACTTGCAAGGTGTGAGGTTTAGGTATTTGATGTGAGTGGAATGCTTTGAAAATGGAAAGTGAGACAGAAAACAGTACTTTCTATTATATTGTTTCTCTAGGAGTTTATCATGAAGTATTTGGGGATTTGATTCCAAAATATTAGTTAGGTTGTGACTTTGCACCTGCTGAGTGATCTAGGATAAAATGTATATTCATTTATTTTGTAACCAGTGAACTCTACTGGCTTCTTGTTATTTCTTTGAAGAACAGTTTCCTTACCCAACAGGATTGCAGCAGAATTACAGCATTTGCAGGGCCCAGTTTTGTGAGTCTATTTCATTTGCCTTCATCAAAAATGGAAGTTATAGAAGTTTTACTCATAAGGTGTGAAAAAAAACTGAGCTAAGTAGAAAACAAAAAATAAAATAATAAAAAACCACAAAAACCAAGCCACAGTATGACACAGTTTAATATTATATGTTGTTTGTATTGTCATCTTGGTTTCTTGTTAGCTTTCTTGGTCTCCACTTTTTTCTGTCCTGAAATTAAATGTAGACATCTGAAAAAGAGGGTTTTGTGTTCTATTTAAGGGAATGATTTATAAAGATTTTCAACTGAGCATTATTTTATTATCAGAGATAAAAAAAAGATCTCTTTTTAAACACTCATTTAATGTCTAGTCCTTAGTTCTACTAAGCTCTTACTGCTAGTGTATTTTAAAAGAGAATTTAAGGTTTTTGTGGTCCGTCTTCTCCGTAACAATATTCAGATTGAAACAGTTGAAAAAAAAATACTTCTAATTATTTCAGAGTTATATAATAACTCTTATTTTTCTAATTATAGAGTTGTACTTCTAATCCATTGACCTGGATTGAAGCAGATTTGCTTTCTGGCTTTCATGTGTCAGAAAACATTTATGTTTACTTGCAGAGTACGGCAAATAATGTGTTTTATTTGGTTGTTTGGCCAGTGAGCCAAATAACCTCAAATGCTTGTTTGGATTGTTCTGACACAAATCTTCACCTAACTTGGTTTTCACATTAGTAAGAATTTGGAAGGGTCAAATGAAATCAAGACAAAATATTCTGATTTCATCTGAAGTAGTTTTCCTGGCAGCAGAACACGGGGGTCCCTGGTCATTTGGTGTACAGGCCAGTGGTCAGAGCAATTCCTGTGGGTAGACTGAAACTTTTTTTTTTTTTTCCTGTGAAACACTTGCTTTGGAGCTAGGCCAGCAGATGCGAGAATTCCGTCTGGTTTCCCTACTCAACCAGCCATGGTGGGGAAAGGAGGCACCGTGCCTCAGGCTTCAGCCTGGCTCCGTGTTGCATTGGATGTTACCCACAGGAGCACACCATTTGTGGGAAAGGCCAAGACAGCACCATGTGCTGGGCTGCTAGCACTAAGGTTGGGAAGGAGAGAGGAAAGCCTTTGAATCCTCTTGGGTAGAGGAAGGATTTGAACCTCCCCCTTTCCCATCCAGGACCAACATCATTTGGACAAAAGGAAGGGGCTGGCAACAACTCTGTGCTGTAAATTTCTGCTCAGTTTTTAGTTGAAAGCGCTTAGCAAGAGGGGTGGAAATCATGAATCTGCCACTTGGAGTGACGGACGGACTGAAACTCTAGGTGTTGGAGGTTTTTTTTGTATATTTTTTCCTAATGAACATTCGTGTCAACTCTCCCTCTGCCTAATTCAGCTTGCTTGGAAACTCCAAGCAGTATTGCTATTGCACAGGATATTACAAGCTCTCAGGGACGGTGGCAACTCTGTTTTTTCTGCTCTTATTCCTGCAGGCAGAGATGAAGGTATTCTGGGGAAAACAGCATCCAAGTGCGAGGGCTGTCAGGGCAGCAATGCAGGGTCACAATCTGCCTTCAATTCCTCTCAGGGTGTCAGTTATGTGAGGTGTGTATTTGGAAGTGGGTTTTTAGCCCTGAGGGAAGGAAGAGGCAACATGAAAGGCTGAAGGGGGAAGAAAAGGTAGGGAAGATTAAAAAAGAAAAACTGCCTTTGAAGTCACAGTCTATTCAACATTTGCAAGAATTCATAGGCTGGTTACTGTTGTTCCTCAGTGCCTTGGTGTCTTGAGTCATAAGCATTGCTAGGAACCAGGGGACAGCAGGGTTATACTGTTTGTTTGCAGTTGTACCATGGATCTGTGGCGGTGTAGCATCAGAACAGGGATGTTTGGACTCCCAGCCCAGAACACAATTAGGTGCGTTTCCCCGTAAAAAGGGTTTGTGTGATATTTTATATATGTTTGAGAGAGAGCAGAAACCTGATCGCAATGTTATGTTTAATTTCTATTCAGACAGATTAAGTGCCGGGTGGAAATAGTTGCCTATTATATTTCAGTCGTGCATATGCTTTTGGGCTATGTGGAAGCACTTGTGGAAAAATTGCTGTTTATGAAGAGATTTAGAGCCATTTGTCTTCCGTGAGCTATTTACTTCTTCAACTGAGCTAACATCTATTAAACTTTCATTCTAAGTATAATATCCACAAGAGTCAATTTAGGTAAACTGCAGTACCTCTTTCTAGACTAAAAATTGCTTTGCAGAATGGACGTAGAAAAATCCATTAAATTAATTTTTCTTTTTCTCTCGGTCTTTATAATATGTTGAGATTAAAAAAAATAAAATTGAGAGACTAGGGAAGAAGGGAAGAAAGCTCCTTTGTCAGCTACATAAAGGGGCAGTCAGAGCTATTGTGTGTACAGTTTTTTTTAATCGTGTCTTCAATTTTCTTTTAACTTGAATATGTTATCATGACTGCAAATTTTCACACTCCCATTGTCATAAACCATAGCCTAATAACCTTTAGAGCTCTGTTATTTTCCAGCCTGGCCGTCAAATGAGTGTTTGGAAGAATGTTGAAGACCATGGCTTAAATCGTGTTTCAATGTGCTGTCCTTTACTTCCAGTACCGTATGTTATTTTTAAAGCCACATGCATTTAGACGTGGGTGATGTTGGAGAATCAGCATCACCTTTGATTGTTATCAAGAAGACAAGGAGCTGCGTTCAGTTGTAGGCAAGAACCAAGATATGGATGAACTGTGCAGCTTCCTGAGCTGAGAATTTGTGGGGCTTGGAGGGGAGGGGAGCACAGATGCAGGTAAGACCTCCTAGACATGGGGGCCCTGGTGGGGACACTGCGTGGATTCGAGGCATGTTGTATGGTAGTGGAAGAGAATCCGTCTCCAGCCTTACCCTGATAACTGCTCACAGGTGTTTAAAACAGACACAGACACAGACACAGATTTCTAGGTTGGAAGAGACCTCAAGATCATCGAGTCCAACCTCCGACCTAACACTAAGCACTCCACTAAACCATATCGCTAAGCTCTACATCTAAACGTCTTTTAAAGACCTCCAGGGATGGTGACTCCACCACCTCCCTGGGCAGCCCGTTCCAATGCTTAATAACCCTTTCGGTAAAGAAGTACTTCCTAACATCCAACCTAAAACTCCCCTGTCGCAACTTTCACCCATTCCCCCTCGTCCTGTCACCAGGCACGTGGGAGAACAGACCAATCCCCACCTCACTACAGCCTCCTTTAAGGTAACTGTAGAGAGCGATAAGGTCTCCCCTGAGCCTCCTCTTCTCCAGGCTGAACAATCCCAGCTCCCTCAGCCGCTCCTCGTAAGACTTGTTCTCCAGACCCCTCACCAGCTTGGTCGCCCTTCTCTGGACTCGCTCGAGCACGTCCATGTCCTTCCTGTAGCGAGGGGCCCAAAACTGAACACAGTACTCGAGGTGCGGCCTCACCAGAGCCGAGTACAGGGGCACAATCACTTCCCTAGACCTGCTGGCCACACTGCTTCTTATACAGGCCAGGATGCTGTTGGCCTTCTTGGCCACCTGAGCACACTGCTGGCTCATATTCAGCCGACTATCAACCAATACTCCCAGGTCCTTCTCGGCCAGGCAGCTTTCCAACCACTCATCTCCCAGCCTGTAACTCTGCTTGGGGTTGTTGCGCCCCAGGTGCAGGACCCGGCACTTGGCCTTGTTGAACTTCATACAGTTGATCTCAGCCCATCGCTCCAGCCTATCCAGATCCTCCTGCAGAGCCTTCCTGCCCTCGAGCAGATCGACACACGCACTTAGCTTGGTGTCATCTGCAAACTTACTGAGGGTGCACTGGACGCCCTCATCCAGATCATCGATAAAGATATTAAAGAGGACATATTGTAGCCCAAGACCTAGCTGCTAAGAGGTAGGTCATAAACAGCAGAAAGAACCACTGTGCATCAGATAGGGGCCTTGGGGAAATATTAAGGGATGGGACCTCAGCCCACAAAAGTCGGGGAACGCTTTTTCCTTAGCCACTAGGGTATTTATAGTGAGATTATACAAAAGTTTTAGTGGGCTGGCTATTCCTATGCAGTGTCCTAACTTTTTTTTTTTTTATTTTTTATCAGAATGTTTTAAAGAAGCAAAAATAAAAACACATTCTGGGACTTTGTACAAGGATTTTTCTTTGTTTCTTTAAGTCTGTTAAAGCAACTTTAAGTTATTCATCGTTGCAAGATGGTAGGGCAACACTTGTAGGCCATCAGTACATGGTACCATTATCTTACTGGACAAACTATAGCAACAAAAACAAATATCTACCTGTACTTCAGTGATCTTCCTGCTCCCATCATCCAAACACTATCAGCTATTTCCAGTCTTAGGAAGAGGAGTCATGTTACCTTGCTGGTATTTGCCAGGGCTCTGTTACCAGAGATTGTGACTATAGAGCTCTGGAATAGAAAGATTTTTAAGAATGTTCTAGTCTGCTTCAGGTTGAATCTCTGAGCCTAGTTAACCTGCTTTGTGCGGTGCTGGGTTTGAATTGGCCCTCTGACTTTGCTAGAAGGGGATTACAGAGTACTTTCTATTATCGGAGCCGTAGGGAAAGGACAATTACAAGTTTAAACAGCACAGCTACCTATAGAAGAACTATGTGGAACCTGTGATATGACATCAGTGTGTGTATCTTCCATCAGTACAGATTTAAACGTGTAAAATTGCTTTTACTGGTATGCTTAAGGAGGTCCAAGCTATACTAGCAGTAGGTTTGGTTTAGTTTATCCTGAGATAGGTTATGGCCCTGGAAGAAGTGTTGCCATATTTTGGTGTCTTGGCAAAGTCTACTGAGTATAGGCAAAGATACAGTGTTGATTCCTTCATCTCACCTAGATTTGATTATTAAATAAATAAATAAAAATCTCTGCTTAATAAGCATCCAACCTTATCAGGTAAAGCAGCGTTAACTTGCTGCAACTCCGAGTTGATAGAGCCTAAAGTGATTTTCAAGGACACACATCTATGCAAGAAAGATGCATCGCTGTAAATGCTTAACAAACCCAGCCAATCATCTTCTCAATCTTGGTCGCAAAATAACTAATTGTTGGTGGCTTTTTTATTTTTTAATTAAAATACATATATATGTTTTTCTTCTCTCTGTGTGCTATACTGCGCTGGTAGTTTTCTAGCAAACCACAGTTAAAGATGCAGGCTTCATATTCTTTTTGTTGTTTTCTCACATGATGCTTTTACCATCTATCTTTACAAAATAGTTGCATTTGACTCTAGTAGTTGTATTTTATGAGTTGAAAGTCAATTTTTTTTTCTCAACAGGAATCTGTGGCATGGTGTTTAATGCAACATAAGAGTGAAAAACCTTTTATAGCTACAGTCCTTCCCTCTCCCCCTGTGGTGAGTTTACTCAGGTGGGCAGCTGAGTTCCACCATGGCTGCTCTCTCACTCCTCAAAGAGGAACGGGGAGAAAATATGATGAAAAGGGCTCAAGGTTTGAGATAAGGATGGGGGAGATCACTCAATTATAGTGACAGGCAAAACAGACTCAGAGTAGGATGATAGTAAGATTTATTGCCTATTACTAACAAGCTAGAGAAGTGAGAAACAAAGAAAAGAAGCCAAAACCGCCTTCCCCCCTGTCCACCCTCTTCCACCTCCTCCCCCCAAGCGGTGCAGGAGAAAGGGGGAGTGGGGGTTGTGGTCAGTCTATGGCACTTCTCTGCCGCTCCTTCTTGGTCACTCTCATCCCCTGTGCTGTGGGGTCCCTCCCACGGGATGCAGTCCTTGCGGAACTGATCCGGCGTGGGCTGCCCACAGGCAGCAGCTCTTCAAGAACTGCTCCAGATATGGGTCTGTACCACGGGGTCCATCCCGCAGGAGCAAACTGCTCCAACCTGGATCCCCCACGGGCAGCAGCTCCTGCCAGGTCACCTGCTCCTGCATGGTCTCCTCTCCACGGGCTACAGGTCTGGCCCGGAATCTGCTCTGGCAGGGGTCCTCCACAGGCCGCAGCCTCCGTCAGTGCAGGTCCACCTGCTCCACCGTGGTCTCCTCCCCGGGCTGCAGCGTGGAACCCTGCTCCACCGTGGTACTCCATGGGCTGCAGGGGGACAGCCTGCTTCACCATGGTCCTCACCACAGGCTGCAGGGGACTTCTGCTCCGGCGCCTGGAGCACCTCTCCCCCTCCTTCTTCACTGACCTTGGCGCCTGCAAGGCTGTTCCTCACTCCTCTCACTCTCCCAGCTGCTGTGTGGCGCAGCGTTTTTTTTTTTTCCCTGTCTTAAATCTGCTCTCACAGAGGCGCAAAACAACATCACTTATTGGCTCAGCTCTGGTGGGCAGTGGGGCCCTTACCAAACATGGGGCAGCTTCTAGATCCTTCTCACAGAAGCCACCCCTATGGCCTCTTGCTACCAAAACCTTGCCATGTAAACCCAATACACCCCATTCTACCTCCCCCTTAAAAAGGGCCCCTAGCATACTTTAAAGTAGCAACAGTCTGGAAAGCTGTTTCAAACAAGTTCTTAAAATTCCTAAATCTTTCATATTATCATGTTTCTATACATGAAATATAAGAGTTTATTTACAGGATGAAGTAGCAGATCTCTTGGCAAAACAATATTAAGCTCATTTTATTAAAAAATTAAAATATTGTACTAATATTGCAAACCATTTGTCAGCCGGGCATACTCCATATGACAGCCTTAAAGTAAGCTTTTTTTTAATAATCAACATATTTGACATTTGGAAGCACTTCTTATGGTTGTAGTGATTTCATTGTTATTGAAAGTGTTATTCATAATCAGTCTTTTTTTAAAGTTTTTCCTGTCACTCAAATTACAGCCCTGCTTTAAAATTTAGGTGAAACTTTATTCAGTTTCTGATGCAGGTTATCAAACATGTTCACAAGGATCCGTTCAGCCCTTAAGACAAAGTCCTGATTCTGTTACCAGTTACTATCTTTGTCGGGTTGGGTAACCTGTGTTATATTACTACATTTATTAAAATGTACACATCCAGTCAGGTCATGTCTGGGTTTTGGTGTAAATAATATTCCTACTGCTTTTCTACAGTAAAATGAAACTCTTGCACCTCTTGGGGAAAATAAAGTTGAGTAAGGAGAAGCTCAGTACATTCCACTGCTTTGGTGGTAGACTAGGACAGATCTGATGACTTAGCAATGACGATATAAGAAACCAGAAAACACCTTCACTGATTCATTTACTCATCTCTGGTAGCCATAGGAACAGATCTGAGAAGCCTGTATTTCTAGTTTTTTCTCTGTTACTTTACCTACTGTAAATTGCATTAAAAAAAAAAAGTGAAAACGGGTCTCCCCTAAAGACTGCTAGTTTATAAAGTGACAAAAGATTGCGTAAGTACTTGTGTGTATATATATACACCTATATTTCCTCCCTCTTGCTTTGACACTTAATTGCATAAAAGTTTCTGTAGCTCTTGTCCAGTCCTTGTGCTTTGCTGATTGCAGTGAAGTCAAATCAGTATTTTCTTTATGGGACTGTTCCATGCAGGACTATGGGGAAGATAAAAGCGCAGATGAAATCTCTGTATGTGTTTCCATCAAAGGTTTCTGAAGCATCAAGGAATGAAATTTAAGTTGTGTCTCTTTGAGGGTGTGCTGGGATGGGGGAAGGGCGCTAACTACTTGTTCCTTGTGTTGTACGAGGTAATAGTGTCCCATTTTAGACTTGCCCTGACCTGAATCTGTCATCTGTATGATAGGCTGTTTTAAAGTGTGTGAAGTCCAATAAATGCTTTTCCCAGCCTCTCCTGTACATCATTTAATTCTCCCTATGCTAATGGATTATAAGTAAAATACAAATAGCATTCAGGCTGTAGTAACTGAAGAAATGTTATGACTGGTAGGGTTTTTAAACAGAAAAATCAGTTTTGGGAAGGACTGCTTTTTCTTAAAGAGATTAAAATTTGCCAGTCTAGGTGAGTATTGTAGCCCCGTTGGATGCTGCTCATGAAGTGGAAAAGGAGATGATAGACCTATTGAAAAGGCTAATTCTAAAAGACTGAAGACATGCAAGATGGATTTGAATGATGTGTGGGATGTGCATGCTCTGGCTGGTGGCATATCGTGTGGTTGCCACTAGGTGCAGCATGTATCATAGACTATTCGAGTTGGAAGGATTGAGTCCAACTCCTGGGTCCCCAAAGGACACCCCCCCAAAAAAAGAAAAAATCAGACTGTGTCTGAGAGCATTGTCCAAATGCTTCTTGAACTCAGGCAGGCTCGGAGCCATGACCATTTCCCTGGGGAGCCTGTTACAGTGCCCAACCACCCTCTTAGTGAAGAATGTTTTCCTGATACCCAGCCTGAATCTCCCCTGTCACAGTTTCAAGCTGTTCCCTCAAGTCTTATCCCAGGTCACCAGAGAGAAGAGAGCACCTGCCTCTCCATTCCCCCTCATGAGGAAGTTGTAGACCACGATGAGGACTCCCCTTAGTCTCCTCCATGCTGAACAATCCAAGTGACTTCAGCCACTCCTCATACATCTTCCTCTCTAGAACCTTTACCATCTTTGTTGCCCTGCTTTGGACACTCTCTAACAGCTTTATATACAGCTTTATATCTTATACTGTGCTGCCCAAAACTCCACACAGTACTCAAGGTGAGGCCGCACCAACACAAAGTAGAGCAGGACAGTCACTTTCCTTGACTGGCTAGCAGTGTTGTGCTTGATGCACTCCAGGGTATGGTTGGCCCTTCTGGCCACCGAGGCACACTGCTGGCTCATGTTCAGCTTGGTGTCGATCAAAACCCCTGGATCCCTTTCTGCAGGGCTACTCTTCAGCATTTTGTCCCACAGTCTCTACGTATAACCAGGGTTGCCCCTTCCCAGGTGCAGAATCCAACACTTGCTCTTGTTAAACTTCATATCGTTGGTGATTGCCTAGCTCTCTAATTTGTCCAGGTCTCTCTGCAAGGCCTCACTACCCTTGACGAAGTCAATAGCTCCACCCAATTTGGCATCATCTGCAAACTTGCTCAAAAATACTTCAAGTCCTTCATCCAAATCGTTTATGAAAACATTGAAGAGGACTGATCCTAAAATGGAGCCCTAGGGAACCCCACTAGTGACAGGTCGCCAGCCTGATGTAACCCCATTTACGGGAACCCTCTGGGCCTGACCCATCAGCCAATGGTTCACCCCTTTTATTACGTAAAGAAGATGTGATTCAGTATTCTCTAAAAATGTCTGTTTCTTTCCTCGTAATTGTTTCTGTCTCACTTCCTCCCTGGCTCTTGCTTTGACTTCTTCTCTGGGAAGTCTGCAATTTCCCTTGCTCAGCAGAGATGGATGCAAAAGACCAGTGGGTGTCCTGGAAGACCCAGTCAGATGGACACATAAATGCCCATTTGATGTCCAACAACACTGTCTTAGTTCTGTGCAGTATTTGAATGGCATGGTCTGAATGCCTCTGAAGCACAGGTATCATCACATCTCTCCCCATTCAAAGCACATCTAGTTAATGATCGTAGAATATTATGTGACTGGTACGGTAACTGCTGTTACTAATGTACCATTCCTAGTACTACTGAATTGCATTGCCTCTGGATTAACAGCAGGGAGAATTGCTTATAATTCTCACAGTAATAAGATTATCAACTTGGTTATGTCTGAAGGGACCTATTTTGGCACAGGCAGTGCACTGCTTGCTTTGCAGCCCAGATGCTGGGGCATCTTGTATAGAGGCTGGAAGCATGAAGTGAGGGATATGAAAATAAATGGTTATCAGGAAATACTGATTTGAATACTTAAAAGTGGTATGGTGGAGGGAATTTCCCAGTGAGTCCTTGTTCTATCATATATTGCCCTCCATAAGGGTGCCAGCATACCTCTGAAGTGCTGGAATGGTTGATATCCCCACAGGTACTGTGCTTTTAAAGGAGAGAGTATGTATGGTTTTCATCCTTTCTATTCAATCTACATGCATGCTTTCATTCTCAGTTCAAGTTCAGCCACCTCTAACTCACTCATGCAAGTCCTTTTGGTTAGTTAATTCATTGCCCTTATTGAATGTCATTCTGAAATTAAAAGGCTGGCACATGAAAGCTTCAACACAGGACCTTTGCTGGGCCTATTTGTTGAACAGCCCAGTCCTTTTAATCAAGTTACTGAATTGCTCTGTTTCATCAGGCATGTTCTGGTCTCCTGAGACTCAAGGAGCTTGGTTGCAGGAAGAGAAAATGGTTAAACCTATTCTAATTTAATAATCTATGTTCAGAAAAGGGTAAAATTGCTATTTAGGTAAGTAGATAATGAGAAACCAATTTTTAAAGTTATTACTAAGTCTGCAAATATGCTTAGGCAATTTTTCATGGCAAATTCAAGTATTAAGGTAAAGCAATTTTCAAGCTTTTGATTTGTGTTGCGGATTTTACAGTTCTGCTTGACTCTGTAGAATAAGGTAAAGTGCTGTGCAAAAGTCATTCTGTGAGGCTTATTTGTTGTGGTTATTTGAGCCTGCACTATTAGCCAAAAAGGCTGTGCATGCTTCGGAGGTGGGCGACCGTGTTATCTGTTTGTTGCTGTAAAAAATGGAAAAAATATTATTGTTGAAGTTCCTAGATGAGATAACTGTGAATATAAACCACACAGAATAAAAAGATATTGTAAATCAATGTAAGGTCTCTGACTCACTCCTTGTGTTAATACCCTTTCATTGATGCATATTGAAAACTGACTGGAGAATTGATCACTATGGCTAAAGTTATTGCTGTGTTGCAATATTGGGTTGGAAATACCGCACTCAGAGAGCTCAAGCAATATACACATGTAACCTTCAAAGTGGAAGGTACAAAACTAAGAACCATCTCTACGTAATTACTTCAGCATGTCATTTGGAGGGTGCGTCTTATCCATCCTCACCATCAGTTTTGTGATTAGATGATTAAGAAACAAAGAAAACCCCAACACACACCTCAAAAAACAAACAAACAAAAAACACAGGATAGGGTGATTAGCTGAAGCTCTGTTGGGAAGTTGCACTTAGAATTTGAACATGACCTTCCCAAATCCTGTTCTAGTGTCTTATCATTTACATGAGGGAGCCCAGAAGTGGACCCAGCACTCCCAGCACCCTGCTGAGGTGAGGGGAAGGATCACCTCCCTCGACCTGCTGACAATGCTTTGCCAATGCAGCCAAGAATGCCATTATTCTCTGTGGCAAAGGCACATTGCTGGCTGATGGCTCCTGTTACACATGTTATTTCTTATTTAACTTGGAGGAAGAATGTGAACAGCGGTAAGCATCAGACAACTTGACTGTGTGGGCTTTTTAGAATTGATTCAGCTGTTTGGCTGTCTTGAAGCTTACCATCCTTTTGGGGGGTCTGTACTGGAGATAACACACTGGAAGGTTTGAAACCGTGTAGAACTTCCAGAAGTCTCAGATCAGAAATTTGTTATGCCAGGAGATTAGTGTGTAGGAACTCTCCTTTAACCTGCTATGGAAGCTACAGTTTTGTGATGCGTCAGTCTGTTAAAATAACTTTTTTCTTTAAACAAGCACTTAATGTATTAAGGCATCTGTATTAACATTTATATCTCTGCCTGCCTGCCCCCTTGTTCTTGCCATTCCCCCCATATTTAAGCATAGGCAGCATATATCATGACCCTCTCTAGTGTGCCTCCCTTAAATAGAGCTGACAGAGAACTGATTCTCCTGCTGACCCTTGTGTGATAAGGGCTTTTTCCACACTTTTCTTGTTTTTCACTATGACTCCTAGGTTTGGCAGGACGTCCGTTCTGTAGAAGTTAATTCCATCCTCATTTCCTGACTGTGCTTTTATTTGGATTTTGCTTGTTTTTAGAAGCCTTTCTTGAATGCAAATGCCCAGATTAACGTTTAGCTAATCCTAGTTTAGTTATTTAACCTAGGACAGTAATTAGGCCTTGTGTGCTTTAAAAACTCTTGCACTGTGTATGCACATGTACCTGACTAATTGATCTGGAAAGTAAACAGGAAACATCAGCAAATGGTATCACACAGTGCAAAGGCAGAAATATATCTGCTTTACAGACTTAGTGTAGTTCACTCTCACATGACAACCAGCGCAAAGTCAGTAAGAGCAGGAAAGTGCACGGCTTTTCCCTGCAGCTGTGTATTAAGCGTACACGTTGTCTTTTCAATGCAGGGTTTTTGTGTGTGTTTGTTTTTCAAGGAATGGTTTAGCATGACTCTATAAGGTGAAGGCAGTTTTTTTTCCAGTACTATTGTCTGGATGTGAATTTGTAATAAATGGCTGAGTATTTCCAGTCATTGTTATTAGGTCTAATAGGTTAAATATTTTCTAGGCCAGTATTAATTTAAATGTGTCGTGATTATGGGCGGTAGCTTATGCTTTATTTAGGCTTGTGTAATTCACTTAGTTGCCAGCTCCTTGGTGGGTGCGTGACAGTTACCTTTATAGCAAATTCAAACACCAGAAAAAAGAATCAATAAATTTTCAATATTATATTCTGAATTTATAATAAAAGCCCTTGGGAGTATTGCACAATGCTATAGAGCATATTCTGCATGGTGGCTAGGTAAGATATTCTTAATGTGAAAGGTACTATTGATCTTTCTGAAGCTCATACATTCCTTGAATGCTGTTCCTCTGAAGACACTGAATTACTTTTTAAATGGCACTTTTGAAGGTGATGGCATTCTCTTTTTTTTTTTTTTTTTATACCATTCCTATCATTGAATGTGTAAGAGAATTTAAATCTGTTCTTGTGGAAAGAATAAAACCCATCGTGGATTAAACCCATTGTGGATGTGAGTCTGGGTAGAGCCACGTAATCAAGAGATGGTGGGCAATGATGAATGCTGCTGAATGTTTCCAGAACAGTTGGGGTAAAATAGGAAAGGATCAATTTGAAAGTACCAATTTTCCATGCATATTTTTAAAAGCAAATTTAGAAAACAAACATGGCTTCAATTGCAGACTGCTTCACCTACAAAATGGTTCTGAAATTTTAAAATTAGGGTTTTAGACTTCTTAAATATTTCTTCCCTTGGGCTTGATGAGATGACCTCCCTTGCAATTTTAAGTTATTCTGACTCTCCACCTCTTTTTTTTTCTTTTTTTTTTCTTTTTTTTTTCTCACCAAAAACATTTGGTAAATTTAATCTCAGATAATTTTGTTTTCCATGAAATTCTATTTTGTAAAGAATGTACTGCTTATTTAGAGCAGACTGTTTTTTGTTTTTTATTTTTTTCATAATAGTGATCGTGAATGGAAAGGTACAAATTGAAGGAGGACTGTGCTGCTAAAAAGAGTGTCAATACTGTGGGAGTATAATCAGAAGTTAAGATGAGATGACGCTTACAGAGCTATTTTCATAGCTGGTGCTGTTTGGCACAGATCTGCTTAAAATCAATGGCAACTATATCAGCATTTTTTTTGGCGCTGTGTTTTTTTAGTCTTTATATAACCAGTAAATTCACTCAAGTCTAGCATAAACCTCTCCTTTGAGAGTTATTTCTATACAGTGCAACTATAGTATGATCTCCTTGGTTTTGTCATTCACTTTTGTATTGAAAAAGTAAACCCACTGTTGACATGTTATTAAGGTTTTTGCACTCAAAGGTCAGTTCCCCTCGGAGTCTCCTTTTGTCTGGAAGATGGCATATATTAAAATTTTATAACAGTTCCCATTAGTTCCCATCCTATAATCCTGGGATCAATCTGGCTGCCCTTCTTCATAGCTTATCAAGTGCAATAAATGCCTTAGGTGAGCAATAAAGAGACTGGAATTAGATTCTTCTAAGCAAGACTTGTTTGTATACTGAAGGTTTAAAACTGGCCATAGTTGTGCTGATAAGGCTCCAACACCTCAGGTGAAGGTAGCTGCTAACACTGTCTAACATCTAAAACAGCTGATCTTATGAAATACAATATGGTAAGTACGGGTGTATGGCTACATACTGTAGCAGGTCTACAGACTTTAAGTTATAAATTATTTTACTTCATGTTCTGCTGTTTGTGCACAATTAAAAAGAAATAACCTCGTCTTTGTGTGAGAAGAGAGAAGGTTCCCAAAGGGTTTCAAAAGGAAAAGGAATTATATGATTCCCCGAAATGGTATCTGTCCTTTCCCATTCTCTCTGCATGTGGATTTGCTCATCATTTTGCTCATTGCCGCCCCTGAGAGATCTAGAACTGGAGAGTCCCTCCCAGCTGCTGGGAAAGGGGATCCGGAACATCCAAGAATGTGCTCGCTTTGATTTTTGTGCAAGAAGACTGGCCCGTGGCAGTCAAAGTAAGCTCTATCGGTTTTCATTTGTGGGAGGAGTTGGCTTGAGAATTCTACTTGTTCTTCAGTGACTGGAAATGGAGGGTACTGAATGAACACCCGTGGCTGAAAGACTGGATTTCAGATATGTCCATCAGAAAACTTTAGATAAGGTCAAGGCATTTTTTTTCCCCCTACAGATTTACTCTGCTGTGACTTACACAATAGTCTGGTGCCTCTGGACATTATTTCAATGTGGATAATAATAAGATTAACTTAAAAGCTTGGAGAGAGTTACTAAATTTGTATTTTCAGTGTGGGTTACATTTTTCTCAAACAGCATGACTTTTCATAATTGATTGCATTTTTTAAAATGTCAGGCAGTGTCCTGCTAAGCTTATTGATGAATGTAATGGGTGAAATGTAATACTAAGGGGAAAAAAATAACAGCATCTAACAAACAAATCACTTTTTTAAAAAAATCTCCTCTTGCCGTGGTCTTTTCAATGAATGATGCAACATAGCTTTGAGAACTAATATTACATCTCACTTAGTGAATGATTAAGGTGTCTATCCTCTTGGCCAGCTCTTCAGCAGGGATGGTATTGCCGGGGCGAAACCTCCATGATGGTAACTATTTGAACTACTCCTTTCTACTTTTGTAAAGAAGTCTAACTGTCAAACACCTTAACATAAAAAAGATTTATTGAGTTACGCCACAATTGTGAAAGGTTTAGATAGCTCCTATCACTACTGTTTGATCTGATATGTGCCCCGTTGGGACCGATTGATCACTCAGTGCTTTCCAGTTGATAAGTGTGTGGACTGGATTGAAAGGTACTGATTGAGCTGCCAGCTGCCCTTACAGAAAACCATTAGGTGGTCCAGTGTTCTTATATAATGTGATTGCTTAACTGGGTTGGGATTTTGTTTTGTTAGTATCTTGTTAGCTTTCTCACTTCATGCAGGCATTGAGTTTCCCCAGCAAAATAAACATGGCAAGCGACTTCTGTCCTGTTCTCCTCTTCAGTGTCTATAAATAACTCCAGACCTGCAACCCTCTGTTCTCACAGTTAAATGAATAATAAAGAAAAAAAAAAAAAGGCACATGGATTAAATTAAGCACTTGATTTCTTAAGAATGTGGGGAGCCTTTCACAGTGTCCTGTGCAAATTGATGAATCACATGAAATTATTTCAGGCAGTAATGTCAGCAGAAGTGCATCTTGATGGATGCTGAAAGTTAGTTTAAATGTTATTTTAAAGAATGAAAATAAGCTCTAGAGGGTTGGTTATCTTCTGCTATGTTGAGTGAGGGGAAAGAAATCTCAGTGTTGGCATAATCTGATGGTAATTTGTTTTCTTCAGAATGGATGCTTTTCTTGCTGCAGATACCATAACACTGTATTGTCTTCAGTACTTATGCTCCTGAGACAGCTGAGACACAGCTTTGTATCCCTTTACATTAAAGGAAAGAGCACAGTGCCAGGTTTTATTATGGTTGTCCGATAGTTTGCACTAACATACTCCAGTCTCAATTACTTACGGACTTTGATAAACTTTTTTGTTGCAATTTGTGTTCCATGTCATGTGCAACCAACTAACTGCAAAGGAGTGACAAAACATCCCTCAGCAAGGTTCCAAGAAAATAACGTTTTTATATTTTTAAATAATTAGTTGTCTTTGAACAAAACTAGGTTTTCTGTGTTGTGGATGAGGGAATTGAAATTTGTCAGTTTCAGTCTTCTGTTCCAAAGAATATCGGCCAAAAATAGGTGTATATAAGAACTACTATAAACTAGATTGAAATCCATTAAATCTGAATGTTTGCTGAATCTGCCAAGGTATCTCATAGCTCTGATTTCTCACCGGGATGCAAGTGTGTCTATTTCAGAGCCACTCAACACACTTCAGCCTATAGGGTCAGGTTAGGTCAGGTTTTGCATGTAATGGCCATTCCCTAGCATCCAAGCCTCTCTTCAAGTTGGTCTCTACTCTTCTGGCAGAAAGGAGCGAGAGGTGTGTTTGTGAAAAGAAACAAACATGTTTCTTGCCTGTGGTGGAAGGGAAGGAGAGCTATAGTTTAGACAAGGTAATTGGATGGGCCGGACAACTACTTGGTTGGGTTTGGGGAGTCCAGATGAGGAGGTGACAGCAGACTGGTGCAGTGCATCAGGGTGGTAAGGAGGAGGACTGAGCTAAGAGAAATACAGACTTAGAGTTGTTTAGGAGGATGATAGGGAGAACCTCCTGAGCAAGAAGGTTTGGATATGGCTGAGGGGAGCAAGAGGCAAAGAAGTTATTTTTTTTAAAGCCAACCAACCAATACCACCCTCCACCCCTAAACAAGTAAAGAAGTGTTGTGGTAGGGAGACCAGAGTAGGATAGGAAGCTCTTCAGCCAAGCACTTGAACAACGAAATGTGGTAGAAGATTGGTGGCCTTAGCCTGAGTGAAGGTCAGAGATAGTGACTGAGCTTAGGGTAGAAAAGTGACAAGATAGGCAGAGGTTGTAGAAAACTGTGCTGGAAGAATGAATAAAGGAGCAGTGTGTAGCTGCGCTACAGTCTGTAATGGGACCTGAGGTTTCTGTTTCTCCCAGATATTCTACATCTATTCAGAGGGGAGCTTCCAATGGAAAAAAATATATATATATTTGTTAACCAAGTGCTGCCCTCCCATCACCTCTGCTGCTCTTTTGGGCACAAGAACTTTTGTATTTAGTGTACTTGCTACAAAAATCCGAGTACTATATGCCTATGCCAGCAAACATAATCATATAGTAATCTGTTCTCCCATGTGACAGGAACTGGAAGTGAACAAGCAAAGCTTCTTCATACAGAGACAACTGCCACAGGCTGTGTTTCATCACGGCCTTTACTTTGCTGTGGTCTACAGCTGAGGAAAGCAGACTGCTGCTGTCACATTTTACTTTAGTTTGAACGGCAGATATCTGTGCAGCAAAAACCCTCTGTCTTGTTGATGTCTATAAAAGTTTGGTTCCACCAAGTGTTTGTTGGAATGGATAGACTGCTTATGGTTTGCTTTCAAAATAAATCTTGCATACTTCATGAAGCTTTCCCTTTTAAAAGCAAAGCCAAGCACTTGAGGATCAGGAAATGCCAGGGGGAAAAAAAGTCTTGTGAACTTAATTGAACTTTCTATCTGTGTGTGTTACAACATTTATGAAGTGATCATGTACCATTTTTATTTTGTGACAGTCCTGCAACAGAAAGGCCTTTGCAATTTTAGGTGGCAACCTTATCATTCTTTTTGAGAGCATATGGGTTTGTGATGAGCCACTACATAGCTTTCCAGCTCCAAAGATCAAATGAGGCAAAATCATGTGTCTACAGGGACTCCACTACCCTTTGAAGTAAATGGCATCTTCACATTCACTCCAGTAGGTTTTGGAGCAGGCTCCAAATTAAGACAAAATTTGGAATGGAATTTCTTCCTTTTCCAATGACCTAATTGCTGGGAAGACATGTAGAACAACTGCTTCAGTGCAGCTCAGTCACTTTTGAAAGATTTTTCTTCCCCCTGACACTAAATGATATAAAACAAAGTTTTTTAAATATTTATCTGAATGCTTCACTGCTCAAGTGTGATCCATGATGCAATTTATTAGACTTCTCCTTAGGTGGAAAAATATCCTGACCAGTAAAGATCTATGTTCCAATCCAGTAATGCAATTTACAGTGTTTTAAAGGAGCTAAAATTAGGTGAAAATTCAATTATTTTTATAATCAAGGGAGTTACAAAGAACAAAGCAGTTCGTAGCGCAAGCTGTGTGTAATTGTGATGGAAGATTCACAATACTTCATTGTGATATCACTGGAGAACATTTTAGGGGTTTTGGAAATCTACATAGATGTATTGCTTATCTTTCAATCAAGGAATGCTAACATGAAAAGAAAATAGCATAAACTTATTTTGATCTGGCTGAAAAACAGTTACTGAAAGCAGGTCTTTCCTTTGACACAAAAGTACCACTTCCATATATAAATATGTTGAAGGCTTACTGTAAGGGTCTGATCTCCTTTCTCAGTGTGTAGCAGTTGTGCTAGGGGTAGTACTATCACATAAGTTGCTGGAATGCCTTGGGAAATGGGAAAAGGCTCTGGCTTGGAGAACTGCACTAGAATCCTGCAGAAACACTGGGGAAATGCCACCCTGGAGCCATAAAAAGATTTAAACTGAGCAAATAGTTTTGAAACGATACTTTATGTAATGGATTTTTGTCTTGCTCCCTGTGTTTGCTGAATGTCCATGAAGAAGGCGGTAATGTGCTCAGTGTATTTGCTGTTCAATAAAATTTAGGCAGCAAACAACATTCCTCAATACATATCGATTTCCTTTTTGTGTGTGTGTGCATACTTGTGACCAGACAGTGGGTGATGCTTCTTTCTGGTTTGACCGTATGTGACCAAAATCTCATGAAAAGAGGATTTTCTCTGAGTGGCATAGAAAATGCCTACTCTAATAAAGTTTAGTCGCTTGCTGCTTTGAAAGGGAACTGCAGAGAGAGGATAGGTGGGCCTGGTGTAATTATGGTCTATAGTAATTATCACCCTTTTTGGAGCAGGCTTCAGGCTTTGTTCAGGGAAGCTTACTGGATATGGTTGATTCAGTGGTCCAGATCTACTCTTTTTTTCTCTTGCTAGCTGAATTAACCGTATCACAACTCAAAGAGCACCTGTTCTTACTGGAGGCAGAGAGCTTCAGTGCCACAGTGTGTCCTCTGCAGTCTGCCTCTTATCCATAAAGTCTCTTTCTAGAGCAGCAGGTTCAGCTGTCCAAAGCTGATAATGTGACATCGCATTGCTGCCAAAAACGATAGGGAAGATGGCCAACATGGAGATGGGACAGAAGGGCCAGATAAGTTTGGTAAAGGAAAATAAATACAAAGGGAAAGTCGCAGGTATACTGTTTTTGAAAAGGGTTTCATGAGAACTGCAGCTCATAATGGTCTGAGTCCTTTCCCATCTCTTGGCTTTTGTGGCCCTCCTCAACTGTGCTGTAGCCACAGTGCCAACAGTTGTCCCCATAAACACCTTAAAATAACAGAGCTAAATGCATTAAAAAGTGTGTTTGGGTATTTTGTATTTTCTTCTTCCACAAAGTGCCTTTGGCACAAATACTGCCTTTATCAGATCTAAGCTTCAGGCTCTGGAGCTGTCAGGATTTTGACAGTGGTCAGTTTTACTGTGGGTTGGTTGTGGGATTGGTCATATGCAAACGTCCCTGTCATTCCAAAAGGGAAGCAGTTGATCTGTGTTGATTATCAGCAAGATAAACTGTAGATTGTGCTGTATACTTCTTTTCTAACCAAAGAAGAGAAAAGTGTGTGGGTATTGCTATTGTGTTGGTAGTAGAGGAAAAAATGAGTACCCCAAGTATTCTGTTTAAGCCAGAACATTGGCTGCTGGAAAAAGAGTAGCCCTCTTATTTCATGTCACAGCAGCTGAGCATTCAGGCCCCATAATATCTGCTCTGAAATGTGAGCAGGGTGGGTTCATTTATTTATTTGAAGATAAAAAGGGGGGAAAGGGTTTTATTCTTACTTTCTGTTATTTGGAAAGACCGGCATCTTTTTTTTGTTGGTGAATGAGCTTCATTGCTTCGTGTTTTGACTTGGAATTAGTGAACTTGGAGACAATGCAGTAATTTGTACCTAAACAATCTCTTGATCTATGGTTGGAGGAGCGTAGGAAATCCCAAAGGTGGTTGGATAAGCACAAACTATGAAGGGCAAAGTGCTATGGCAAAACAAGTGCCCTGTGGAACCTGCCTACCCACTGAGCATATTTTCCCTTATTTTAAAATGTAGTTTGCAGAATGGATGTCCATCTTGAGTCCCCATGATCAGGAGGGAGAGAACCAGCCAGAGGTGCTGCTTTCTCCTTCTGGGTCACCAGTAGAGCCCATACTCACAGGCATGACTGTAATGTGCATTTGTGGTCTTGCTTATTTGAGCAATAGCAGAAATTAACTGGACAGTCATAAGTAAGCGCTGATAGTTTTAAAGTGCAACAAACCACTAGCTGATTCGTAGCTCCTATTTTCCATACCCTTTCTGCCATGAATTACATTACCCAAATGTTTCAGTTCAGATAGTCACAGAGCTTTATCAAGCCAAACTTAATTATCTAAGGGATTCATCTGCCTCTGTGTGGTTTGACCTTGAATGACAGCTGTGTGTGATGGGACGTTCTTACAGAGAAGAGTGGGAAAGGAAAATAAAGCAGAAAGCAGATGACTGGAAAGTGTATTGTGGGCAGAGAGTAGAATGGTGTTTAAAAATAAATAAATGCATAGCAGTGAAGAAGCCATAAATGGTTTCCAGCAGTGCCAGACAAGGACAGAAGCAGGACCGGTCTGTGCTCCCTGTGAGGAAAGGGGAAAGGTGAGAAACAGTGTGGTCTTTCAGTTATTTGCTGTTTGCGGATGTGAGGTTTTTGTACATGCAGGGATGTACCGTTGAGAAGCTGAGGTGCTGCCTGGTGGTCTGCATGGGGTAGTTTAAATTAGCTTACACTTTGGGTAGCCTCTTTTAGCCTCTTAGAACAAAATGTATTGTACTTTTAAGTACAAGGAAGTGCTTCTCAGTGTCTCTTGATGGCAGGTCCTGATCTTGGTGATGCAATTGGCAGTACTTGCCAGTTTAGTACCAGGTAAAGTAAGGTCAGACATCCAACTAAGCCAGGCTAGATTGACATGATTTCTCTTTTCCCCATAAACATTTGGTTTTGTTCTCATGTAAGCTTATTAGCTGCTAGTTGTTAGTTAAGTAATGCAGTTTTACATGTTGTTTGATATTTGATAACTAATACAAATTTGTGGGTTTGTATTGTGAATGAAAAAGATACCAGAATGACAGAATAGGGCTAGAGCCTGTGAGTGTTTAAGGAACAATATCAAATGTTCCTTGTCTTTGTGTCATTATCAATAAAAGATTAGCATTTCCTGAAATATACCACTGCAATTAAAGTGGTTTAAATATGATTATTATTTCATGGCCAAAATTGAAATGCTTGAGTACTGTGGGGGAATGGACTGATATTTGGGCAAAATATTTTGAATTTTCATGCAGTCAAATTTTGTGGCCTTTTGTCCTTTGTTAGACTAAACTTAGTGTAAACAGAAATACAATTTGTTACTGAAAGCAGTAAGTAGTAACTGAAATCAGTAAGCAAGCAGTTTTTGAGGAAGCATTTTCCATTTTTTTGGGGCACAAAACTTCTGTGTGACCTTTTATATAGTTCTAAAGATAGAATTAATTCTCTAGTTTTAGATGGGGAAAATAAGTTTTAATGGCTTGGAGCTTTTATCTTGCTCTTAGGGGAGTCTGAGGCTATTGTTTTGAAAAGAATACAAAAACAAGAGAGTTCAAAGATAAGAAATCAAAGATGAGAATACTGGTGATAAGGCTAGAGGAAAATACACCACCTGCTCTGAGCTGACTTTTTGGTTATTGCTTTTTACTACTAAGGAAAGGCAAGGCTTGCATTTATCAGACATGCAGGTTACAGCAAACTGAAAAATTACAACCTGTCTGGCAATTAAGAAAGCCATGACATTAATAACAGAACTAAGAGCCTTTATTAGAGTCTGTACCAACCTATTTGTTTCCAGACTTCTTTTGGATTTTCCTAAACAATTTTGTATAATGGGCAGATTTGAAGTGTTCTCATTTAGAACATGAGGTAAAAAGTAAAGCAGTAATTTTTCTAGCAAACTGCTAAGTTTCACTGCAATAAGAAATACTAATTGTAAAGGGCAGCAAATAGATAAGATGAGGAAACAGGAAAGATGAATGCCTTTTAACTTGCACAGCAATTTAAATTAAGCAATTTAAATATAGAGAAACTATAATCCATTTTAAACAACTGGAAGGTAAAAGCAAGTTTATTTATTTATTTTTTTTCTAATGCAGTCTTTTACTGAGCAAAATTTTGAGTAGGGGGAAAATCTCCAGACACCATATGTCTGAATTCAAACATGTTCACTGACTGGAAGGAGTTATTCAGGAATTCAGAAATACCGAGGAGTAAAAGATGAGGTTTCAAGCAGTCCTACTTATTATCACCGTATTCTACTAATCCACCTTTCTACTCAGAAATATCATTATAACAACCCAGGCTAAACTCACATGATTTGTTTTACCTTTCTTGCGTGTCCCTTAAAGGAATGCATGGGAAGTAATCCACCCCCATAAAAGATGTTTGTCTCTGTATTAATAGTTACTCCGTAGGCAATGTGTTAATGAGATGTTCAAGAGCTAGCTGTTTTGTTCATGGGGTATGACCAGCTGAAGTTTTCACATATTGTAAATTGCTTTCTGTAAAGCCATTTATGGATGCAGCTCCACTTCACAGAATCATAGAACAGCTTAGTTTGCAAGGGACCTTAAAGATGATACAGTTCTAGCCAGTTTGACATGAGCAGGGATGCCATCCACTATATCTGGTTGCCCAGGGCCTTGTACAACCTGGCCTTGAACACCTCCAGGGATGGGGCATCCACAGCTTCTCTGGGTGACCTGTTCCAGTGCCTCACCACCCTCTGAGTGAAGAATTTCCTCCTAACATCTAACCTAAATCTCCCCTCTTTTACTTAAAGCCATTCCCCCTTATCCTATCACTGTCTGTCCAAGCAAAAAGTATCTCTTCATTTTTTTATCAGCCCCCTTTAAGTATTGAAAAGCTGCAGTAAAGTCACCCCTGAGACTTCTCATTTTCAGGCTGAACATCCCCAGCGCTCTCAGCCTTTCTTCATAGGAGAGGTGCTCCAGCCCTCTGATCATCTTTGTGGCCTTCCTCTGGACCGGTTCTAACAGCTCACATCCTTGTGCTGGGGGCCCCAGACCGGACGCAGCACTCCAGGTGGGGCTTCACAAGGGCAGAGCAGAGGGGGACAATCCCCTCCCTCCCCTGCTGGCCACCCCTCTGCTGATGCAGCCCAGAACGAGTTGGCCTTCGGGGCTGCAAGCACACACTGCTGGCTCGTGTCAAGCTTTTTGTCCACCAGAACCCCCAAGTCCTTCTCTGCAGGGCTGCTCTCGATGAGTTCTTCTCCCAGTCTGTCCTCATGTCTGGGATTGTCCTGACATAGGTACAGCACCTTGCACTTGGCCTTGTTGAACCCCATTAGGTTCACATGGGGCCACTTCTCCAGCTTGTCCAGGTCCCTTTGGGTGCCATCCCTTTTTTCTGTTGTATCAACTGCACCACTCAGCTTGGTGTCATCTGCAAACTTGCTGAGGGTGCACTCGATCCTGTCTATGTCATTGATAAAGTTATTAAACTGTACCAGTCCCAGGACAGACCCCTGAGGGACACCACTTGTCACTGGCCTTGACCTGGCCATGGAGCCATTGACCACCACTCTTGGAGTGCAGCCTTCAAGCCGATTTCTTATCCAATGAATGGTCCATCCATCTAATCCATCTCTCTCCAATTTAGAGATCAGGATGTCATGTGGGACCGTGTCAAAGGCCTTACAGAAGTCCAGGTAGATGACATGGTTCCGTCTTCCCTTGTCAACTGCTGCAGTCACTCCAACCTAGAAGGCCACCAGATTGGTCAGGCATAATTTAGTGTTGGTGAAGCTGGTGTATGCTGTTTGCTTAAAGTAATTAAACTCTTGTCTTATGCTGTTAACATGCAGAAAATGGCAGTCATCTTTTTATTTCTTTGTCCTAAATTGCTTTATTTGAGTTAATCAGAACTTTTTCTGATACACATAAGTTAAATAAGTCTATAAAGTCACAGGAAGTCCTGGAAGGACCTGAGAACAAACTGAAGTGTTAAGAGAAGAAGCTAAGGGGTGGTGGTCTTAGTGCTGTCATCAGTTCTATATAGGAGAACCTAGCAAAGATGGAGCCAGATTCTTCCTGGAGATACAGAATGAGTGGAAAGGCAAAAGTTGCAACAAGAGGAATTAAAATAAATTATTCACAGAGACAGCAGTCAAACAGTGCAGCAGAGGCTGAGAGGTTTGAGGATCTTTTTCCTTGGAGATACTCACCTGGACAGGGCTGTGAGCAGCCTGCTCTGACTGGACCTGCTTTCTAGGGCTTGGAAAAGGGACCCAAAGAGCTACCTTTCAACCTAAATTACTCTTTTGAGACAATTTGCCTCCATTAACTGTATTGAAGACCTAGTACAATTTGACTTTAGCAATAGAGCAACTTGTCAGATGTCGAAGTGTCAGTGGTTGAGAATTAAAGAGCTCCTTTGGGGTATCATTGTCTAACATGATGTAGGTATATTGAACCTGCTCTTAGATTTTTTTGTTAGGACTATCTCACTTGGAAGCATAATCTTGACAGAAACGTAAGGTGGAAAAGATGGTAGTAAAGTACTTGCTGTAGATGGAAAGAACACAGCTGACCAGAAGCTGAAAAAGGAGGTGAATGGAAAAGGCAAGCTGAAGCTCCATATCAGCAGTATCAACTAAATAAGAAATGCTGCTGTAATCGCTTGACTGAAACAGTTTTCTTAACATGTTGTAAAATGCCCACGTTCCTAAAAAGGGGAAAATTAAAATCCTGCTGAAAGGATAACTCAGCTAGGAAATGCACTTCTGTGCCAGACTTTCCAGCTTATGGTAAGAACCTTGTGAAAACAACTGGAGTTTTCCTCCAGTAAGTATTAAATCTTTGTCCTTGCTATTTCTACCTTCAATTAAGTTAATGTTTAAGATGGCTCTCTTTATGTGCTTCATTTAATAACATATTACACAAGTGAATCATTTGAAGAATTCTTCAGTGAAATATAGAAATAATTTTCTTGTAACATATCAGCAAATTACCATCTTACTTTGATGTATTACTGTAACTTAATATTCCAGCTTAGTCTTTGCTGATGTATTTACTCCAAAGTTGGAGCAGTTTAGTACACTAAATGGTGTGACTGTGTATTCGATCTCATTACAGACTTAGTGCACTAGCAGTCAAGCACCTGGTTATTGTATAACAGTTTTTTGTAGAGGGCAGAAATTACAGGTAAAATTTACATCTGGGCTCCACAGCATAACGAATGTCATACATCATTCAGCAGGTCAGATCTGAATTGCTATAAGGTTTGTAATTGGCAGACAGTGCTTATGACTGAAAATGGCAAGAGGCTTTAAAAAGGGTGTATATTTTCAGAATGTTTTAGAACTTCTTAGTACATCTTTTCCATAGGTATCCAGCACAGGATTTGATTATGCAGATCTATATGAAGAAACATTTAAAGATCTATCACTGAGACTATAAATTTGATACTGTGAGATTGTGCATTCACTGTGAGCCATGCTCTCTTAGCTTTCATGTGTGTGGGGATGGTGTTCTCCACTCCAATCACTTTACCTATGGGGGCTGCTGTCAATAGAAAAGAAAATAAAAAACAAGTCATCTGCAACTGAATAGGAACAGAAATTTAAGATCTCTGGTTCCATACTCATAAAAGCCTTTTTGTCTGGATACCCTGACATTTGGATAGACTGAGGCATGTTCATGCATTAGACAAATAGTTTTATAAAATTATGATGGCACCATTTGTTAAAAAGTTATGAAAAAAATCTGTCTCTGATTATTGGACCTATTTCTACTGGATTAATGCAGATCAGGGGTAAGACAAATAAACACAGAGGACATTTTAAATGTCCCGTGTATTTGGAGTATTCAAAGAGTAATCAAGGTGTCACCTGTTGGTATTGCCTGTTGCTTTGGTTACTGTAAACATGCTCACTCCTAATTTTAAGAGTATAAAGGTATAGAGCCTGATGACTATCCTCCTTGAAGTTAAAATCCAGATATACTTGGCTAGGGAAAAGATCACTTTGTGCTCTGAGCAATGATCAGGTGGTTAGTGTGTTCTCAATTTTGTGTTTTCTTTAGTTCTTGGCAGCTCTCGTGGATGCTTGGAACCCAGTTTAGTTAGCAGCTGTCTTTTTTGGCTTCATGGAATGTCTACTGGGGCTTCTTCATGGGCTTCTACTCTTTGCTCTTTGGCAACGTCAGTCTCTCCACAAGAAGCATGGGCAGGCTCGTGTTAATGTTTCTGTCTCTTGGTGGTGAGGCCAAGAACAGGTCAGTACAAGTTCTTCTTGGTCAATTGCAGGGTGTGAAACAAGTGTGGAGGGACTGACAGGCACAACCAGATCTTGCACTTTGCCTTCACACCCTTATTTTTCACCAAAACAGTAAGCATAACTTCTGAGTGAAGTTTTGACAGCTCTTGTACTTAGGCTTATAAAACTTGCAACTATTTTTGATGCTTCAAACAAACCAGCAACTTGGACATTGACCTAAGCTACTCTCAAGTAAAATGCTTGTTTTCTTTCCTCAGTGCTTCACTTATGCTGCTGCGATTTATGTTTAGGGTGAAGATTATCTTCATAGGTCTTCTACCACTGTTTAAAAATGGACTTGTTATATCATGGTGCTATTGCTTGCCTATGTAATCTCCTTGATGCTTTGTATCTGTCTTTTAATAAACAGTGTGTGAGAGTTGATAAATTTCTGTTTGGAGAGCAATCACAATCATGCTTTCTCTACAGAAAGCTTCAGGTTTTATATATTATCTTACAATATAGCCTTCAAGCTCATGTAATATTCTGCTCTCAGTTTCTGAGAGTGTTTGTTTTCACTGTGAAATATTTATTAGGCATTGACTCATTCTGTCCAGGAGTAAAGAATCTAGTGGAATTAGTGTCCAGTGTGGTGAGTGCTATCATCATAGTGAAATTTGAGCATGTATTTAAACCATATGTCTAGAGGTAAATGCTCACTTCAGAACTAAACTTGTGCACACTTTGGGGTCTCTTATTGCTCTGATAGCGCAGTAGCAAATGACTTGCAGATTTTAAATAGTATGCATTTTCTTTTTTCAAGGCACTTTGTTTTGACCCAGTAAAAAACTTACACTCCTCAAATGCAATTCACATAAAGTACAGACTTAAACAATGGAACAGAGACCAACAGGTCAGCAAAACAAAACTGTGTTGCCTATTCCCTTAAAAATAAAGATAAATTCTTTAGTAGAATTCAGTGGGCTTTTTCTGTGATGGATCCACTTACCTTATTTTACCTCTTGTCCTTGATATAAAATAATGTTTCGAAGAACTGAGGACTGATGAGTGAAATTTCTTACCCTCATATATTCTGCAGTGGCAGATGAGTTTCAACAAAGCATTGGGGGGTGGTGGTGGTGGTGGTGGTGGTGGTGTGTGGAATTATTGGTTTTACAGGTTTGGGGAGAGAGAGCCTAGGAATGCCTTTTTAATTAATCCTTCGATTCATACAACACCATATCTTAGAAAGTCAGACCAGAACTGTTACATTTCTGAAGTGGAAACATATGACTGGGACTTCAATACCAACCTCTTGTATCTCTTCTAATTTAAGTGCCATCACTGCTGGGGTATTGGTATTGTTTTCTCTCTGTCGTTTTAACTTGCAGCTACACTGTGTGGTTTATGTACTTTATTACACTTTGTATAAATTTGTCATTTATAGACATATGAATGTAGGTGAAGTCCTGTGCAATGTGCCCAGAACATAGAGGTATTGCTCACTTAATGTGAACTTAAGGGAATACCGTCCTATCAAGTAGGGATGTCAAGATCAGCCGGGATGTCGTGCTCTTCTTAGAGCATGGTGGTTGGCGGTAGGACTTCTGTCAGTACCAGTGATACGAGTCCTCATTGCATTTTACTTTTTATGTGCATTATTTAGGAATAGAGAACCCATTTCCTCCATCTCCAAACTCTGTAATAGCCAGCAAAGCTGAATTGTTCTATGCTTTTGGTGCTAGCGTATGCTAACAATGATTGATGTTGACTTTCAGATTTCACAAGGAAGACAGAACTCCTGTGTATATTTACAGGTTCCTTTTAGAAACTCTTAATCCTGTGTTGAAGGAAGCTTTATAAAAGACACTGCAACTATTTTGCTTTTCATCTGTATTAGTCATTAACAATGATGTTTACCAAGTCCCAAAAATTCCTGAGGGAGGGGAACATTTGAAAACACTTGGTGGCTTGGATTTGTAGAACTTGTTTTCAAAAGTAATGTTAAGCCAAATCCTTGGCATTGTGTCAGGAGTAAGTAGCTCCACTATAACATTGCTGACAAAGCTGTGTTGCTTCCAGGGCCCAGGTTAGGTTCTATGTGAGTCCGTGCCATGTCTCACCATGTTAGTCAGGACATAACTTTGGTAGCTCTGTAGAGCACTGCTCCTGTGCAGCGTCGACGTGCCAGTAGAGGAATGGTGAGGCACTGGCACCAGTGGCGTCTTTGGCACTGACAGAAGTTGGAGCTGACAGCATGCTGCAATTCTTTTATGAGTCAATTTGATACCAAAACCAGCTATTGGCTTCTTCAGAGACTGAGTCTATCACAGTATGGTGGTACTGGGATTGCAAGGCACTCCTACTAGGGATGCAGGTATAGCTCTACAGAGGAAAGCCTGTGTAGAAATTAATCTAGGAAAGAAATGAACAATTCCAAAATAAATACAATTTGGCTGGTAGACTTGCTTCTCCTTTAGGATTTGCTGGTGCCCACAGTTGGAGATGCAATGTGATTGTACCCCTGGCTGATTTAGCCGAGACTGCAGCAATGTGTGCTTGGCCTAAGTCACACGGGTGACTCTTCAAACATTTGATCACAGATCTCGAAATGAAAACACAAAGTAAAGAACAAGAAGGTGAGAAAGGCTTACTTGACTAACCTAAAATAGTGGTATGAGCATGACCTGTTGTCACTGAGCCCCCATCAAAAGAGAAGTGTGCTGAGGGCAGGAGCTACTCTGCACACAGAGGTGGCCACTGCCCTGCAGGCCCAAAGGGCGGGCAGGCTTCTGCTTGGGTAGCTGAGTCCTTGGAGCCCACAGGAGCTCTGGCTGGTGCTGAAAAAGGGATCAAGCATGTTGGGGAGCTACATGAAGTGGGAGAGCGAGTCCTTGCACTACTATCAGGTGTTGCCTTTCTTCAGCCCCCGTCCTAATGGATGGAGCAATTTGACTTTAGAGGTCTGTCCTGGTTTTGGGCTCAGTGTGGTGCAGGGTACACTCCTCTTTAGTGGATAAATTTGGTTTCTTTCTGCTAAGAAGGCCTAAGCCAAAGTGCAGTAAGTATACCTTCTGTTTGCTTGCAAGTGCAGAAGCTGAATGGGGCATGGGAAATTCTCCCTCACTGTTCTTGATGTTCCTATCTTTGGATTAGCAGCGGAAAGCAGCTTCTCTTGTAGGATCTTTTTTTTTTTTTTTTTTTTTTTCTGCTACAGGAAAAGCCGTTAGAGCCATCTGTTGCGGAAAATGAGCAGTTTGCAATATGTTACATCTGTAAATGGATAAACTCTTCCAAGCCTTATATGTGTGTATATACATACTTCAGTGTAATTGAGTATAACTGCGGAACACAACTTGCTGCTGCATTTCCCTGTAGCTGAGAGCCAGTGTTTTTTTGCAAGGTGGGTAGTGGGTAATTACCATTTCAAATGTATTTTATGTATGCATAGAAGATAATGGGAGGACTAAAATGGTAAAGTATTAATCTTTCTTGTTGTTCAGAACTGGCTAATTTTTTAAGTATTTTGGCTTAAATATGTTCTGAAGGCTCTTAGCTAGGGTTATTTGATAGCAGAATTGTAACTACTACAACTTGGAGTGGTGGGATTATTTGATTTTTGTTCCAGACTAATCTTTCTCTCAAAGTATAGTGGAATATCAATTGAGCTTAATTATTTAAGATTCTCAGATAAGTAACCATATTGGAAGGCTTCAGAGCTCTTAAGCCAAACAGTTTTGTTTTCCATTTAATACCTAACTCAGAGAGCTGTTTTTTCTTTAAAAAAAGAAAAAAAAAAGCAGCATAGCATGTTTAAAAAACATATATCTCCAGAACGAGTAAACATTTTTTTGCCTGTTTCGTTAGAGATATCACAGAGTACAAGCAGAAAAGTAAATTGGCAAGAATAAGAAAATCATAATAACTTTTAGAGATAAGCAGTCATATGTTTCATACGATAGGACAGCTTTAAAGTAATTCATTAGAGAGAAAGATTCAGTAGCTTTTTTTGTGTGATTTTTACTGTCTTTACATGTCACATTCACAAACCACACGTGCAGTTAGTTACAGTCTAGACCCAGTGGTTTGCATATACGAGGATAGATTTTTGTGAAACTCCTCAGTATGGTATTTTAGCTGGATCCAGTGGTCCAGAGTTTTTCCATGTATCAAGCCTAGTCCCTATGCTTTCAGCTAGCTGTGCTTCAGGCACCATCTCAGTAGTAATGCAGCAGAAATCTGAGACCCAATAGCCAAGCTAATAGGCAAATCAGTTACTTGGCAGCCTGAATTTCACTGGGTTTTCATGTTATTCAGTACTGCTCATGAATCCTCAGCTCACGGAGTCCTGTTAGAGGACAGCCTGGACTCTTCTGACATTTTTCCTTTACTTTTTAAAATCATTTTTAACTTTTATAGCTGTGGGAAAGGGCTGTAGAGCATCAGCTCTAATGGCTTTGAAAATGGAAGGGAAATTAAGAATGAATCCACTTTCTTTTGTTTTCTGAGATACAATATACCAGTTTCATGATTTGGAAGAGGAACACTGGGGCCGTTTAATGCTTTTGTTTGACAGTATTGAGTTGTAAGTGAAGGATTTGGATGGGTTAAAGAAACAAGACTGAGAGTAAGAATCCAACTGAGGGGCTAGCTGTTAGTGTGTCAAGATACAGATGAGTCTGTCTTCTCTCTGGCTTCTACACTGTTCCAAACAAGATCTACTCAATTACCACATTAAGACACTACACTGTCTTAGAAGATGCCATTTTATAAACAACACAAAAGCCCTGTGTGAGCTAGCCTTGTCATGGGAGAGGCAGATAGCTGGTGACTGATATAAATACAGTGAATGTAAATAATGTGGACTTTTGTTAATTCTGTAAAAAGTCTCTGCCACTTGTCCACTAAAAAAAAAACACATCAGTACTGCTTTTCTGTAGCGGAGGACTGCTTTTGTCTTCATTTATCCCTGGGGAAGTTACTCTGTTCTCCTATCTGTTCAGTCTTCTGTCTTTCATGTTAATGATTTTTAGTTTTTTCCTGCATAGTACAACAGTGTAAGTGGGAAGGCAGTGAGAATATTGAGAAGGAAGAGGTGACGGGTGGTGTTAGCTGTGTCATAAAGGAACAAGGGAGAATCCTAGATTAATTTGTACAGAATACGTGTATTTTAGCTACTGACTCTGATAGATCATTTGCATTGCATCAAGTCAGTTTGACTTCAGTGGGGACTACTCAGGGCATCCAGGAAGGAGCACATTCAAATATGTCCCAGTGCTCCAGGTCTTGTGGGGTTTTTCCTTCCCTTAACTGAAATGAAGTCATTTGTATAGGTGCAGCACAACTCTGTACATTGTTCTGTCATACCTTAGACGTCTCAATTTCTTTTCTGTGACTTTCTGTTATCCCCTTATAGCTGAACCAGCTGGTTCTATGGTAATGAGTCCTTTTGAACTGTCAGTGTGTGTATATTTCCATTTACACTGCTGGCACATTGTTCTGAACCTTCTCCCCTTCTGTCCAAGTAAATTACTTACACTATCAGATCTGTCTCATTGTTCACCATAGCACTGCTGTGGATTGTCTAGATACTCCTTGCTTGCTGAGTTTATTATTGCTCATTTTGCAAAGGGATCTTTCAAACTTTGGTAGCTGTAACTTTATATAATCCTCATTAATTGTTGTATGAGTCAGAATCAAAGGGAGAGAGGAAAAATTGTATTCTTAATTGCACAAGCTACCCTGTGGAGGGGTCTACCTAACCTATTGACTTCTCGTTATACAAAAAATTATATTCAAATTAATTTTGACAGCTGGCATTTTGTCTGTATTAGCTGTGATCATTTAAACTTCTGTAGCAATTTACATGGCAGTTGACATTGACCAGAATTAGTTTTTAATACTGATAGGAGGAGACTCTTGTATAGTGATTAGAGATGTGGCTGATAATCATGAGTCTGAGAGTGTGGTCAAAGATAAGTAATTGAATTTTCATGTTTTAAGATAGTACCGAGTGATAGTGAGAAGTAAGTTTCCAGAGGTACACAGAGAAAGGCCACGAGGCAACAGTCACAGCTACAGCAAGCAACAAGGGAATTTTGAATAGACATAAGGAAAAAATACTTCATAGTAAGATCGGTCAATGTAACAGGTTACAGAAACCCCGATGCTGTAAAAATGCTATGGTGAAAAAAACATTGCCTTACAGAGGGAATGGAGGGCAATGAGAACTACTTGCTGTGGGTGATCACTGGTTTCCAATAGTTGATGAATATTCACAATAAAGTTAGGTCTGCTTTCTGTGTTATTGCTCTGGGCTCTTACTTGCCTATCTTCAGCTCTGGACCAACCACGTATTTTAGAAAGTTCCTGAGTACACACATGGAATATTAATTTAATCTGTTTGCTGAATCAGAACCTCATGAGCAACATGAATTCCCATCTTTGCTCATTGGCAGAAAGCTTATTCTCTAGCCACACACATGAATGAGAAGGAATGGACTTTGCTTCTTCATGATCAAGGAAGCCTTGGTGCCAACACCTGATGGAGTAAATCAATGGGACTGGGAATTCCCAATCTCACAATGTTTCTTAAAGAAAAAGGATTGCTGATCTCAATTGGGATCATTCCCTGAAGGGGTCAATGGCCTGTATTTTACTGCAGTTGAACAGGTAGCTAAACAGAGGAAACTTGTAAAAGCTCTTGTACCCGAAGTCCCAGTAAAATTTCATCCTTTTCTATAAATCTTGCTGATACTGTATTTTGTGTAACCTGGTCTCGTATCGTAATGGGAGATATCATAGAAGCACATAAAATCTTTAAGGCCTGAGAAATGGACGTTTGAAGCCAAGGAATGTGTTTAGTGGAGCTCGAGTCAGGCCCCAAGAGGCAGTGCTGATGTACTTGAACCTTTTGTGCCTGATGATTATTTTTCATTACTGTGTTGCCAAATGATAAACTACACAGGGAAAGGACAAGATCACTTGGGGCACTGTATCGCTAAAGCTGCTTTATTGAAATTAATGGGTTATTTTCTCACTGACTTCTGTGGATCTCAGATCCAACACAATAGAAACTTCAGTATACTTTCAGAAATGGCATTTTATTTATTCAGATTCTACCTGTAAATTAGAGCTAGTTATTTTACCTCAAAATGAACATCACTTTGATTTTGCTAGAGCTGTAACATAAAGTGAGAATCTAGAACAGAACTAGAGGAAATTGCTTTTCTAGTGCTGCAAGGATTGCAATTTTTAGTGTGGACAAGTGGATTTCCATTTCTTGCAATCTGTGGAGCATGGAGCACTAAGTATTTTCCAGCAGAAGCTTGTGGTCTTAGTTTTATGAATTTTAAGCTGCTGACAGGAGACTTGGTTTTCATATTTTCTTTCATGATTATGTGAACACTGGAAGATCCCCAAACTGGAGGTTCAAAGCCCTCCATCGAGAAAGTTCAGCTGCTCCAAAACATGCAGTGTTTTGAATTCTGCATGTCTTTTCTGCATATAATTTCTAAGTAGAAAAGAAGTCGGGAGCAGCTAGTGTTACAGCTTCCAGTGCTTTTAGGCCTTGCCACGTATTGTAGGGGTTTATTCAGTCCTATTTCATATAACTATCACTAGTATTTCCTACCACAGGTACATACTATAGACATTATTTACCTTTTCGGGAGTAGTGTCTTGCAATTTACTTGTGCAGAAGCACACTAATGCTCTTGGCTCATTTTCATTTCCTGACCAGGATGCCAGTAAAACAAATGATTCAGACACAGCCCTCAACATATGGTAATGGGAAAGCTCCTGTCCCAAAATCCATTTGTGTGTACTTTGCTCTGGAGTACAGGTTTCTGAATAACGAGCCCTGTTTTCAAATGCAGAGCATTTAGTTATTGCCTTAAATCTCACCATCATACTCATTCTCTTCTCATTTATTACCTGAACGGGAGGTGAGGCTGAGTGTGCATGTTTCTCTGTTCACAAGGTACTGTAGGTGCTTCATACTTCACTCAGACAGCGTTCAGATGTGCTTTCTGAGATTGCATGTTTATAGTGTGTGTGTGTGTGTGTGTAGGACAGCAAAATGACAAACTGGGCAGGGGAAAAGCTGATATCCAGCTTCAGATATCATCATCAATTTATTTCCTGATGAGTCTAAGGAGCCGTGTTGTAATTTTGTGATGAGGTTCTCCAAAAATGTACATGGATCAACATTTTGTAACAAGGTGGATGTGTGTGTTTGTGCTGTATTCAAAATTTTTAAATCTTGGAGCAGAAGCACATACTGTTTGCATTTCACATCACAGAGATCCTTACCTTTGTTAGGCACTAGATGACTCATCTTTAAGCCATTCAGACCTTATAAGAGGACAAAGAGGTAGCTGGCAAATGTGTAATACTGGTTTTCATTGTAATCCAGTTATTTAGTCAGCAACAAACTTTTGGGCTTCTGTGCTGTTGCTTTTAATGAAATATCTAATCATAGAAGCTGTTGGAGGTCTCTCAGTTACCAGAAATACTTGGCTTATGTCTGTCTTTTCATTTTCTGTATGGTTTCAGTGTCAAGGGGCCCAAGGCCTGGACTAGAACCTACCTGTGTTAAACCCAGGAAACACAACAGCTCAAAGGGAAGTCTGTGCACTAAACGCTTGACAATTTCATTGTTTTCTGCTCATTCAAAGAATAATAGAGGTTGCAAAGGACCTCTGCGTATTATCTATTGTAAACCTCTGCTTGAAGCAGGTTGCTTGGGCCATGTCCAGACATGTTTTGGGTATCTCCGAGGATGGAGACTCTACAGCTTCTCTGAGCAGCCTGTTCCAGTGTTCAACAACAGTAAAAATTACTCCTTTGTTTAATCAGAATGTCCTGTTTCAGTTTGTACCAATTGCTTCTTGTCCTGTCACTGGACACCACCGAAAAGAATTTGGCTTCATTCTTTACTCCTCTCACCAATCAGGAATTTATACATATCAGTAAGATTCTCCTGAGACTTCTCTTTTCCACACTAAACAGTTCCAGCTCTCTCAGCCTTTCCTCATATGATGGATGCTCAAGTCCCTTAATTGTCTCGATGGCCCTTCACTGGATTTGGTCCAGTAAGTCCATGTCTTTCTTGTACTAGGGTGTTCACAAACGGACATCCAGGTGTGGCCTCAATAATGCTGAGTAGAGGGCAAGGACCACCTCCCTTGACCTGCTGGCAGTGCTTTGCCTAAGGCAGTCCAGGAGGCTGTTGCCCTTCTTTTTGTAGCAAATGAGCACATTGCTGGCTCATGCTCAACTTGGTGTTGACAAGGACGCCCAGGTCCTTTGCCCTAGAGCTGCTTTCTGGCCAGTCAGCCACCAGCATGCAGTGGTGCATGGGGTTATTCTTCCCCAGGGGTGCAACTTCACCCACAGATTCATCCCTGTCTGAAACAGCTTTTCCATGAATCACTTTAAAAATATCAGAACACATCATTTTCTACTAAAATGGCTCTAAGTATGTCAGATATATAATAGTTTTGGGAGACTGGAACTGTCTTCCAAGATCCTTGCTTTTTCTTCATATTCCATAGGGTACATCAAGGTCTTTCACACTTTTTTGTTGTTGTTAACGTAATACATTTTTAGATTTCAGTACAGTGTACTTTAAGATGGCAAAACAGGTTTTTTTGTTTTGTTTTGTTTTTTGTCCAATTGGTATTACCTTCTTCCTTGGTGTTTCACCTTGGAGAGGTGAAAACATAAGGCATGATCTTGCATCCTTGTTCTGTGCAGTCTAGCACTGGCTACTGAGTTTGTGTGGGAGGTGAAGTGTGGGTAGCATATGATGATACACTGCTTTCCTGTTCTTAAGGGGAAATGAAAGAATGTATGAAGCAGTGAATTGGAAATTTGGTAGTATGTGACTGATCACTTTGTTCACTTCTTTTCCTAGCTATGCTATCGCTTTCCTTTCACAGATACAGTGCTTAATCAGTGCATTCTAAAGCCATGTGGACATTGAAAGAATAAGGAGGTTATAATGAAGTGAAGAAGGAAGAGCTTGTAGCAAAGAAAAATGAATAATTTATTTCTCCATCAATAATGTATGTAGTTAATTGGGGGAAAAAAAATCTTACGCAATCTAACTTGTCTATGTTTAAGTAAAATAATACTTTTTTTAGTCACTTTCAGTAGGCTCAAAATCTATTTCCCAGTCTCCCAACTTCCTGGTAACATGACATCAGTGCAACAGCCCAAACTGGTGATTATATTAAAAGAATATAATGGGACAAAAGAATAAGACTATGGCTTGATCTTTTCCATTGATAAATTTAGAACTTGTAAAAGCTGAAGTAATAGTTTTAGTGATAAAAAGAAATATAATTTTATACTTAACCCACCATTCCAAAAAAAACAGTGTATAATTATTGTGGGAGGAACAAAAATATCTCTCCACCTCATTCTGCTACTTTTTCCCCTTCTCTTTAGTACTGAAATCATCTGGTTTAATTAAATCACCAACCTATTTCTGCACAAAGGATGACATTTCATTAATGATGTAAGATGTGCATGAGACAGAATTAACCCAATTTTCAAATGGATTTCAATTTGGAAAGGGCAACATGTAAAAATGTCTTGTAAACGTGTGGAATGAGTTTGTTGAGCAGCTTTCTGAAGGAGATGGGATTATAGTATGATGAATAATTAGACAACAGTCCTTTCCCCCACCTCAGTTTCTAACTTTTTTTAATCCAAGTTGATGGAGATGTAGGTACCTGACATCATGTAGTGGAGATATATTATAAATAGAATGAAAAAGTAGAAACATAATATAAACAGAATGAGAAATTTGCTAGCAAAATACATATAACTGTTTATGTAACTTTTAGCTAAATAGTAGCCTTTAGTGGCTTTGTCAAAGTTGCCACCACCTTTCTCTGTTCTCTTTTTCGGGAAAAAAGAAAAAGTGGCAAACAAAAAGATGAAACTGGTCTCACGAATGCAGTTTTGAATCAACAGGTTTGGTAGCACTTTTCCCAGATGCTTACTGTGGTGCTTAGCTGAGATATCAGATATCAGGTCCCTCTTGCATGCAGGGCATTGCTCCTCGATTTAAGATTTATCAAAGTGGTTCAGATTAGGCTAGAGCCTAGTTCCCCTGTGTATGCTATCGCCTTCAGGCTAGGACTGCAGTCTTGCCATTACTCATGTGAATTGACCCAGCGCAAAATGGGAAAGACTTTAAGATCTGAGAGATGCTGGTCTATTTGCAGTTTCAAGAGTATCAGCTAAAAATATATGAGAGGCAAAACCAGCATATAGGAATACACAGTGCAGAAGCTGAGTATTCTCTTTGGGCTTAATAATGCAGCTTAACGCTGTTACCTTTTCCATGTTTTGTTTAGTTTTCTTTTTTTTTTTTTTTTCCTGGTCACGTTTCTTTCCTAGTGGCAAGTCCACAGGAACACAGTTTGGGTGACAAAATTTGCAGGTAATTGGGGACGGCTGAAGGAGGCTGTTGTGATCTTAAGCTGTGGGAAGCTATGATGGTGGTGGCTCACATTTCAAGAAGCAAATTTTGCCATAAGGAGATATGCCCATAGGTCCTGAGCTGGAAGAGGGTGGTTAGAGTCCATCCACACCCATTTGACTTTGAAACATACTGAATCCAACAGTGTGGGTGAGGGTTTTCACAGCAGACTGTGGCTGTAGGGTACGTTGCTGTATAGATTTGAATGGGTTTGAAGAATTGTAAATTGTTAACATGATTTTCTTTCATCTGCATGGAGAACAGATTGTCTGACTCATTGTTCAAACTTAAATTCCTGAAGTTTCTTTATATTTTTTATATGTTGACGTTGTATTGCAAAGTCTGCTTACTCTGAATTTACCAATACCTTTCAATTTTGCCTGTGTAATTCACAGGGAAACTGGATATTTTGAAGGTGGTTTTTGTTTTTATTTTATAAATTCTCAGCATTGGGGAAAGAAAGCTTTAATTTCTTTTCCAGAACACCAAAAGTTAACTTTTATCAAAACAGTCCCAAAAATCATTAACTTCTGAGAATTGGGTGTTGTGGAAGAGACAATGAGGAGGCTAGAAACAGACCACAAAAAAACTGTTGATGATCTGGTATGATAAAGCTGCCCTCTAAAAGCATGAAATTAATTTTTTGCAGCCCTTATAAATGTGGGAGGAGGAGTGTGATAAGGCACTAGGCCTTGTATTAAGACACAGATTGTTAGGGACCAGATTGGGAAGCTCAGAATGAGTGAGCAAATTGAGGTGTTCCCAGAATCTTTGTTGATGAGAAATGAACGTATAGTGATTTTTTTTATTTTTTTTTTAATTCAGCTCTGTGTTAAAAATGTCTTTTGTTGCTTCTGTTTGAGTAAAGGCTCAAGCTGCAACATTTGTGTTTGTGGTGGTGGTGGTGGCATTTGTAATGAAGTAAGGCCAGAGGTTGCCACTATTTGAGCTGTGTGATCACATAATAGTGGTTTCTGACCTAAAAAGAGCAGACAGTGTATAACAACAAGAATTGTCAGCATAAATATCCTGCCCTACTGCTTAGACCATCAATCCAGACTGATTTCTTGGGTTTGGGAGGAAGTAATGTTCAGTGATAAGCATGGAAATAGAGAGTAAAATGTATCTTGGAAGTTAAGATTAATATGAAAGAGACCTGCTGAATTTACATACAGAGTTGTGTGAGGTGAAATGCGTGCTTTTTAGGTGTACTCCTGCAGGTTGCAAGAGTGCTGAACAAATTTAATGAAGCCTTAGAATAAGGCACTCTCCGAAGAAATCCAGAATTACCACTGTCTGTGCTTTTGCCAGGGGAAATGTGGCCCAGAAAGCAGGAACAGGACTGTACGCCAAGCTCATGGTTCACCCCCAAAGTTCAGGGGCATGGTGGAAAGTTTCATTCTGAAGTTGGCTTATTTTGGAAAATATGGGGTGATGTATTCCTTTCTTCCATAGATACTTTTTTTTCCCCTCTTGTTCACAATGGCAGGGTCTTATAGGCTAGCAGAACATTGTGCTGGCTTCTGCATGGATGGAAGGGCTGTACTGTGCCTGCAATATTCTAAATGGACCTTTTCTCTCCTTACAGGAAAAGGAATGAAGAAAATGAGCAACATCTATGAATCAGCAGCCAATACCCTGGGAATTTTTAACAGCCCATGCCTGACTAAAGTGGAGCTGCGAGTTGCATGCAAAGGCATATCAGATAGGGATGCCCTCTCAAAACCAGACCCTTGTGTCATCCTTAAAATGCAGTCACATGGCCAGTGGTTTGAGGTGAGTGTTTAATAAAATAAAAATAATTCTTATGATGCTTTAGAATGGCATAACAAAACTGAGACAAAATTCAAATAGCAAGAGCAATAAAGAGAAAAAGCAATTGGAAGCCTGTGGCAAAATCTTGTAAGATAGATTTTCCATTGACTCTAACACTTTGAATCAGATTCTTAATGATACTTTGAACTTCTCTTTGGAATCCCTATTAAAAATTAAGATGATTAAAGTATAAAGCATCATAAAACTTCTCCCTTTAGACATTCTTGTTTCATAAAAGCTATATAACAGCAGAGATAATGATAGTGACCATTGTAACATGCTTTCCAATCAAGAGAAGTAAAATGCTGTGGAACAGAGGAGTATTTATTACTAGTTGGCAAGGAATTCAATAACAGCAGTTTGATTTGCAAATTTTGAGCATTGCAGTTGGATTCATAGTTGAAGTTAGTAGCAAAAGCTAATGCATTTGCCTTATCAATTTGCATTGTATTTTAGATTGCACATTTGATAAGAAAAAAATAACACTAAGTGAGAATCTTAGAAACCATCTGAATGATAAATAGGAACAGGATGTCCTAGAAACATGCAAATTGTTAATGAAGACCATTAAACTGAATGTTAGATTTTAAATGAAATCTTGGTGGTTATTTTACTTAAAAGTTATGCTTGAATGTCTGTGGTTAATCAGGCTAAAAGGCATGAATTTTTATGGACAGTATGCATGAGAAAACAAGGTATGTGTCAAATCCAGTTCTTCTCTCTTTTTGAGTGAGTATCCCTCATTTTTCAACAGTTTCAGCATTCAGAATACAATAGTTTTATGTAAAAAAAAGAAAAAAAAAAAGGGAAAGGAAAATCCTAAAATGTTATGTTTTTTAATTTAGCATGTTCAGCCAAGTCTGTCAGACTTCAGCAGTCTTGTTCCAGTTATTCCAACTGTGTGGTTTTGATCTGTGGACCTCTGAAATTTTTCCAGTGCAGGGTCAGCACCAGCAGAGCAAACTTCAGTATTTTGGCTGTAGTCTTGCTCTTTTCTGTTTGTTGCTGTGTAAGCATTAGATAAGTCTCTGGTAGAAAATGAGTCTTTAAGTAAAAGTAATTGTCTAAATCTCCCTTCTTTTACTTTAAAGCCATTCCCACTTGTCCTATCATTGTCTTCCTGAGCAAAAAGTTGCTCTCTGTCTTTTTTATAAGCCTCCTTTAAGTATTGAAAAGCTGCATAAGTTCACCCCTGAGCCTTCTCTTTTTCAGGCTGAACATCCCCAGCTCTCTCAGTCTTTCTTCATAGGAGAAATTCAGTGTCTTCATGTAATTGAAATGTAAGATGATATAATAGGAGGGGAAAAAAAAAAGGAATTCTAGCTAGCCATGCAAAAAGGAGCATTTAGCTATGCTACATGGAATTATTCAGGTAGTAGGAATTAAACAAGTAGTGAATTAAATGTCAAAATAAGTGAAATGCTCCTGATTGGAAAGGATAGATCCAAACTTTTGGGGCCATTTCAGTTCTCCGAATAACTAATAACTTTGAGTACATTTCACACAATTTCTCCCTGGACAGTTATGGGGAGGGTAAGTAGATTTAAATTATGTATTCTTAGGTTGTAATGGAGGTTCCCTTTATTTGATGTGGTTTTTAATTTGAAAAGTGTTTGAATAGAGAAATTCTTGCAGAACAGATCTGCTTGCTGATACGATTGTCATCTTACGGCAGTTGCTCCTACTGTCTAATGAAAGTCCAGGGTATTCATTTTAGTATGAACAAAAAGTTTTTATTAGTTCATGTTCCTATCAGTACTGCAGAGTTAATACAGCTCTGGCATGATGAGCCATTTCCTATTCTGGCCCACACATTCTCAACAGAATTTTTAATTAAGTTCCAATTGCTGAATTAAATTGAGCAGAGTCACTCAGGTATATCTGAAGACATAATTTGGCTGGAGGAATCTTCTGCTGATGACAATCTGTTATCCAGCAAGACCCGAGACTGTAGACAGACTAATAATTAAAAAAAAAAAAAAAAAAAAAAAGATCTAGGTACCGGTAAAGTGAATACATTCAATGTAGAAGTTACTGAATGACAACACAAAGAGAATTGGAACATAAGAGTTTTGCATCTGTGGATTTAATGAATTCATGAAGATGTTGTGAACTTACAGACACCTGAAAGCCCTTATAGGTTGGATGTCTTCAAACAGATTGCAGCAAAATTCCAGTGTACGTTGAGGACTTCTGAATAGGGAGCAGCTGGGTTGAAGGTGGCTGAAATACAGGTTATGGTCTATATGTGGTTGTGCTCTTGCAAGTAGGTGCTGTAGAAATGTATGGAAGATACTAAGGACTGCCTGCACAGACCCGAATGGGTCAGAGGCAGCTGAAGCTGGTGGGCTTAGGCTATTGAGATTGCACTGTCCATGAAACTAGAGATGCAAGGAAGTGGTGAATTGGTGGATTCACTCTACAGAAGCAGATGATTGCTGAAAGCGAGGAGTCTGTGCATATTTGTCTTTGGGAAAACTTTGACAAAACATGGCAGCCTGTCCCTGTGGGAGAAGTAATTTTTTTTTTTCCAGTTCTGCAGTACCGTATGTGCATGTGTGTGCGTTTGTATAAATTATGTCACCCACACGTATAAATAGAGAATGAAAATATCTGTGCTGTTGTAGAGTGGGTAGATGCTGTTTCCAGATATTGGAAACTGCATGTGTAGTTTTTAAAACATGGTTGTGGGGTATGTTTTGTTTTTTAAAGAACAGTCATTGGAAGGTGTCCATGTTACTGCACAGCTGTGAAACCATTAGGAGCACATGCAGGACACAAGTACTCAAAGCAGTCTCAGTATTGTCCCCGGTTCTGACACAGATATACTTGCTGTTTTTTCTTTCTTCCTGTCTGGGTAGGTGTTTCCCTAAAAACAGACATGCTCAAGCACCGTGTGCACACAGCTCCCCACACGCATATATCTGTATGCATGTTAATGCTGTCTGGAAAGTGCAGTCTCCACCAATGTAGAATTAAAATGATATATTGTATCTCACAGGAAAGTGGTCAATCTGCTCTTTCTCTTGCAAGAAGTTTGCATTTTCAGCCTGAGATGACAGGGTGTAATGTAGCAGAATTTAAGATTATACTATCCATATTTACTAAAAGACAGTTTGCTGATCCACGGTTGAATTTTGGCTCTCCTGGGCCTTAGTTTTAGGCAGCTACAGTTGCAGAATGGCCAAATGTTGCATGCTTTTAATTGTTTAGGAGAATCATTTGATGGCTGTTTTTCAATATTAATTTGAGTTTAATTACTGAACTTCAGGACGGTGAATAGCTGGATAGGGTACTGGAGTCAGGCAAAGGTATATGATGATAAACTCATTTTCTCCAATGATTATATTACCCGCCTGCAGTGTGAATGTGCTTGTGTTATAAATGTTAATTTGCATGTAGTGCTGCAGTCTTCATCTGAGATGCGCTAGCACGGAAATTGTCATTAACTTGTTATTACTGAGAAAGTAGCTTGGCCCTTTTCACAGGTTGTTATCTGCATATGGCAAGTACACATGTTATTCTGAAAATGGGGTATGTTGCTGAGCTGTGTCTCATCATACGAGATTTACATGAGATCAGGAGGTGTAATACAACCTGATGCAACCAGATGGAATGTGTTGTCTGTGAAAACAGAAGAGCAGCTTTGGACAAGAGTAGCTGTGTCTGGAAATCAGAGCGAGTTTCCTGTAGCTGTATTCTTAGAGCTTTCTGCAGCAGGACATAGAGTATCTGCTACTTTGTGTACTTAAGGAGCCAACAGGCATTCTTGCTTTTTTCCTCTAAGTTTTTATTAGTCTTGAAGTAAGAGCAGAGGAAATAAAACAGCACCAAAGACAGCGTGCAGTTGCTAAAATTCATGTTGATAGAATGGGGTGATTTTTTTTTGGATGGATAGGTTTGTTTACTGAAATAGATTTTTATTTACTTTTTCATTGAAATGTTGATTGAAGACACAAATTCAATGAAACCCAGCAAGTTTTGATGGAAACACCTAGGGGAAAACCACAACTTTTCATCTTGGTGTTTTTAAGATATAAGGCAGTGACTTGTCATTTAGCATGGCACTTGATTTCAAGGATTGGTTTGATTTGCACCTCCCCCTGAGGAAACTGGTTCACTCTTTTCTTTTGCTTTGACCACTAACCCAGTACAGCTGCATGGACCCTCATGTAAGCAAACAGTAGAGAGCAGTTGGCTTGGAAATGCATTGAAGTGATTAACACATAAAATACCAGTGGAGTCTGCTGAGCAGGCTACCTAGAAATCAGGCTACAGGAAGGATACTGTCTTGCTCTTCAACTTTATTTGCTTTTCCCTTTAGTTCTCTTTAATTCTAGCATTCCTATCTTTCCTCCTCCTCTTCTGCCTCCTCACTTGTCACAGCTCCAGATTTCCAAGAGTCTGCTGCCTCCTTTTGCTCCTCTACATTTTGGAGGATGGTGGGGCTCCATGCCCCTTCCTAGCATGGGGTAAGGATCTGAAGAGAAGACCTTGAGGCAGACTTCTGCTACTTGTTTCCATAGATACCCAAAAGTCTCTCTTGTGTTATCCATCTGTGGCTGTTACAGCCCACCACAGAAGCCAATGAGCCATGAAATAGGGGAGTCTGTGGGTTGACATGTTCCATGACTCTACTGAACCGTTCCAAAATAATTACAAAAGCACTGTGAAGAGAATAGATATATTCTTTGCTGTATTTATTTGGTGTTTTATATACTTTTTTTTTTTCAGTTCATATGGATGAACAGACTAATAGATGAAGCCTGTGGATGGAAAAGAAAGTTTAATTATCAGAAAAAAGAGCTACCACCAGCAGTAGCCATACAGAGCCAGCTTTAAGACCGGTCTAACCCCTGTCTCGCATCTGCTGGTTGATGACAGTGAAGAAGTGTGTGTGAGATCGGGGAAATGTCAAAGTGTCTTTCCAGCTTGCTCTGCCAGTCTCCAGCTCAGGGACTTCTTAAAGGAGTTGCTTATGCCTTTGTAATTAACAATATTAGATTTAATTTCCATAACTCAGTTTCAAATAATTTTAAAAGTTTTTTTGTATTTAAAAAATAAGCTTTCACAATACCCTGGGACATAGGGTTCTGTAGTTGTTCTTCAGTTGAGTAGTTGTCGAATAAGGTAATATTACTTGTAATTTTATTTCATTTTGTTGAAACTGCCGCTTACTGATCCATTTTAAGTTCCTCGTTCCTGTATTGGAGGAGACACTGAAAATCCCTATTCATTTTCTCAATACAATTTTGCATTTTAATCTTTTGATTTGTCTGTCACTGTGTTAGGTGACAACTGTAATGTCCTGTATTTTGAAGATTAAGTATATCTATCCCATCAAGGAGCATAGATTAGTTTGGATGGTTGGTTGAATGAACCACTTTTATTTCAAAATACTTCAGAGATGCAATGCCGAAAGCTTTTGCTATATTCCCATAGAGATTTTCAAGCAGTAATTTGAGATTTGTCCTGTGCTTTAAAGAGCTGTGAGGCATCACAAAGAATTGGTTTATTGGATGTTTGGTGTCTTTGGGGATTTTTTTTTTAATGTTAGTTTTACGGTTTTTAATGTTAGCTAGAGCAGATTCTAGATGTTTTTTTCATGTTAAGATTTCAACTTGGTGAACAGACATCCTGTACAAAATTAACTGTAAAGTTAATAGTAAGATGAACATACCAGATTATGAAGATTTTTCTCTGGAATAAAAAAAAAAAAAGTGTTATGAAGTCCTGATGAGATGTTTTATATCAGCTTATGAATGGTGGAAGGGAGGTGCTTTCACTCAACAGCTCTCATGAAATTAGCTCCTCTCATTGTGAAGACATTTCTGATCTACACGTTGGGGTTTCTTCTCTTCTGGATATAGGGAGGGTCTGATAATTGAAAATACTACCTGCATTTTTTCTGACCAAAATTAAGGTCAAAGTTTTTAATCAAATATTTCAATGGATTTATTGAAAATGCCTTTGGACTTATGCAGATCTTGGCTGATGAAAGTCAATGGGAAAGAATTGAGTCTTTAACTGAAGTGATCAAGACCTTCATCGGAAAAGTAGGGCAATGAGATTCTTTTTAAGAATCTCATTGAGATTCCCTCATTGAGGAAAGGCTGTGAGACCTGTTCAGCCTGGAGAAGAGAAGACTGAGAGGGGATCTTATCAATGTGTATAAATACCTGAGGTGCGGGAGACAGAGGGATTTGGCCAACCTCTTCTCAGTGGTTTGTGGGGATAGGACAAGGGGCAACGGCCACAAGATAGAGCACAGGAAGTTCCGCACCAACATGTGAAAGAACTTCTTCACGGTGAGGGTGACAGAGCACTGGAACAGGCTGCCTAGGGAGGTTGTGGAGTCTCCCTCTCTGGAGATACTCAAGGCACGTCTGGACGCCTACCTGGACAGCCTGCTCTAAGGAGCCTGCTTTGGCAGGGGGGTTGGACCCGATGATCTTTCGAGGTCCCTTCCAACCCCTTTGATTCTGTGATTCTGTGATTTAATGGTACCGTGTGGCCAAGGGCCTACTATTTATGACTTGGAGCTGACAGTCTTAGTTGTCTGGCTTGTACCACCCAGATATCTCAGGTCCTTAGAGCACCTAGTCTTGCACGCAGATCTGTGCCCTGCACCTCTTGCAAATAGTGACCTATTAGCACAAGTGTTGATTATTCACCTTTGCACCTGTCCTGGTTTCAGTTAGGACAGAATTAATTTTCCTCCTAGTAGCTGGCAGGGTGCTATGTTTTGGATTAGAATGAATAGAGCGCTGATAACATGCTGATGTTTTAATTGTTGTAGAGCAGTGCTTACACCAAGCCAAGGACTTTTCAGCCTCTCTCTGTCCTGCTAGTGAGCAGGCTAGGGATGCAGCAGGAGCTGGGAGGGGACAGACCCAGGACAGCTGACCCAAACTGGCCAAAGGGGTATTCCATACCATCTGACGTCATGCTGAACAATATATAGGGGTGGCTAGCCGGGGTGGGTGGGGGGGCCAGCTGCTCGGGGATAGGCTGGGCATCGGTCAACGGGTGGTGAGCAATTGCATTGTGCATCACTTATTTCGTACACATTATTACTATTAATACTATTATTATTATTATTGTTGTTGTTATTCTTTTCCCTGTCTTAATAAACTGTCTTTATCTCAACTCACAGACTTCACTTTCCCGTTTCTCTCCCCCATCCCGGAGAGGGAGGGGGGAGGGTGAGCGAACGGCTGTGTGGTGTTTGACTGCCAGCCGGGGTAAACCACAACAGCACCTAATAAGAAGAAATAGGACTGGTCTTGCTGCTTTCATTTCCCAAAGAGTATTACTAGAAGATGATGATGAAGAGTTTCACAGGCGACATTAGAGCCCTCTTGTTCTGACTCCTCAGACAGAAAGCTGTGATTTTATTTGCTCCACAACAATGTGCTGAAGTATATGGCTTTATTAGCCTATTGTATCCTCATAATTCAGTATTGTATTTTTCTTTCTTCTCATTCATTAAGTATTTGTTTGATACTAATGAATGCTTCTTTGCTTAAGAATACTTGGTAGCCTCTGTTGCTGCCAAGATTTGCTTTTGGCTTCTTTCTGCTGCTGATAAATTACCCATAAGTCTTTCTGTATGGTGAGTGACAAAGTCAGCTCATCTTTCTTGAACACCACTGGAAGTCTGTAGGGTCAGGCTATAGGCTAATTGAATATTTTATCTCAATCCACTCTCAGCCTGAATTCATCTCATTGGATATTTCACTTTTCAAGACTCAATATTTTAGAGGCCTACCCTGTTCCATGGGTTTGTCAGTTGAAGAGCTGCTGTCATTACTTCTTTCAGGAAATATATATATATTTTTCACTTGGGCATGGTCCGGTTCTACAATTTAAGCAGAGGAGAGGCCAGCAAATCACTGGCTTTCTTCAGAGAAACAGAGTTGGTTTGGTATCTTTCCTTGTAAATTCTTAGCCTGATGTGGGTATTTAAAAGTGACACGCTTTTTGAAAGACCATTTCATTCTAATCAAGACAGGTGGGACTCTACTGTGCAGTTTTCCCTCATATTCTACAGAACATCTTTCATAATATTCTGTTAACTCCTAATACTTTGAGTACATTTTTATGAACATATATGCATAAACTCAAAATGTAGAATTGCATTTTATGGTATCCTCCTTTTTAAAAAGAAACACAACTCTATTTCCCAAGTCTTTCCCAGCTTGTTATGCAAAGTCAGAAGTCTGAAAACTAAAGGTTGTAAATCTTTTGTGTTGGCAAGTATTTTATTAAAGTGGGCACTGGGAATTTTTTTCCTTCTGTATCTAATTTAGAAACATGAACATCATTAGCTTTTGATGAGATTTTTCTTTTTATACCCCAGATAGTAATAAGTGACTATTTATTTTAAATCCATTTTATAATAACCGTTTTTGCCTTTATCCTTTATCCTATCCATCACTGCTGCTTTCTCTAGAGCTTTCTCCCTGCCTCAGCTTTTAGATGTAGCCACAGTGCTTTTTTCCTCTCTCGCTTTTTACATCAACTAGTCTTTAAATTTAAACTCATTTGAATCAGACAGATTGTCTCAACTGAAGTCAAATGCTGTCACTTTGAGTCGATATATATGAAATATCTTAATGTTCCACTAGCTCAAACAGCAATCTCTGCTGCTGTAGTGCAGTTTGTGGAACATGATGCAGGCACAAAGGAAATAGAAAACTTGCATTGTAGAAGTCAGTTTTCTTACTGAGAGTGGTCATGTTTGGGCTGGCTGCTTCCCCTCTACCAGAGCTGTGGGATCGTTTCCTGCAGCAGCAGCAGCAGGATGATGGGTTCTGGTCCTATCTGTCCAACTAAATCTCTTCAGGTCCCCTGTCCTCATGTCATGGCAGAGTGAAGAAGTTTTTCTCACAGTTTGCATAAATGAATAGAAACAAGTGTACTCCTGGGAAGTCTGGAGGGAGAACTTTCACAGAGAGGTGATAAAAGCAACATAGTCTCTCCCTGGTGCCATGGCTTGGAGCATCCTCTACTGGGAATGTCTGTTGTTGGGACCATTTTCAGGAGCCTTCCATCTGGTAAATCTGGGAGAACCACAGAAATAAAAGAATGAAAAAAAAAAAAAAAAAGTGGGATCACATAGTAATTTTTCGAAGTTAGGAAAAATCAGTTTACTGTACTAACTTAGATGAAAAGCTGAATGACTTGTACATGTTTATATCCTGTTCCATGATCCAGTGAAGAGTGTCTTGTGAACAATTTCTATATAGCCATCCTCCAGGTGCCATTTTCAGTTATTGCACTACCATGGTTTTGCAAGCCAGGCTATACACATATCTTTTTATTTGTACTTGTGAAGGAGGGAACTTGGACTGGGTGTTTGTCTACCATATTTCTCCATGCCTTTGCATACATTTGTGTGTTGTTGCTGGTTGAAATATCTTGAACAGTTTTAGGCTGCCTGAAAAGTTTGCTTCATCTGAACCGGTGAGCGATTGCAGTTGTGAAATATGGAGAAAAAACTGGAAGGAATTTTCTATCCTTGTATGTATCTCATTTGGTCAAAATACTCTGGCTGACAAACTATACTATTTATTTAATAAGCTTTTTGCTCCATGAACAGGGTACTTGAATGAAGTTTTTCCACACAGTTGTGAATACTTCTTTGTTATTGCATTTTCATCAGTATTTCTGATTGTCTTAAGACATGTTTGGAAATACTGCACATAGCCATGCTATTTGGTAGTACTCAATTCATGCTTCACTAACTTTTCACAACTTCATCTCGGAATAGCTTTCCACAGAGCTGTGACGTTTAAATAGGGGTCTCAGTCATATTAATAAAACAGGAGCTTTCTAATATTTACTTTTTAAACCAGGTCAACTCTTGTTGTTTTGTAGTGTAAGTAAGTTAAAAAAAATAAAAGGAAAAGGAAGAGCATTCACAGTGTTTTCAGAATTACGAAGACATGAGGAAAACGAAGGCTTTCCAGTGCCCATGCTGCTTTGGCAAGACTGGATAACTGGCTTGTTTAAATCAGTCATGATTTGTATATCTACAGAATAGGTATGAAGTTGTCGTCACCTGTAAGGTTAAATTCTGGTGTATGATGTTTACTATTTGTACTCTTCATATTACACGGAAGATATATATGGTCATGAACAGATCTGAGGGCTTGCAAATACCCAAATACCCTTCTTTTTATGTCTAATCGGGAATAATTTTCTTTTACAGCAGAAAGAAATCAGCATAATAGTCTGTAAAATCTATAGTAGTAAACCCTGATTGCACGAAAAAAGACAGTTGGGCTTATCTGTGCACAAGCAAGTCATGACAGCCTTTAAGCAGAAAGATGGCTTCATCGGGTAAAGGAGCTTAAGGGGGAGAAGTACCCTTGTTTTAAAGTGTCCATGTGGGACAAGAGATGAGTAGCCTGCACTGAGAAGGCAGAGGTGTTGGGAAATTTTAAACAGTGGTTCCCTTGCAGGCTAAGGCTAAAAAATAAATAAAAAATTGATGGCAGTGAAGAATGAGTTAAGAAAGAGCTTGCTTTCTCTACATCCCTCTCTACTCAGGAGTTAAAACAAAGGTTGTAAAGTAGAAGCTGTGATGGCTTTTCTCATGCAATACTGTACTAGGTTGTTGCAGATATAGCTCTTCATAAGAGCTTTGTCAGTAGCATTCAGCAAAGGAAGGAAAACAAAGAGTTGATAATAAAAATATAAGTAATTAGAGAAATGTTAATGCTACTTTAAAAGAAAAAAAAAGTTTCCTGATGAAGAGGCATCACAGAATACCAGTAGCTCATGTGGCTGAATTACCTCAGGGAGAACTTTGCTGCAATCCAGTCCCAGTCTGTAAAGTGAGGGGATGCATTATCACTACACTTGGCTTTAAGCCTGCCTGGCTGCTTTGAGTATGCTTTGGTATTAACTGAAAGGAGAAATGCTACAGCTCTGCATGGGAGGAGTTACCATGCTGCCATTAGCAGCCCAATGTTCAAAGAAAGGCATTTTTGATCCTTTTGCTCGCTTTCCCTGCAGTTTAGTTATCTGTTAATCAGATATGTAGTTTTTAAACTCTAGACTAAGAGTGAAAGCCTGCTTTTATCATGGGCAGGCAGACACGCATTTCAGATTAGCTCAGCGATATGTCTGCATCTCATGAGCTATTTATTACAGATACACAAACTTCATGCATCTCCAGGACAGATTTTAAGCCTGACTTGACTTCAGTAGTCTGACAGATTGTGATAAACCTACAGTAAACAGGAATCTTTGGAGCTGTTTTTTAAGTAGATAATTCATTTGATTGACTTGGTCCGTTACTTCTTAACCTGTAGTATCAGAATGGGGCAGACAGATTGTCAGCAACATCATGAACTTCTTCTGCTTTTACTGGGAGAGATTTTAGAGCTCAATATGAATTGTTTTGTGAAGGTACCAGCAAGGGAAGAGCCGTTACGAAAGACTGAGAACAACCGATTTAGGAAAACAGGCAGACTCAATGTGCGTGTTCTTTGGAAAGTCTTCTATTCCAATATTTGCTGACCAGAGATACCAGATTCATGAAGTTGATTTTGTTTAAAATCAGCGCATAACAAGGTACCATGCTGCTGATATGGATTGTTGGAGCTTAAGTTTATGCCAAGAAAAGTAAAAGCAATTTCACTGGAAGTATTTTTCATCTTCTCTCGTATTTGGTAGTAGCTTAAAAATATTTTGCATTAGTTATGCTGTAATCAGGCCAGAATGTAGACCTAATGAAATCTAATTGAAAATTGAAGTGTCCAAACTACATTTCCATATAGATATAGTGATCTTATCTGTTAACAGATATTTTCAGTCTTTGCGTGTTTTTTTTTTTTTCCATTTTAAGAAAAGAAACGGATTGATGTTTTTTTCTTTTTCTCCTTGAAATCTTTTCACTTTCACATATAAAAAATAAAATTCAAGCTGAGCCACTTTGCATCAATTATCTACATAGCTCTGAATTCAGATTTTTTTTTTGTATAGTTTGTAGTATTCAAGTTGTATGTGATACTTGTGGGTGTTTAGAGCAAACACAGAGCAGAATACAAAACTAGAGGGTATTTCTGCATAAATTACTCCCCTCCCATCCTGATTTCCATTTAAAAAAAGCAGAAACTGTTTCACAAAAATAGGTTTCTGTCTCTTTTGAATCTTACTTGTCAAATAAAAAGGACTTTTTGCCCATCACCTCACAGCTTGCAGGCCACCTAATTGACTAAGTGTTCTTGTGCTTGTGCAGCAGCTTTGCTTTTAGTTGTTTTACATTTTTACTTTGCAAGCTAAGACTGCATCTCAGTAAAATGCTAGAACCACAATTTCTGCTTTTGTTCTTTTTACTACCCTTTGTGTTCTTCCACATGAAGATCCTAGAAGGTGATGTGTGAACTGATTGTCAGAGGAGTAAAGCTCAGAGCTGAAAGTGCCCCATGTTCCTGGCAGAGGGCTTGGAGTGGCTGCTACCACCAGCAAACCACTGCTGCTGACAGGAAAGCAAACTACGTTTACTGATCTTGGCTCTACACAGGTGCTACTCACCAAAAATCTCAGGACACTGTGGACAGTCTGTACAACACCTGTACTGTCTGGGTGTAGGCTGCTTAGGTGATCAGGCTTGACAGATTTACTTGGCTTTTTTTTTCAAAATGTCATGCTTAAAGATGGTAAAATGTGTGATGAGCCAATTCTTGGTCTAAATAGTCACTGGAACTGGATATTGACTGAATAGTCAATGGTCACTGGAACTGGAATCATTGATGTAGTTCTCTATCAGTAATTACCAAGTTCAAAGACACACAGTGTATTTTTCAAGACAGTTTCTTTACAGTTTAGTTGAAATTCATAATCAAATATTAACTACAACTATCTAAGGTAAATCTCATCATTTTGTGAGATGCTCAGTTTTTATTCCACACCTGCATGCACAGGAAATCGTGGTTTTGAAGCAGAAAACTGTCCAGTTTGATAATTACATTTTGTCTTGCTATACATAATCAAAATGAAAATATGGGTATGGAGGCTTTTGTTCTTCAAGTGCTTGGAAAAACTCATTATCTTACTATTACATCAGCAAGCTCATACACGCTGTGGGTGTAGAACTGGCTGCTGGTGCAGAACGAAGTGCAACATATCACTTCTGTATGCTTCTTTAGGGAAACATTACGGTGATCACTGAACCTTGTTGTATTTAACTTTAAATGCTGTTTGAGGACTGATTAGACTGCTGTAGCCTTGCTACACGTGTAAACTTAAAAGCTTATAATATGTCACTGTCACACTAACTATGGACTAGATTCAGTAACCTTACTGCCCTGCCTGCCCTTTTGATTCCCATGGGTGCATGAACTGTTCTGTCAGCGACAGTGACATTTATTGTTTAAAACCATATCTGCATTTCTTCTAGCTAATTTTGGACATACCAGCTGCCATACATGTTTTTCCTATTCTGCACAGAAAAATGCAATTTAAAGACCTGCACTTTTGTTTCTCTGTTTGACGTTGTGGCCTTTATGTTGTCAGCTCATCCAGTGTTTCAGGTATATTTACTGCCTGCTGCATGCTTAATTCTGTTCAAGGCCCTGTGCTTGCCTGCTTGCTTCCTTGGTTCTTTTTTATGTAAATCACAAGTTAGTTCTTTTACCAGCTTTGCATTAATCTTATTATTTCTCTTTATAAAGAAAGCAATTCATGGATTTTGTCAGGAGTGTTCCTTCTGTCTGTAGGGTCATGGGTGTTACCTGATGTTCTTTTGTTTAGCTCAGTGATTAGGTCACTTCCAGATTGTTACAGCCAACTTGACTTTTCTATATATATAGCTGCTTCCTCCTCAGGAATGTGTTGAGATTCTCTAAATTTTGGAAACGAGGTACCATAACTACCCCACGGTGGAGAGTGAGACTTGTACTTTGCAAAAGTTAAAATTCTACATGCAACTCCAGGTCCTCACAAAAGTGTTATTTTGCAGTTCAACTTCTAGGTGATGCTGTTTGTTTTATAAACTTCCAGAGATTTTTTTTTTCCCACAAATTTTCATTGGTTGAGGGTTTACTGCTCAACATCAAATCACATTATTGGCATTGAAAATAAAGTACTTGCACAGCTTGCATGCTCGTTTTTTAATTTATTCTATAGATTTTGCTTTTTAGGATTTATCCAGTATTGTAATGATTTAAAGTGACTGTATCCTGACCTTCAGGTGTCCCTGCTTTATGTGGAGGGAAAAAAAAAAAAAAAGGTGGTCACAAGTCTCAGGTTCAATGGAAAATAACACAGTGCAACTCTCTCAACTAGATATTTTGTTTCTGATTATTATTATTATTTTTTTAATTATGAAACCTTCCCATTTTATATAGTTAGGACTTAAAGAATGAAAGGAAACATTATTGTACTTTAAGGAATCATTCAAAGGCTTGAAGTTTTCCTTCATATTTTAGGAGAACTGTGTCAGCAGTTTGCTTGTGTTATTTTTGGAAGGGTAATACTAAGAACCCCAAGGAATACATGCATCTTTAATAAACTTTGAAACCAAGGAAGCCCATATTTTTGAATACATTTTAATTGTATGAGTTGGGAATATTTTTAAATAGGATTCTGCCACAGTGATGGAGTTCAGAGTTTATATTGTCACAGTATGCCTCTTTCCATCTGTATATCCCCTTTTAAAGCAGCTATGTGCTCTTACTCATTTTACTGGAGCACAGCTGATGTGGGCTAATTATTTTTTTCCTCCCTTGCATTGTATCACTCTGCTTTTTCTGCTGATTTCAGCTGGAGTTGGAGGTCAGTCTATTTAAAGAGCACACACTTTTATCTTGATGTCTCTTGTGAACTGCTGTATAATTTGGCTACTCCTGGGGATCTTTGTGGTGAGAATACATAATTTACTGACCATCTGTCTGGCTTTTCCTTTCATTTCAGCTTTATCCTTCCCTTACCTGAAAAGGCTGCAGTTATGTAACATGTATGTAGAAGTGTAAGTAAACTGCTGGCCACATTACATACCATGATTGTCATTCAAAAGTCAACTTTGTGCCAACAATTGCTGTTACTACATGAAGTACAAAGGAAGGCTGGTGTGATGCATGTACTACTGAAGAGATATGTTTATAATGGATTAGTTTGTTCCAAAAGCAGTTTGAGCTTTTTCATAATATGATTGTTGATTTCTTGACAGCTATATATTGCCCATGGCCAGTATTCAATATGCCAGGCTAAACCTTATTTTGTGACCAGCATTTTTTTGTAGCAGCTGAGAAACCTAGCACTCCACAAATCAAAGATTGCTCAGCTACAGAGCTACTGGAAATCCTGAATGTTCTGGGTGGAGGGGCTCAAGCCAGTTATATTTGGGGATAGTATGTATGTATATATGGCAGAAAGATGGAAGTAAGGTAAGGTAGAAGAGGCATTGATGCAGATACAAAATGGATTCAGTCTAAAGAGAGGTAAACATGGAAATTTTAATACAGCCTGGAGAGCAGTGGTGGGTGGTCCCAAGAAAAGCCTAGAGAATAGGCTTTTGGATCTGAGATTTGGCTGAAGGACATTTATGGCTGTGAGGAAGTAAAAACTTTGGTTATATGACATTTTAATGAGTGTTTAAAGTTATTTACATCAAAGCTGCATGACGCTAACCCCAGTTTTCCTTCTAAGTGGAATAACCTGACTGGACCCAAAACTTTGCACATATGAGATGGGCTCATACTTGACTGAGGCTTATAGCAGGATTAGCTTGTGTTTTTTGTTGTTGCCTTTTTTGCAGCAGTTGCAATATCTCTGGATAAAAGTGCATCTGTAGAGTGGCATTTCATGTAGATATAGGTGTGATGGAACACCATCACTGTTAAAGGTAATCTCTTAAAAACTGCTACAGGGGTCTTGTGTCCAATCTCATAAATTGCAGTTTTATTCTAAAAATGTAAATATGCAAACTCAGACCTAAAGAATTTTTATTTATTTTTCCCTTACCCCAGTTGTTTCCCACTCTGTTGTCTGTGTTTATAAGTTACTTAGATGTAATCTCTTAGGAGCAGGAAGTATCTGTTCTGTTTTATATGGATATTTATAAGGATAATGAGATCCTTATCTAATTCTCTAGGTGTTGTCACAATAAAAATAATCATAATGATAAACCTCTGAGTACTAGTAACTCAGATACAGCTGAGGTGAAGTAGTAGCTTACCCTGCAGTTAAAGTTTTTATTTGGAGCAGGAAGAAAAAAATGACAAAGCATACATGGATTTTTATTTTTGGTTATCTTCTGCTTAGAGAAAATATTAAACATGGCTCATCACTTTACAACAAGATAGCTTTGGCTGTTTTTTGTTTTTATTTTAAAACAAAACAATTATTCTGCAATATATGAAGTGTTTGATTTAGACACTTTTTAAAGATCAGCATTCATTGCACATACTGTGAAGTGCAATTGAAAATTAAAAGGCTGCCTTAGATTTTTAAGAGAACCTGGATCTTATTTTAGAAGCAATTGGAACTCTGGGCCAGCACCTTGTAGGGGAATTTAAAAGTTTTTTTTTTTTTTTTTTTATTTGAGTACGTGGTGAGGAATTGATTTGAACAATGCGGTGCTGAGCTCTTCAGATTTTGAAGTACTTCCAATTCCCAATCATGCTGAGCTGCAGATCATGATCTTCTCCTCTTGGTCTTACAAGGCCAGCTGTCTTAAGAATATCACTAAGAAAAAGAAATGAATATGGGCTCTTTTGATTTATTGAACATATTTTATCTCATGTATTTCTCTCTGATTTTTCTTGCTTTTGGCTCATGCATAGGAGAAATTCCTTAGACTGACAGAAGACACTTAAAAGTTTCGAAAGAAAAGATAGGCATGTAAAAGCGGTCAATTGCACCACATCATTCCAGGATTCGAGGAGAGTGTTGGCATCAGTAAAATATTCACAAGCATCACAGAAAATGATGTGTATTGATTTGTCCAAGGTAAAAGGGAAGATATTATGGAACAGTTCTTCACATATATTCACTACACCATTTGTGTGTATGGTCTGCCCTGTGCCCAGCATGAGACTGGACCTTATGGGGATGAGATGCAGGGGAAGAGTAGGTGATCACGTAACTACGGCTTGTTGTAATGCATGGGCAGAAAGAGAAACTGGCTGTACAGGTAGCCTCAGTTTTGGAAATTAGTATATTGGGCTCTTGACTTTGAACCATAAATCTTCATTAAAATGGCTGCTTTTGGAATGTCCTATGCAAATACAGGGCTATAGCAATGCTTTACTCACCTGTATAGAGTGACACAAGGCTTTTCTCAGCTTTATTTTCAAAAGCACGAACAATGTGGGGACATCCATTCTCAGCAAGAGGTAGTCGTTGTCCTAAAGGAACTGTTGGACTCCCTCGAGGGTGGAGAGGCCTTGCAGGGAGATCATAACAGACCAGTGGACTGAGCGATCACCAACCAGGTGAAATACAAGAACAAGTGCTGGGTTCTGCATCTGGGACAGGACAACCCTGGCTATACATACAGACTGGGGGGACTAGAGGCTGAAGACCAGCTCTGCAGAAAGGGATCTGGTTAATGGCAAGTTGAATGTGAGTCAGCAGTGTCCTGCCGGGCAGCCAGGAGGGCCCGCCATCTCCTGGGGTGTGTCAGGCATGTCACTGCCAGCCGGTCAAGGGAAGGGATTGTCCTGCTCTGCCCTGTGCTGCTGCAGGCTCACCTTGAGCACTGTGTGCAGTTTGGGACACCACAATATAAGAAGAATATAAAACTATTAGAGAGTATCCAAAGGAGTGCTACAAAGATTTTGAAAGGTCTAGAGGGCAAGATGCATGAGGAGTTGCTGAGGTCACTTGGTTTGTTCAGCCTAGAGATGGAGGGGAGGCCTCCTGGTGGCCTTACAGCATCCTCAGGAGGGGAGTGGAGGGGCAGGCACTGAGCTCTGCTCTGTGGGGACAGCAACAGGACCCAAGGGAACGGCATGGAGCTGTGACAGGGTTTGCTCAGGCTGGATGTTAGGGATAGGTTCTTCACCAAGAGGGTGGTTGAGCACTGGAACAGGCTGCCCAGGAAGTGGTCAGGGCACTGAGCCTGCTGGAGTTCAAGAAGCTGGAGTTCAAGAAGTGTTTGGACAACACTCTCAGACATAGGGTTTGATTTTTGTGGGGAGCCAGGAGTTGGACTCCATGATCCTTGTGAGTCCCTTCCAACTCATGATATTCCATGATAGATACAGGGGGGGTTGTTCTATTTCTCCATGTAGCAATTAGCCCCTTGCAGACATGTACAGATGGGATTGCAAGCAGCTGGGGCTGTAGCAACGAGTCAGTAAGTCACTGGAGATTCACTGTGATGTGAGCCACCAGCAAGAAACTAATACAAATAGCTGCAATACAATGGGAAGCTGCCAACAGGCAGCTCGTGATAACAGTTTGCAACAACTTGTGGTGGTGCTCAGTGATGGTGTGGGGAAGTGTATGCCAATAAAGAAATGTTTTATAAACTGAAGCTGTGAAACAGTTAGGATGACATTAATACAGCATTAGCATCTCCCTATACTGGGCAGGTGTCTTTAAGGGGCTGGGGGAAAGCTCAGTGTACTTTTGCCTTTGGGTTGAGATAAATAAAACATCATAAGATACATTAGAGATTTCACTGGAGTGTGGAGGAGGAGAATGTAAAGTCTGAATATTTTGTTTTCTGTCTGAATCACTAATGTGCTACCAGTCAGTTTAATTAGAATAATTAGTCATGAAATATATAATTGGTCTGAATCTTCCTGCAGATTATATAGAGATCTTTTGAAGAGGAATGTGATTATTTGATACTGATCCTGCAAATATTTATGCACACTCTGAGCTCAATGTGCATGAATCACTGTGTATGCAGCAACATCCCATTGACTGCAAAAAGAAAGCTTCCCTTTCAGCTAAGGGGCTTTTTCAAATTGAGCTTGATCACTGGGCTGCATTTTTCTGTGACTGGGATTTGTGGCTCGTACATTATTCTAGGGATACCTTCAGCAGAGTATTGTTTTCACCATTACAAATACTACTGGTATATGGAGAACGGTGACTTACAGTGGCCATGTGATGTCAGGTCCTCTGTGGCTCAATTTCTATCTTGGTCTCTTCAGAGGTGCTCCTCCTGTACCCACAGTGTGATGTTATTTTGGCATTACTGTGGCAGGTCCTGCTTTGGGGAAATGACCCAGTTGAGTAGTAAGTTTGGGGAAGCATGTGCTCTCAGTTTCCTGTGGACTCTGCCAGATCAGTTTCTGGATCCAGTTCAGCTTGGGGCTGTGCTCACACATGATCCCGCAAAACAGGACAAGTTGAAGAGAGGATGGGAAGTTGCTGGTGCTGTGTGGGACAGCAGGCCTTGGGTGGGTTAGACTGGTCAGGATTGGTTTGTTTGCTTTTCCCTGGGTGGGGGGAGAACTTGAAAAAATAGAGCAATTATTGTAGATATTGCCCCTTCTCATATAATTCCTGATTACTTGTCAACTAGGAAACTGGCAAGATTTAAAATAGAATTCATTAAAATTGGTGCACTAACACTGAAAGTGAAAAATGAGATTTAATGATTGCAAAATGTGAATGTTGCATTGTTAGTTTATCTTCCTACTTCCCTGAGAAGCAGGTTAGTAGGTTGTTAGACAAGCCATGGTTCCATCTGAATTTTAAACAGAATTATTTTTGAAAATATCTGAATAACTTGTATGAAGGTATTATAATCAATGAATATTGTCAGAAGCTATCATTTTCCCTCCCCAGATGAGATTTTTTTAAATAGGTTTTACTTTTTTTTTTTTGGTAGTATCTTTTAATTTTATATGTTCATTACAAGTCATATGGATTTGTGTTGTGTGCTTGATTTTGCACTGATATCCATGTTATTTCTGTGAATAGTCTGGTCCAAGTCAGTAGGCTTACTTTTCATAAGACAGTGAGGTATTTTAATTTGTTTGCAGGTTTACACTGGTATGAGGTTATTGTGAGCTGCAGGAAAGAGTCTGTATAAGAAATGCTACTGCTACTGTATTTCCTAGCTACTGTTTAACTGGATTTCAAATTTCGGATGAGGAGTATCTGAAACTGCATTCCTTTTGGCATTCCATTCTGTATGATAATGTAATGCTTAAGTGAAAATGAGGTATTTTCATCCAGAAACACAAAATGACATTTCATCTTATCTCACATGCATATTCTCTAGTGATAAAGTTTTAAGTTCTCACAAATTTCTAAGAAAGTAATGTTAAGAGACTGGTTCTCTTTACCTTATTTATTTCTTACATCAAAATTGTTTCTTACTCTGAAATTATGTAACAGTTTCGTTATAGGTAGTAAAATTAATGCCAAAGAAGTCCTAGAGGGTATTAAGGGAACATTCTGTATGTGTAGATTTTTCTGCTTCTAGTACTTTGCTCTGGTTTGACAATATAATTGACCATAACAATAGATTCTGTACATCAACTGTGTAAGAAAACCTATAGTTTTCATTATCTTGTGCCACAAAGCACAAACGAAAGCTTATGTGGGGTTCTTGCAATTTTTATGGTACTTCAGTTAATTCCATTTCTCTATTTTGGCATACTGTGCAGTGTTTAATGTAAAAATACATGATAAAGGCTGTATAAGGATTTTCATTACTGTGGTGTACAGCAATGCAGGTACTGTGAAACAGACTGAAACAAAAGAAAGTAACGTGGTGTATCTTTCTGCAGGGTAGGAATGTGTTAACTGATGGCCTCATTTACGGGTCCACACAACTAATTGTGGTGTTCCCTTGAGTGTTCTGTATGGATTACAAACGCTGATGAAACCACATCAGATGGCCTTTCCAGTAAATGAAAGCTGAAATCCCCCAACGTTCGGTAAAGTTGCAGCTCTCCTTCACTAGTATCAAGAAGCTTACCAGGTCAGGCTAAACTTCTCAGAAGTGTTCAGCTCAGGGTTTTCCATCTCCCAAGGGCTGATCTTGCCTATTCAGTGTTTGGCATCTCTTGTCTCTCCCCCAGCAAGCTCACCAACACACTACTTTAGGCATAAGCTGTCCTGGCTTTTTAGCCTCAAATCTGTGAAACACAGTCTCTCCTGACATATCATGGTCGGGGACGGTGGTTGTGGTCATTTTCTGTGCTCCTGTTTTCACAAAGGTCTGCTCCAACTGGGCTTACCGAGGACCCTCCCTCTGTAGCTCAGAAATGATCTTTGAAATTAGTAATCTTTCCAGTATAAGTTGCATTTGCTGACTTTGTTGATCTCTCAGGCTGCATTAATAAATAGCACAGGGCGATAGTTATGGATCTGTAGAGCAAAATTGCTTGTGTTGAGAACAGGATACCCATGCTCCTCTTTATATTTTTTGTACATTTTTTTCTTTTTACTTAGGTGTAGTTCAAGCTATTCTAGTCTTGTCTGAGACACAGAATGCCCATTAGTGGTTGGAGTGCATCTTCCAGTTCAATTTCATATGAAAGGAATACGGATCTGTGCATGTCATTACGTCACGCAAAGCATAGTAAGAATAGATGATCAGGTGACAGGCTTCAAAATTGTATTTCTGACTGAATTAAAACACTAATGTAAGTACATCATCAGTTAAACTGGATCACCTCAATCATAAATGCCTGTTTACTTCTGTGCACGCTACTAAGAAATATTTAATGTCCCTTAGTAGTCTGGGAGGGGGGACAAAGTGTAGCCCCTTGTCAGACACATTGCATATGTATTTCCACCTAAAAGTATTAAAAAAAAAGTCTTTTTACTACTACATTGTTAGTGTTAACTATGAATTCATAACTTACAAAGAGAAGTTGTTCCTGAACAATCGTTGTGTTGTCTTTAGGTTTGATAGGTAGTCTTTATATATTTGAAAGTCCCATGGTATTGGTCACTTTGCATACTTTTCGTTCTAGTTCATGAACTGAGCGAACAAATATCAGTGAATGTAAGATGCGTTAAACCTAGTGTCAGATATGGTTTGAAACTCCTTAAGAGGAACCACAAAAAAGAATAATGTATGAAGTCAGTAACATGACCCAAATTTTATGAAGCCCAACTATTCTGTTAAGGATGCTCAACAGTTGATAGCTCAGAATTTTCTCTTTAGAGAAAAAGTTTAAACAATTCAGAAAATAATTTTTTAAACTTTTATTTAACTGAAAATTCAAACAATTCAGATCAGTGCTTTTTGTCTCTTTTTAGATGCAGAGTACCACAAACCGTCTATACATGTACTGTACCATGCTCTCCCAGTAAGATACAGTTTTTTCACATGCTCAAGTTACGGTTACAAGAGAAGACTGCGTATTTGGGATTTAGTGTCTTACTGACATGGTTTCCTCTGTTAGCATAATGTATCTGGGGGTAAGGCAGGTGACACACTAGTCCTTTTTAATACTGAAGGTCACAATTGTGGAGGTCACTTGCTGTCGCAGTTATAGAATAACCACACAGCTTCCAATAAGGTCTAGGGAATTTCAGGGTACGGTTGGTTCAGTTGGTTGCCCCAACTGAAAACAGCTCTGAAAGGCCTTATCTGAAGAATAAGAGTTCCTTTGGGATGCAGGAAACTGGAAATGTATATATTTATATATATACGTTATCTATTTCAATGACTTGAATTTACCTGAGCTACTGTATAATCTTTTGGATTCTGAACAGGCAATCAAAGTTAGAATTTACATTTTAAAGGGTATGAATACAGCTTTGGTTATGTTTCAAATAACCATTCAGTCACATTGGTATGCAAAGCATGTCTACCCTATTCCAGTTCCTTCCCTAAATCTGACCTTTATTGTCATTTTGATTGAAGAAAAAAACCACCACATATCCCAGATTATACAGTTGTCTAGAATAACCTGTTCAGTTACCTCATTCTTGTGGATGTTAAAAGTAACATTGCTGCAGACCTAGCATATTTTACTGTGATAACTATTGTTAACTAACTTTTTTCTAGACAGCTGCTCAGAAATTCAGGATAAAGCTACAAAAAACATGCAGATGTGTAGAGAGGAGAGGGAAAAAACAGAAGAGGAGAAAGAGACAAGGGAGCTTTAACTTCATATCAGCTCCAAGTAGAAAAAAAAATAGAGGGGTAAAAACCAGAATGTTTGTATTTTTTCATGTATTTCATAAAGTGTTAGCAAATTGCAGAGCAGTGGGAGCTGAGGACTTGTAAGGAAGCTTCTAAAAAGATTTGAAGGGAAAACAATTCTTTTTGTACATTTAAGTTAAAAATTACTAGGTTCCTTTCAAGCAACCATATGTTGCAACATTTTGACTCAAAAAGTAGTATGAGTTCTTTATATATATATATAAAAGCTTGAATAATATAATGACAAAATCGACATTTCTACTGTAACACAACAAAGAAAGTCATCTCCTGCCTAAGTTTTGGCCAGCTATGTCCCAGCCTTTCATTCTTTCAGGCATTTTTGAGAGGAAGGCAAGTACTGTTCCTTTGTACCAGTGGATGAGGAATTGAGAATCAAACATAACTGAGAATTAAGCACGGTCTGGGGCAGAGCCAGAGGGCTTGGCTTCTGGTTTACCTGTCTAGCTTATCTATCTCGCTCACACAACATTTGTTTACCAGTTCCATTATACTTTCATCACCTCTGTGAGGCTGACAAGTACTGTTGTGCTCTTTGTACAGATGGAGAATGCCAGAATAGATGATCTAAGTGATTGCCTTGGGTTACACAAGAAACCTGGGGAACAGAAGGGACTTGCTCAAAATTTAAGCTTTACTAAGAACACTATCTTTTGGGGCAGAGAAAAGCAGGGCAAAAATGTTAAATAAATAAGAATCAATGCCAAAGGAATTCTCTCCCTTGAGGACTGCTTTCCCATTTCGATTTCAGAAACAAAACTAGTCTCTTTCAGTTTTCCGAAGTGCTACTTCGTCCAGCAGGTGCCAGTTTTTCAGTCTGCCGTTTCACAGAGAGGTTACATTGAGCAAAGATAAGGAAAGAAAAGCAAAGGAGGAGGAAAGAAAGAATAATAGGAAAGGGTTCTCCCTCTGTCCCCAAAACTTTCCCGTTTCTACCTAGAAGTGTTGAGACTTCCTTTTCAGTTCATGTAGAAAATGGCTTAGCAGGATCCCTCAGGGCTGTCTGAGATGGGTGTTGTGTATTCAGTCAGAACAGCATCTCCACACTGTGAGGCATGGGGGAGCACACAGTGGCATTTCTAGCAATAAGCTCATCAAAATAAACAGTCTCACTTTTAAAATATGTATCTGGAATGTGTTGCCTGCTAATACATATTCATGTCTTATATGC